>NC_080433.1:12751326-13074451 GCF_028018845.1 Melospiza georgiana | reverse complement strand
GCAGGGAATTCTCAAAAATTATCTGGCAGTATGTTGGCATGTTTGACCAGACAGAAAGGTGCTAGACTGTGCTGCTATGATCCTGGAGTGTAAAGAGGGAAAGTAATGTCAGAATGATACTCATGTGCCCCTCTTCCTTCAAGATCCTAATGCATTATCCTTAGTGTTTTCTTGCTCTCCTCCTCTATATTGCACCACCTCAAGCTGGACTGGCTCCGAGGACTAACTTAAATACTCTTCAAAATCTCACATCTCATTAGAGCTGAGATTTTGGAAACAAGTTTGAGTTTTAAGAGAGAGAAAGTAAATGGAGCTGTTCCCATATAACCTATGCCAGCAAAATACATCACATCAGGATTGCATTTAAATTATATCTGGTTGAGCATGACCTCTTGACTGTTAAAAGCCTTATTTTGTGCTTTTGTATGTTCTGATAAGATGCATGGCATTTTGTGTTGCTCCAAATCTTAATTTTACAAGATGAATCCTTTCCCCTTGTTTCCTTGATGCAAGAGCCTATCAGAAGAGAAGTAGGGAGTTGGACACAAGGATCTGAAAGCTGGCACCTTTGAAACTTGGAAAGTTTGCACAGGAAGAGGTTTTGGTAGTTTGAGCCCTTGGGATATCTTTTAGACAGGAGGTGGAGCAGGGCTGTGTGCAAAGATGCAGAGCTTGAATTCCTTCCTTAAATCCCACATCAGCAATGACTGAGGAATCTTCTTCATGCTGCATCCTTTTGAGATGCTACTTCAACCCAAAGTGATTCATGAGCACATTGCCTAAAAGCTTTTGGTTGCATTACTGGGAGTGAAATGATTAAGCACACTAATCACCATTTCTGCCAGTTTTCAGGAAAAGCAGATTTGTGATGTTTCTCTTGGGCTTAAGGTTTCAGGCTCCTTGTGGAAGCACTCGCGGCCAAAGTGGGGCTGCAGATCCACAGTGAGTGAGGACATGCTCATGTAGCTGGCCCTGATTCCTGTCTGGGACAGCCTGCCAGCATGTGCAAAGTGCTGCTGGGGGTGAGCAGCTGCTGGCAGCAAAGCCTTGCTGCCTCTGTCATCATGTGTCCCAGGGATGGCTTTCTTGGAGCCCCACACAGAGACCCTGTGTGTGCTCCTGTTTGCTGGGATTGGGATTGCTGCACCCAGAGCAGTTCTGTACCTGCCTTCTGTGTTCTTCTGTGGTGCTCTGTGCAGAAAATGTTTATGTTAATCCTGGAAATACCTAGGAGAGCTATGAAACTTTATTTTTACTGCTGGTCATGCTCACCTCCCTCCTAAGCCAGGTGTCTCTAATAGTGACAGTTCAGGTTCTTGTCTGTAACACAGAACTGGCACTGAGGGGGTGTGAGAGTGCCCAGTTGTGCAAAATCCTTGTGGCTGGCACTGCTCTGATGGCTTGACTTTTGGTGCAGATCTGGAAACTGAAGTTCAACTTCAGTTTGACAGGACAAGAGGGCATCAGCTTAAGCTGTGCCAGGGGAGGTTCAGGTTGGAAGTCAAGAAGAACTTCTTCATGGAAAGGGTTGTAGGCATTTACTGCCTAGAGAGGTGGTGGAGTCTCCATCCCTGGAGGTGTCTGAGGAACACCTTGGTTAATATGGTAGGAATTGGTCACAGGCTGGACTTGACGATCTGGGAGGTTTTTACAACCTTAATGGTTCTATGATCATATCCTCTCACTTCATCCCATTCAGCTCTGGGGCCATTTTGTTGTCTAGTGTAGCAATTTGCAACCAGGAGAAAACACAATTGTAGTTTTGAAAGTATAAAAAACCTCATAACCTGTAGACCACAGGGTGAATGAGAATGTGTTGGACCAGGGGTGCTTTTTAGGCACCTGGGTCCATAAGTTTTGTAAAATTGTGGATTGCTTTAGAGTCATATGATCCTGTAAGGCCTAGAAATGGACAGAAGACAATCCTTAGCTCCTCAGGGGTGCAGCATGCTCATTTCCAGCCAGAATGACTTATGAGAATTACACATGAATCCTGTTGGTCATGCAAGGCTGACCATTGTGCCTGACGTAGGAAACGCTGATTCTGGGGGGAAATATGTTTATGTATGTGCTGGTGGTTTTATAACTGCTGCTTAGGTTTGGGGCTTCTGAGGTGGCTCCAGGGAGCCTGGATTGGTGAGTACAAGAGGTGCAGGGTAAATACTGTAGGAGGATTTCCACAGCTTAGCAGCTGATATCACCACAGTGTAAGTGATATCACAGCCTTGCTGAACAAAGCAATCTGCTGTGCTGGGTTCCCATCCAGGGTCACTTCTGGCCTAATTTCACCAAAACACTGAAGTCTGGGAGTATCCCACTGGCTCTGCTTTGAGCTCAGAGGGAGCATATGTGTGTTTAAAACTTTCCACACACACTTTAGAGTGTGTCAACAGCCCATGCCTGGTGTGCTCCATGGGGCCAGCACCAGAGGCTGAGTGTCACCTGCGGCCACCAGTGACGTGTGTGCTTCAGTCACAGCCTGCTCCCCTGGGTGGGTGGTTGCTTTACCAGACTGTTTCCAGTTACATTATTTTTCCCTGACCAGGAATGCTTTGTTTGTCCCTTTCCTCTTTGCTTTTTCAGTTGTGTAGCTCTTTTTAAGAGCTGCCTTTAGCACAGGAGCTCAGGCCTCTAGGGAATCTGCCTGCAATCAGCAGAATCGGAAGTGACAAATCTGCATGTGGAATGTGCTGAACGTGTAGCGTCATGCACTGTCCAAGGGAGATAGGAGCTCTTCAGGAAATCAGGCTGCTCCTGTGCTGGATATGAGGCTTTCAACTCCTTGGAAAATTTGGCTGCTAGACAGAATGCCTTTTAATTGTCATTCTCTGAAGCCATTCCTGGCACGGCTAAAAGCTTTGTGAAGGTGGTCACCTTCTCTGAAGGCCTGAAGAACATTCATTGCCTTGCATGTCTGTGCTACTGCCAGTACACTCAGCCAAAGATGCACACATTCCCTGGCTCTGGCTATAGCCTGGGTCCCATCCCAGTGCCTCTTTTCACAGAAATGCCCTCAGGGCTGCCTCACCACCCCATCCATACACAAAGATGTGGTGGTCTTCTCCATCTCTGCTCTAGGGGTGGTCACCCCAGCCTTGTCCTTTCCAATTCACTGCCATTTCAACATTTGCTATTTATTTATTTTAAGCTGGGCTCTACAGCTGCCCAGATTTCTATCTTCTAGCAGGCTCAGTCATAGCACCCATGGGGGCATCATCTACCCCACATTCCCTGGTCTAGCAGGGAAGGAAAGGGGAAACATGCACAGGCAAGGTCCTGCACAAGACAGGAACACTAAGGCAGCAATCATGAGCATGGATACTAATCCTGGCTTCCTAGTATACTCATTGCCAGTAATTTCTTTGAAATCCCCAGAGACTTGTAGACTTAAATGGACTTTGGCTCAGGTTGCCTTTTTTTGATACAATAATTTGCTTTAACAATGAGAGTGAAATTAGTCCAGTTTCCTTCCAGTTTGAGACACAGCTGGTTGAAGGGGAGGGTGTGGAATTGCAGTAAGAGGGAGGAAGAGGGAATAGTCTCCTTTGAAAGCAGATAAATGTTACCACTTCTTCTAATTGCATAAAAATGAAAAGCTAAGCCATAAACTGGAGTGCAAGTCTGAGATTACTTGACACCCTGTTATTCAAATGCAGAATGCTGGATGGAGCAGATAGAGGAGCTTAGTGTTGGAAAAGGCACTTATCTTCACTTGTAAACCCCCCTGTGTGTATGAGAAGTCATCCCCAGCCTGGCAAAGGAAGATTAGTGCACACCTATCAGGATTAAAAGGCCTGGACACAAGAGACTGTGGCACCAGACCCACATGGCCCCTGATCTGTGGGGAGCTGACACCTCAATCCAGCCATAGCTCAGGCCCCTGTATCATGAAAAATTAGAACCCCACCTGTCTGTTATGTGCTGATGAACATGTAAAGGAATCATTTTGCTATGAGAACTGACTTCCCAGTCTAATTAACCCAGTGAAAAGACTCCTGCTGTTTTCAATGAGCTTTAGATCAAGCCCAGGAGTGGCTGATAATGTGCACTGCGTGCTCCTGCGTGGCCCACAAGGACAGCTGATATTGCTGCTAATGTTTGGCAGCTCCTGTTAGAGCCAAAGCATATCAGAGTGTCTCCTCAGAGATGACTTGCTATGGACTGACAGAAAATTGGCCTGGGTGTTAAAATCCAGAGTTGTTTTCAAAGTTAACTGGAATACATATTTGTGTGTTGGATTTTTACTTTGAAAAATTCAATCTGCGGAAACCACAATTGCTCTGTGATAAGAGAGGGGTAAACAAAGAGAAGAACAAAAGGAGCTGTGAAAGGCAGTGGCATGTTGCAATCTATTTGAATGTTTATCTGCAGCAACACGCAGAGGTGGATTCACACAGCCAGATTTAGGCAATGAGGAGAGGTTCTCAAGTTAGGAGTCCAGTCTCCCTGGGTGTCTTCTTAGTTAATAGAGAGACAGGCAGGTCCATGGGGTAATTCAATCCACCTCTGCTCTGAATCATCCTGGGAGGTGTCTGGGGATGCTGGAGAGAACCTGGTGCACCTGGTGGCTTCCCTCAGGTAGGGAAGTAGTGCTACATCTAGTAGCACTGTGAATGGAGAAAAAACAGGACCCAGTGAAAAAGTCTACCAAAATGCAGGATGTTCTATAATTCTGTAAGAAATCTCTTTTTAATTCCCATTAAAATTAATTAAACCTAGCCTAGTTGCCTGAATGCTGAGCTGAAAGAGAATTAAAAGGGAGCGAATGAGATGCTAAAGAGGCAGAGGACCAAACTCTGCTCTGTGCCTGTGTTCCATCACATCCAAGGAACCCAAGCAGTGTTGGGGGAAATTCAGCAATGGCAGTCTTTGTGCTGCATGGATTTTTAGATTGCTAAACTGGAGCTGTAACAGCCCCTCATAAATTTAAATAGTCCTGAGGTGCTGCACCAGTGGCATCCCTCTTTAGGCTGCTGGGCTGAGGAGGGTGACAGCATTGACAGAGAGCTACAGTTCTTTGAAAGTGGGATTGTGTATCGTACTGAGTTGGAAAGAACAGACAAGGATCATTGAGTAGACCCCCCCAACAATCCCACCCTCTGCTGAGAGCATTGGCCAAATGCTCCTGGAGCTCTGGAACCTGACTGTTCCCTGGGAAGCCTGTTCAGTGCCCGACACCCTCTGGGTAAAGAACCTTTCCCTGATATCCAGCCTGAACCTCCTCTGACGCAGCTTCCACTCATACCAACCCACTCCTGCTCCTGAGGCAAAACAGCTTCTCCAGCTTTGTTTTGGTTTATCAGTGTCCAAGGGAGAGGGAAGCAGAGCAAAGGTTTCTCAAACAGGTTAGGGGCTCGGCAGCGCTTTGGGCAGAGGGAACATAATCTCTGGAGCTGCCAGCATGTGCTTGGGACTTCCAGGCAGCGAGGGTGAGTCACAGGGAGGGACAGGGAGAGAGAGAAAGAGAAGGGAGCTCGGATCTGGGAAGGTAGAGAGTGTGGGTGGAAGGCAATTACCATGAAAGAGCAAAGGACTGCTGTGTGAGTCAATCGAACCCTATGGATACTAATAGTTATCATAAATACCAAAGAGGTTTTAGCAGCCACAATTTTCAGAATGTAATAAAAGAAAACTGTTTCCTGTGGTTAGAAGGACCAGAGAGGATGATGTGAGTGGAGGAAGAGGAGGTATCAGGGCTGTGAAGGCAAGGGAAGGAGCATTTCGGGGGATGACATAATGGAGCACGGATTAGCAGCAATTATGTGGCATGGGCACAAGACAGGATGATTAGCTTTTCCAGAAAGATGTTGTGCTGTTTTTCCCAGTAATCTCTTATTAAATGGGTGCTAGAATGCATGAACAATACAAGAAAACCCCTTCTTATTCTAGTGGTTCTTTTTTCCATAGCTAAGTAAGTTTTGCCCATAAAGCGTTGCAGGACACTATTTTTTTCCTAGTGCTGCTTCATTTCAGCGCCATGTGTCTTTCTTGCTTTGGTTTTCAGGTGGCACTCAATGTGAGGCAGCCTGCAGAAACATTTTTAACTCTTGAAGTTTCTTTTTGGGAGTTCTGTCAATGCAGAGATCACTGTTTACTGCTTGCAACATTATCCCTTGCAAAGGCCTGCACTGCAGGGTGCAATAACCTGTCAGTGATTAATTTATCTTCTTTCTTTAGAAGAAAGAAGGTATCTGACGAGATCTTTCTGCATTGAGAGGTGAATAAGCATTATAACAATATTTTTACTCAGGTTTTAGATTTTAATAACAAAACAGACATTGTGAAATAAAAAAGATAGAAGTGCATCTTTGAAGCTAAGACAGAAAAACAATGTCTGGGACAATGCAGAGTTTTCTCCAACCCTTTTACAATTTTATAAAGCCTGAATTTTGAGCATTCCCAAAATTCAGAAGTGGGTTTTTTCCCCGTTTTCTGAAGGACAGAATGCAGTGATTTTCAAATTAAATTGTCAATAATGCACCTAAGCCATTTCAACTGTATAGATTTTCAGGTGAAGTATTCCGCTACTCAGAATGGATGTAAGCATGGGAAACTCAGCCACAGATGTGAGGGCTGTGCATGCAAACAGAGCAGGAAGAGAGAATTTTTATCTGAAATTATAGGAGGGATTGTTATGCATTTGATATGGTATCAAGGCTTTTCCTGTTCCGTGACATGAAATTTCTGCCTCAGTGATTTCAGATGAAGTGGTGCAGAAGATGCTTAGAAAAGAGGCTGCAGAAAGTGAGGCTACCCTGACCTTCATGTTTCTGTCATAATGTCCTTTTGAACAGGGAGTTGCAGTTGGTATCCAAGTTGTGTCCAGGTTTGGTATTTGAAAGTTGCCATTTGGGTTAAAATTTCAGTCTAGCAATTATTTCTTTTTTTTTTCTGGCAACTGCCAATGGATCTTGAATGTGGCTCCCACCCAAGTGTGCATTAGTGTCTGTTCTCTAGTTCAGTCACATATTTCTACAGCATTTCTGCCTCTGGTCATTTACTTCAGTAAAGTGTCTTTGTGCTGTAGACTTTCCTCCAGGGGCTGTGCAGGGGGAGCAGAAGTCTCCTCTGAGTCAAATATTTGAGTGTTGCTGTATGAAAGTTTTTGTTTTTTAATGAGAAGTAGGTATTGCCTGTATTTGGTTGCTTGTTCCCAGAATGTGGCTTTATGAAATGGGGAATGATCCCAGCTGCAGAAGCAGTCAGAAGGATCAGACAACAAAAAATGTTTTGAAGGCTGGAGTCCTAAGAGTTGTCAAACTCAGCTCCTTGGACCAGTGAATACTTGATAGCGAAATCTTGCTGAATTTCTAAGGTGGGAGGATTCATGTCTCCTGTCCTCAAAGGGGTATTATGGGATAATTTTTCTGTCATTCTCTCACACATTGTAATGAACATCACCATACAGAAGGTAAGGTTAGACTCTTTCAATAAAATGGAGTTTGAAATGCTTGTAAAGCCTGGGTCTGCACAGTGAAAAAGGAGAAAGCAAGACAATCCAATTCCTCATCAAGAGAGTGCATCCACCCTGTGCACCAAATGGATGAGGGGATCCTGTGGAAAAAAAAAAAAAGTTGTGCTGCTGTAGAACTGCAAGCTGCATTCCTGTGCATGCACAGGAGACAGGTGAATTCAAGTTTCACTGTCAATCCTTGTCCTGGCATTTTCTGACTTGCAAGTGCTTGACCTCGTGACCTGAAAATGTTAGTGTAGAGTTGCTTTCTATCACTTGGTATTATGTATGCTTAGAGGGGTTTGAATGGAAAGACTGGCAGAATGAGCTAGGACATAAAACCCTGATGTAAACTTTTTTTTTTTTCATTTTAAGCAACAGTTCTTTTCATACTTAATTTTCTGAGGCTTTAACTGTATCATAATATATTGGCTCACTCATTTTTAAATTACCAAGTTAATTGAAGCCTGTTAAATCCTAGAGTTTAACAGTTTGGCAATGTAGAGGCTTTGCTCAAATTCATCCATCATATTGCTCTAATGACATTGGTATTTGGCTTATTGCACCCCTTTCATTTTGGAAGGCTAATCCTGCTAGTCCTGCTCACAGTGAGGGGATACACCAACTTGGCCTCTTACACTGGACTCCTTTGTGCCAACAACTCAGTAAACAAAGAGACATATCTGGATGCTTTTGCAGGGAACAAAAAAAAAATTAAAAAAGAAAAAGAACTATTTTGTGTATTGCCAAAGAAACAGAAGCATTCACAGGGCAAAAGAAAACTTTGCTACATGGAAAACCGCTAAGTGATAATTTCAGTAAGTTTGCTAAAGCTTGCACCCTGCTTACAAACTCTTGATTAAATCCATCCTAGCTCCTAAACCCTTGATCTAATTAAAACAAGACGTATTTTTAGATAGAGATGTTGGAACACACTGTAATTTCTATGGCTGATTGCACTCTGCAGGAGCAGGGGAGGCAGGTGAAGGGCTGGGTGTGTATGAGCACAGCTACGTGTGTACGTGTGTGCCAGTATCTGAAACAAGGTGGAGCTGGGTCTCAGTTGAAAGAAGAAAATCAACCTCAGCAATTTCTGGATTTGCTTTGGAATTTTTTTTAAAGAAAAAATCCCTTGTAAAAGATACAGCCTGCAAAGCAACTTGGCTGTGTTTCCCAGGGTAAGTGAAGAAAGGTGGTAGGCAGTAGAAGCAGGATACTGAGGCACGTATCTGGATAGAAGCATGGTTGACCAAAGTCTATTGAAAAGAGATCTCCCAGCTTCACAATGAGCTGCCCAAACTCTGTCTGGAGCAGTATTAGCTGGGAGACATCACCACACCACAGCTGCTGGGTGGCTGAGGAGAAAAGAGATGTTGTGGCTTCACAGCAGCTCCCCCATGGGACCCACCAGGCCACTTCTGTAACCAGTAGTAATTAACACCCCTATTTCCAGTGTCAGCTCCATGGCCATGGGCAGGCCTGGAAAGGTGAGAGCTCTCCCTCTGAGAGGCCCCTGGGTTGTGGCTAAACTTGTACAGTGAGCATTGTAGTATTCTTTGAACACACAAAGAGAGCGGACAGCTGGGAAGAACCTAAGGTGGGGAAAGAGATGGGTTAAACTTTCTCTCTTGCTATTTAACTAACCCAGGGAAAAGCACTGAAATTGGTTAGTGAAGAAAGAGAAAGCATCTATATCTTAGGATGCCATTGTCAGAGTCATAGAGCAGAACTGAATTTCCTACTGCAGATGTTTCAGTTTTGGTTTTGGCTGTCATTTGCTCTTCTGCGACAAATATGTGTGTCTGAATCAATGACTGGAGGCAGAAAACTGAAAAATTATTATTTTTATGTTTCAACTGGAATTGCTAGAGCAAACTGCTATGGGAAGTGATGGGCTGTTCATTTTGGAAAGTGCTCATGAAAAATCAAAATCCATTCCAGCATGTGCTTTAAGGCTGGGTTTCTCAGATGAGTGATTCGTGACCTCTTTAGGGGTCACAAGAGGATTTGGGTGATGCTACAAAGTGTTATGTGGCATTGTGCAGCCCCTTGGCTCCTGAGAGAGAGGCAGTGCAGACATGGGTGTCCTGTACTTGCACCAGCCAAGGCACAGCACCATGAATTCAGTGTGCTGTAGGAACTCGGCTCCTTCAGACCTGTGGAATGTGCAGGAATAGGCAAGGACAGTGGAGCAGAGGAGGTGTGTTATTGCCAAGTGTGGAGTCAGCACCTAAAAGGCCACAAAACTTGTGCTGGGTTTATACTTGGTTCGTCTACGTTAAGAATTTGAGATTTAATATATTCAGGATATCCTCCTTGTCCTTAGTGGGAGATATTTGATCCACAAACTAGTATTAGCATCCTAGGTATGTAACTAACCTGCTAGTTAGTGTTTGTCTGTTTAACATGGCTGAATTGGAAAATTGTCCTTTAGATGGTACTCCTGAGCAGCCTGAAGGAGATATTTCAGATTTGCTGTGCCTACACTCATGTACCTTCTCTGGAGCTGGAAAGCACTGACACAAGTTTGGCAGGAGTGAGGAGAATGGTTTGTTTTAGAATTACTGCTTTGGCAACAACACCAGCTCAGCTAGGCAAAATCTATGGGCAGCTGGAGAGGTAAGACCAGATTCCAACCCAACATCTTTCTTCTGAGCAGATGCATAACAGCATCTACAGCAAAATGGATCATTTAAAAGAGTTTGAAAAGGATGATTTGGATGGCAGAGGGAAGCACTAAAACTGGTGGTATTTAAATTTTTAATGCCTCTCCTTTTTGCTGTCAGCCTGCTTGTTACTGGTGGTACCTATGTGAGAATCAGTTGATATATATATATATATATATATATATATATATATATATATATATATATATATATATATATATATATTCTAATTAATTTTTCCAAATAAATTAATGCCTAGCACTCAGTCTGTAGAGTGGAAGAGAATGCAAGTACAGGCAAGTCACTGTCCTGGCTCACTCTCTGTCTAGGAAGGTAAAACTGCAAAGAAGCAGGAAAGCAGCACCCTACAAGGAGGTGGCTCACTCAAACCAGCACAGAAAATCAGAGCCAAGAGCAGGACCAGGTCTTGCCACTTGATCCTCTATTGGAGCCACTGGAGAAGTGGCTCTCCACTCCTTATCTGTGGATCTTCTGAAGAATAGGGGAACAAGGAGAGCAAGTTGAGGCTGCTCCTCATGACCAAAGACTCTCAATATCCGGCACCTACTGGGTTCATCCTTCCCACAACCTGCCTTAGCTGGCAGACATGGGAAGTGAGCTGATGTTCTAGGTATGGACAGAGCAGAGTAAGGCCTGAGTCAGGTTATCTGATTTTCTATGAGTCTGTGACTCCAGAGGACAATCTCGGATTTTCATTTCAAATTCTAACCTATGGGATGAACTGGTCTATCTCTCCCATGAGCTGACATTATAGTCCTAAGGTTGACATTATAGTCCTTTCATTTAGAAGGACAACAGGAATGTAAATGTTGTGAAATACTGCCCTCAGTGTGTGCCATGGAGATTTCTCATGCCATTTAGAAGCAGCAAGCCTCTGAAATGGGGGAAATACTGGTGCAGACAACTAAAACCAGCAATCCCATGTCCAGCAACTGCTTGGTCTTGATCCTGTAAAGATGTACATCTGCTGGAAACTCTAACAATTTTCTACAAGCTCCTGTGTGAGTTTTCAATCCCTTCCTTTTATATTGTGCTGTAATGGTTGGAATTCTCTCCAAAAAGGAATGGTTTATTCTTTAAGTTTCGGTAATCACCAAGGAGCTGAGCAAGAGGCTGGTTGACAAAGATATTGCATGTGGAAGAGGTCACTAAGTTAGGATGGTAGGGAGCCAATTAAGATGCTTTTTCATTAAAATTCATTAAAACCTTTGCAAACCAGAAGATGTTTTGGATTAGCTGCCACATTCAAATTCCAAAGCCCAGCTTTTTGCATGTTTCTGTGCTTCAGTATTCACATCTTAGAGTGCCACTTCTCATCTATTGCTATTGCTGGGAATTTCAATCTCTGATTTTTTAAGACTCCAGGCTTTTCTTTCACACAGGATAGTTTTGAAGATTATTTTGTTTGCCTGTACAGTGTCTCACCATGCTCAAAGGAAGGTTTGGAATGCTTTGGATCCCACCATCAACTGATGCCAATTAAGAAGAAATGATGGAAACTAACACATTGTAGCCAGGACAGGAGTAGAATTCCTGCAGCACCGCTTAATTCCTTGACAAAGTTGCCGTACACAAACTGTAGAGTCCAGCTTTGATTCCTGGCTTCAGTAGCTCACAAGATCTTCTCAGAGACCTATTTCTTCATGTTTTCTTTTTAGTCAGTGTCAGGTTACAATTTGGCAGCTTTCTACGCAGCTTTCCTTATAACTATATCCAGGCCAGGGCAGCTGTAAGCTTGCAAGTCAACAGCTTGCAATCAAACCCAAGGATCTCAGCCACCAGGAACACAGCCTGTCAATAAGACAAAAATAAAAGCTGCCCACCAGTTTACCATGCATATTCAGGGATATTTATTTCCACCGCCTCTAGCTTGGAGTAACAGCAGTTTGAAAGTATTAGCTTACTCCTGTGTGAGTTCACCAAATTTAGTGAAGCGGGTGGAATGTGGGTGGAATTTTGGTATTTTGTGCAGAATTTGAAACTCATGAAGATGCAAAGAATTGGTGGCCAGTGAGAAAAGTTATTATAGGCAAATATAATAGAGCTTTTTATTTTCACATTTTTGATTCACATCATGATGAAACTTGTAGTTTGGAATGATCTGAGTTTGGCAAGCTTTGGGATAATTTCCAGAACTCAGAACGTCACATGGCTGTTATCTGTCATTGCCTTATTGATAGTCTCTACATAGAATTCAAAGATTTACTGGTTGTAGAACAGGAACTCTCTCTTCATCCTCAGAGAAGTTTTTTCCAGTTCAGCAGTGAATATAGCAATCCTTGCATGTGGGTAGGGAAATAAGGGAGGGAGAATATCAGTTTCTAGAAACTTACCAGAAGAAGCGTGCCAGAATTTTTTTTCTCTCCTTTCGTTCTTGCATAAAAAAAGAACACACCAGCTATATCTTGTAAAAGCTGAACAAGAACCTTTTTATAACTGGACAAAAAGCCATCAGGCAAACACTGAATTATCACTTTTTTTTTTTTTTTTAATGTTGGCTATGCAGAGTTTTATTTTTCTCTGCAAGCCCTGTATTTGTCACACTGAGTCATCTGAGGTCAAGCAGCTCAGTCCTCTCTGCCATAGTGCCCATCTTTTCTGGGATCAGCCTTGGCAGCTGTTGGCACTGCCAGGCCCAGCTTGGCTGGGGTGCCCCTGGCAGTGCTGTCAGTGGTGCCTGGCATGGACCAGCAGCTCCTTCAGGCCACACCGTGTCACCTTCCCCTTCCTGGGCAGAGCTTCTCCTGCTGCTGTCACAGCTGGGACCGCGTCATGGACAGAGTGACACTGGGGAGCAGAAGGGTCACTCTGTGAGATTTATTTCTCCCAGTATTTCCAGTTCTCTCTGGTCTGCCCTAGAATTTATTACCATTTCAGCCTTGCTGCAGATTCAGTCACTAAAACTGACATGACTTTAGTTGGCTGCAGTGGGTTAGGACCTTATACGACAACCTATTTGATCTCTTTTTTGGGTTTCCATTTTCCTTCTGAGTGAGTGATTTTTTTTGGCATGGGAGACATTTTTATTAATTCTGAACTTTTCTCTGTGTTGGAGTTTTGTGCAGTGCTGTCGTTTGGACACACATGATGATACACTGCTGAATATTTGGCAGAACTGAGATCCCTTCACCTAGAAACTGGCTGTCAGTGTTTGTCTTTCACTGAAATAGCACAATGGTGGTTTTGAGCAAAATAACCAAACTGGATAGGGAACTTACCGTGACAGTTATGATTCAAAATTAGTCCACGGTATAAAAATCATTATAAGGTCAAGTTTCCCATCTGAAGTCTCTAGATCTGTGAATCACGTTTTCCTCTGTTAGTAAAACAAGGAGGATAATCTTTTCTGTGCATTGTGGATTCATTCATTGCCATTTCTAGAAAGCCTAGTTCATAAGTTTGGCTCTTTTGCCACCCAAAATTCTTCTTTGGTAGGTTATGGCCAAAATCTATCCTGGCATCACTTGACTTCTCCAGCCAGAGAGAACTCTAAGAAACATAAAATGTTATGCCTTTTTTTTTTTGAGTGAAACCCACATTCACCTGTACTTTGTATGCAATACATGCAGATAAGTAATAATTTTACAATATTTTTGTCCCCAAATGAATCTCAAAACAGTTGCAGGCCTCTGACATGTGTACTCAATTTTACATTCATGGGATTGTCCTCTTGGGCCATAAAGTTAAATATTGTGTCAACTTCTAGGTTGAATCATTTGAATCTGAACTGGAAAATATCAGCTCTTTACTTAAGCTCTTTTACTTGAGTAATCAGCAGGTTTCTTGCCCCCCAAAAATAAAAATGCTAGGATGGTTTTTGTACAGAAAAAATGCAGAAGAACTGTCTAAACAGAAAGAGCAGAAGAATGCAACATATAGTTAATACTTACAGGAATTCTAAGCAGGCAATTTTAATTATCTGATTTTCTGTCAGTTCTTTGATTCCAAAAATGCCAGAGGATTTCTAGCACCACAAGAGACCAAGCCCTCCGTTTCATCTGTAGGAGGCAACAACAAACTGTGGGACATGCATCATCGTCATCTGTGACCATCTATTTTTCTTGTGAATGAGGCATTTGGTATCTCCAGAGGAACTGGATTTTGGGTCAGCATGAGATGTCATTGTTTTGTTCTACAACAAAGATGCTGATTCTTGTTAGCTTTTGGGAGTTGGTTTGTGATGTTTGGATTGTATTATCAGGATCATGCACCATATGGGTTAGTTATCAGATCCTTTATGAAGTTACAGTTTTTCCTACATCAACTAAGAATCCCCAAAGGGGTGATTTTCTTACTCTCATCTTTCTGTAAGACAGAAGGAATGCTGTTGATTTTTTTTTTTCCATTTCTGGTGATGGAAAGTTTTGAAGCATAACAAACAAGATGCTTAGGAGAGTTCTGAAGCAGACTTTAAGACATGGCATTAAGGTATTATTTATAATTCTTTTTTTCCTGAAAGCATGCAAAACATTCTCTTCATAAAAGTAACTGAACAAATACATATGTTGTTCCATTAGTGCAATTAGTTTTTCCTTTAAAATAAATATTTTTAGCATCTTGTAAGTATTTTTTAGAACACACTGGAAGACAGAATAAAAGACTCAGCTTGGGAAACACTGGTCAGCCCAGGAAGAGCCTTAGGGAAGATGGATTTTGAACAGCATGAGCTGTGATTTTTTTCCCCTGTCTGTGGGGTGGGCTTCCCCACACAGAAAGGCATATTGTGTCTCGTGGTCAAATTTTCAAAATCGGTGAGAATTCTGTTTACCCTCCAAATGGGTGGCCAACTCATCACAAAGAATTGTCTGTCAACTGAGTAGATTTGTGAGAGGGGTGAGTGGTCCTACTTACAGACTGAACCCATGACCTCCTAATCCTATCTCATGTGTAGTGCCTGCCAGACTGTTCAATGGTCATTAGACCTGGGTGAACAATTTGGACAAAAAAAAAAAAAAAAAAAAAATGGAGCCATTCTGGGGATTAAAGATCCAAAGAAACCAAAACCGAGCTCTCAAAGTTACTCTGGGCTTTCAGCTTCCACTCAGTTTTATTTTATAGTAATGTCTTTCCAATACTGCATGTTTTTTCTGCCATGGCAGTCAACTTTCATCCTGGATCATATAGGCTGTGCTGGGAAAACCTGAGGATATGGCATAAATGCTTTATGTGTGAGGTAGAGAAACCAGAGTCTAATGATTCACGGTAATGGCATAATGGTAATCCAATAAAATCAGGCACTTTGATTTTTACTAGGGATGAAATGCTCAGAAGCTGGATGAAAACACTGGCTTAATTCTAGAAGTGTTACTGGATAGAAAGTTTTATATCATCCATACTTTATAGAAAAGCCATGAATTACAGAAAATCCAGAAGCATTGAATGATTTGAACTGTAGCTCTTAACTCCTAGGGTCTCTTGAACATAGAGACTGGCCTAGAAATTAAATAAAGGGTGACAGAATTTAAGCCTGCAACTGAAAGATACTTTCCCACCAACACATGTAGCTCCTTACAAGAAAAACTTCTCTGGCTTTGTTTGGAGACAAGAGAGAAGTGAGGCTTCTCACTTCTTGGTAAGGCTGGAGGTGATACCACCTCATCTCATCTTCTCAGTTCCAGCTGGAGCAATTCTCATTCTCCTGAGCAGTTGCTCTGACTCTCAGAAGTGCAATGAAACCAAAACACATCAAGCCTACTTTGGATACTGTTTGCTAGAAAAATTGATTCCTATGCCATAATTCCACTCAATACTGCACCAAAACTTGATGTAGATTTATTCAGGCTGTGTATCAATGGGAAGCAATATATCCAATATTTTTAAGACTCTTAATATAGGTGCTTTTAAAACACAAGCTTTGTGTGTTTTGGGTACTTAGTGAAGATACTTTTACTTGACCTGTCTCAGATAGTAAAACCTCTAATGCAAATATTAAGCACAATCTAAGCAAATGTGTTTTCTATGCTTTTAACCATACTTCCCCTCCATTTGCCCCTTGTTCCCAAAGTCAGATGCTGCAAATCAAAGGAGTGCTCATAACTGGACATTGATTGCTGAACTGCTGCTGTTCCACTAATGAGGGGGTGAGGCACAAGGAGTCAAAATAATTTTGGGCCTGTTTTATACAGCTGCAGTGCAGCCCATGCAGGAACAGAAGAAGTCAGAAGCAATGGTAATTCACTGTAGAATGAGGACTGAAGAGCCACTTTAGGTCTCAACTCTATTTTAATAAGTGGAGCTAAAGATGTGGAATGGCAAAAGCAGTTATCTTGTTTTTGTTTCCCTGAGAGGAGAAGAAGGGACTGTAATTCCAGTCATGATGTGTGGTTTATCTTCGTGTGCAGAAAAGCTTGGATCAGTGGAAGAGAACATTGAAAAGGGGGATAGAAATGATCAGAGGTCTCATGCATGAGAGGAAAATTTGAATGAGGGCTGTTTTGTTCTGCAGAAGGTTTATAAACAACTTAAAGGGCTGTGCAAGGCGTCTGGGGACAAAATATTCTGTTCCCATTGGGTATCAGAGAAGAAACCCTGATCTTTAATTGCAGAAATTTCCTAGAATCATAGAATAGAAACATTGAAATATTCTGAGTTGGAAGGGACCCACAGGGATCATCAAGTCCAACTCCTGGCCCTGCACAGGAGAACCTCAAGCATCTTACCCTGTGCCTGAGTGTTGTTCAAATGCTCACTGGGGGAATGGAGGGGGCAGGTTGCAGGCTTCAGATCTTAGAGAACGTCCATGGCTGTCCTTGTCTATGGCCACAACCCTTTTAAAACAAATGCATCTTCTGAGCATGTTATGATGTGGAAACCCAGGGCACCAGGAATATTTCTCTGTCTGCTTTGGGGTGCCCTGACCCCCAGGGCAGCCCCGACTCTGACCCTCATTCATGGAGAAAGTTTCCTGGACTTCAAGATAGACTGGAATCCACAAAAGTGTGAAATAGAGAGCAGTGTAGGTGATCACTTGGTGAGAAATTTAGGTTTTGGGAGTTTTAGTGTGTTGTGGATGGAAGCAAGATGGAGGGCACAGGGTGTCATCCTGGGTTTCTTCTTCATGCTTCTTCTTCCTTCTTCTCCATGGGTTTGGGTGGCATTTTGTAATTGGGCAGAAAAGTCCCCATTGGGGGCTCTTTGGGATCAGTTATTGGGTTAAAAGGGAAAATAATCCAGGTGCCACCTCTTAACTGGATAGTTTAGTCTTAAAAGACCTTGTAACAAGAGATTGTTGGCCATTTTGTGCTTTGTTAATGAAAAGGTACCAAACTCAGAGTAGTGAGACTGTTTTACTGATAAGAAATAATAAACACCTGAGTCCAAACATGAACTACTGTCTCAAGTGCCTTCAATCCAGACCCAGAGAAACCAATGCCTGGTACCACCACACTATAGTTCTTAAAAGATATTTAAGTCATAGAGTTGTAGGAAAATTTGATGATTTCTGAGCTTCCTAATAGTCTGTGATGCTTCTGTTAGCTTAAGTTTTTCTTCTGTGGAACAGATAAATGTAATTCAGACAGAAAGCTGGCTTCTGTATCAATTTTTACCTAGGGGTAAAAAGTTAAAAAGATCAGTGGCAAAAGAATGGTAGCATCAGGGAGAAAAATGAGAGTATTTGTTGGCAGTGAAAGGAGATTTCTGTGAGTGTGGGGCTGGCTGATGATGGAGACTGGACTGTGGCTCAGATGTGGCTGTTAAGCCAGGCTTAACCTGCCCTGGGTGCTCACTGGCTGATGCTGTGTGTGCCATCAGCTGCCCATAGCCCGTACAGATTGCACATGGCTCACTTTGGTAGAGCTGTTTTAGCATCACCTCTGCAGGCTCGGCTGTGAACTCCAGAGAGTCCTCATCACCTACCTCTTTAAACCTCTTCATTCTTTGAATTGCATGGCCATAAAGAGATTTTTTTCAAATTATCAAATTCAGAAAGAGAACTGCAGGAAAAAGGAATTCAAGATGCTCATAGTCAGCAGCATCTTCAGTTTTAAGGCAAGAAGCAGTGAAATTGGGGTCAATATGCCACCTTACAAAAAGGCAGGTAAATGCCTGGGTGTGTCTGACTGACAGTGTGTGTGGGATCTCTTGAGAGAGGCTTTCAGAAGGAGAAGTATTCCATCCAGCTGCTTTCACAAGCTTACAGTGATTTTCAAAACACCAAGGGCACACCCAGCACGGGCCACTGGGATAATAACACAGATGCAAGACTTTTATGACTGCACACCAAATTTAGAAACTTCCTCTAGAAAAACAACTCAAAGTGACTTTTGCTAATCCTTCTGAACACCTGGAATAGGCTCAGCAAGCCAGGGAACTAGAAAAGTTACTGTGTGGTTTAGCAGGCCTCTTATATCACTCAGAATTAAAATTTTGAAATGAGTAGCTGAAAGAAACCTTAGACATTCATAGATAGCTGTGTTTGGTGTCACATTATTTTGTGCCAGTGTTGACAGTTCAGATTATAAAACAGAGAGTTGTTGTTCCCACAAAGCCCACATGCAGCATACAATAATGTTTTAAATGCTTGGAAATCTGCATAGGAAATAAACTTTTATATTTTGCAGTTTCTGAGGAGTGCCCCCCTTTTTATCCACACTTGAGACTTTCTCAGACTGAAGCTATTTTATAGTAATATCCAACTTTTAGGTACAGATTTGAAGGTCTGATCAAACTCTATTTCCATGTCTAACCAGCATGTATAATCTGTATAATCTCAAATGGACAAACTGTCTCATAACTTCAGTAGGGTAATTCCTGAAAGGAGCTAATAATAAATTATCTATCTGATGGATCAGAATTTCTCTTTCCATGATCACCAATAGCCAGTGGGGAGTTTTGCTGGGTTGAGGGAATGCAGACCTGCTCCATGGAAGTGCCAAGCAGTTTTGCTTACAGCTGGTGTGGTGGTACAAGCAAGGCTGCAAATAATTTTCTCATCAGGGAACAGACTCAGAAAATGAGAGACAAAATTAGTTAACACACTAAGAGACTATTAAAAACATATTTCCAAGAGCCATTTGCTATTTGCTTAAAAATGGGTTACATATTTTTTCTTTCTAATACTATTAATTAAAAGTATAGAAAACCTACCAAGTGAAGCATTTATGCACTCTGCATTTCCTTTGCAACTTCCTTAGTGTAACACCTCTACCTTCTTAATTTATTTTGGGATCTGGCATTCAGCATGAGGTCTTTGTACAGGGCCATATTCTGGTACATTGACTTGGGCTGACTTGCAGTTGGCAACAAATTTTCCATGGAAGCAAATAGAACTGCATGACCAGGAAAACACAAAGGGTGTCAGCACCTTGAAATCTCTGATAGACCTCTTGTGTTTAGTAAGGTGGTCCTAAAATAATTTTCCTTCCTAAATCAAGGCTTTGCAGGAGCTTAGCTGAGCAACGCAGGCTGAAAGGAACTTTCAGGGCACTTTTGCTTGGAGTTGCAGCCAGCCCAGGGAGGTCATTTAAAGCTGGGTGTCCAGCCCTAGCACAAGCCTGTCCTGGGAGCAGAACCTGTAACCAACCTGTGCCAACCTGAGCAAGCTGCTCCAGTGGAAAGGGAGGCCCTGGCAGAGCAGATGTGGCTGCCCCATCCCTGGCAGTGCCCAAGGCCAGGCTGGATGGGGCTGGGAGCATCCTGGGATAGTGGAAGGTGTCCTTGCTCATGGCAGGAGGTGAGACTGGATGAGCTTTGAGGTCCCTTCCAACCCAAACTCTTCCATGATTCTGAGGAGCAGAATCTGTTTCTTTGTGAGGTGATGTGGAAGGTGCATCCTCCCTCCTGTCCTTGGTGCTGGAGATGCAGAGTAGCTGTAATTCGGTGCATGTCTCTGACAGAGGCACCTCTGCAGCACCACCCAGCCTCATGCAGGCTCACCACCCATGTCTGCTGGGATATTGCAGTTCTCCTGTGAAGGAATAAACTCTGACATAAAATATATATATATATAAAAAAAAGAAATTTAAAACCCCACAGTCTTCCTCATTCTTACCTGTTCATGCTGAACCTGGAGAGGTCCATGGTTTCTGCCTGTGGGACTTTGCGTTTCTTTTCCAGTTTTTCCCACATCGTGAGAACAACACAAATGTGTTCACTGTGAATGGGTGTCCCCCAGCCACTGTAGTTTGAGGGAAAGGTGAAGGTGGTTAAGTGAGGAGGAAAAACACAAGGGCTCAAGGCTGCACAACCAAACTGGGACTATTGTCAAGGCAGCAGGGCACTTCACATAGAAATTTTCATTTTTCTATGGTACTGAACTGTTTCTGCATAGACACAGAAAATCTGTGAGTTATCCCTTCCAGCCACTTTGGTATCTCAAAGCTGCATTCCATGCCAGGAGAACTGCAATATCCCACCTTGGTTATTCTGCAGTGGTGTTGCTGCCCAGCAAACAGCTCTGTGCCTGCCTGCCAGATATTGTTGTGGGTCTTTCTAGTACTGAAGAGAGCCAGAAATGGGGTGGAAGGCAAATTATAGTGCTAGACATCAATACCAGCTGTAAGTGCTTAAAGGGGCATCTTGGCACTGAGGAATGGATTTTGTTGTTACTGAGGGTGGAAGCTGCTTGGTACTCTGCAAGGTGAGGCATGTGCATTTTTGCAGAGCTGGACTGGTAGGTCCTGCTAACACTCCTTATAGAGAAAAAAAGAAAAAAACTGTTTGAAACAAAGTGTTTCAGTTTGATTTCTAAATCTGATAAAGCTCTGTTTGTAAAAGGAATCAAATAATTTTATATCAACATCATTTTTCATTAAGCTTATTCAGATAAGTTCAATTGCACCATGTATGTCACCACCTTCATCACTGACAAGACCAAAGCAGGAATATTCCAGCCTTCCATGAATTGCCCAGGAGAATGCTAGAATTGCTACCTTCCTGCAGCTTTCAGACACTGGCCTATCAGTTTTCTTTGGTTTAGCAAACCAATCAGTTATTGAAACACAAATTCCTTTGGAATTATTTGCCACACTTCAGATATTTTAACACCCAATTGTATTTTTATAAATTTTTATATCCACAGGATGTGTTTTCCACCATATAACAAGATGCCCCCAGAGTAAAGTGATTTGAGACAAGAAAGAAAACCCTCATTATACAGTAGTTTGCCATAAAAATTCTGGAGGACAGTGAATGTCAAATGGAAATGTAAATTTGCTAGTGCAGCTTTTACAATAGGACACATGAGGCCTATGAGGCATTTCTGTTCTCCATGAGTCTTTTGTTGGTGTAAAAAAGTCGAATACAGGTAACCTACAGATGTAACAGTCTTCAAGATACCCTGCTGTTACGTATCAAGTGTTGCCTCACTGAAAAATTATTCAAAATTATTGCAGTGGACCAGTCATACAGCAAACAAGATATGTGTCAAAATCAGCTTTCTCTTGCTGAGTGAACAGCAGGAATGTTCAGGAGGCTGGTGCTGGTTGCTGGTGCTGATCTGTGAATGGCATCCCAGGCAGTGTCTCCCCTCCTTCTGCTGAAGCCCAATGGTTCACAGCAGCCATCCCAGCTGGGAGGGTGTGATCCAAGGCTTTGCTGGTGTTCCCTGATCACTGTGGCACAGAGGGATGGGGGGCATGCCCCACTCCTCTCTCAAGCAGGCATTCACGCCAAGGCAGGCCCAGCCCTTGTGTCAGTCATCCCTCAACTCACCCATTCCTCCTGGCCATGCCAGCACGCACACTGCGTGGGATATCAGGCACTTTTTTGGGTGAGATCCTCAGAGAAATCTCTGCCTTTCATTTGGTGGGAGTGAACAGGTCTGTGTGCAGCCCCCTGACGGGGTCTCTGGTTTCGAGATGACCCCAAGGTGTTAGAAAGTCTCTTTTTCCCAGTCCCAAGATTGAAGAAGAAGATGGGATTCCCTGGCTCTCATTCTCAAGGTTGTTTATTTGCTCTTATTTATTACATTGTCTTTGTGACCTGCTGAGATCAGTCTAGCATGTTGGTTCATGGCACACTGAATGCCTTTGGGGTCGTGTTATCTTTTTATACTAAAAACTACGTGTACATTACTTGCAATAATTTTCCAATACCTATCACTTATGTTAGACAGTCTCTCTCTACTCTAAACCAATCCAGAACTGTCACCATCATAGCTGAGGATGGAGGACAAGAAGAAGGAGAAGGACAGGACATGCCCAGATTCCTCCATCTTGCCTCCTGAACCCTCATTCTAAAACCCCCAAAATTCTACATTTTCACCTGGTGATAAGTTGACCATCGTTCTACTCAAACTCTCGTGGCTTGTAAATCTTCACACAAAGTTGGTAATTGTTTCCATGGGCTAAAATCAAAGGCACAGGTGTTTTTGACTCTGTGCCAAGGTCTCTGAGCCCCCTGCCAGGGTCTCTCATCCTCCAGGGCAGCCAGAGGGATGTCCTGGGCTCTGACAGCCCCCAGTCTGGAGCCCAGCAGAGGGAAGGGCACACAGGGCTGAGCCACGCAGCCTTGCTGCGTTTCCTCTTCAATCCCACATGTGCCCAACAGCGATTTCCCAAAGCCAGGGTGGAAAGCAAAACTGAAAGCCTAAACAAACGCATATGGCATTCAGAGCCCAGGACACTCCTGCCAATTTCTGCAACTGATACGCACTCAAAATATTTACTTAGGAATTCTTAATTAAGTCAACCATTTGGTAGTGGTGTTCAGTTTCAGATGTGTCGCAATGTCACCACAAAATACCTCGGTGGCTCCTGCTAACAAAGAATCCTCTGTGTGGATTTTTTTTTTTTTTGTCAGAGGTGGTGGGGTAAGTTTTCTGTACAGTGTGCCAAAAAGCTGCACAACTCCTCTGCTGTTAATGGGGTTCGTGTGGCTAAATGCCTTCATTCCTTGCTGAAAACAAACCCCCTGCCCAAGAGCAGTTTCAGGTGAATGTCAGAAAGCAGAGCTGGGGTGGGATCACAGTGACCCTACAATTGTCTGTCCAAGGTCTTGCAGCAGGGCTGGTTTGGTGGGACGTGGGTGCTGGGCTGTTGTGCAGTCAGGAACGCAAGTGAGGGATGGTGCTGGAGGAGAAGAAGTTCTTGACACCAGTCCTGAGCTCCAATAAAATGAAATTTGCCCAGGGAGCACAGACTGGCAGAGAATTTTTAAGGCAACTTTTTAGTTTTTTTAACCAAAAGGTTAAAATCAACTTGATTGTTTCACCTATATGCAATGTGTTGTTGGTTTAATATCTTATTTTACATCTTTTGTAGTGTATTTGTCAGAATAGCATACTAAGCTCCTAGGAGAAATCTCAGTACTCACCTGTGCCTGTGCAGGAGCTTGGGGACAACTCCTAAGATTGGTCAGTTACTGCTCTTCATCTATAAGTAGACAGTTCTCTTTCATAATTTTATCAAAATTCAGATTCTTTTAACAATAATAAAATTTAATTTTTTTTCCTCTCATGTGCTTGTACAGCTGTCCATTATAAGGATTTACTTTATATATTTTCCACTCATGCAGAGACTCTGTAAACTGCAGTTCACATGATGATCTTCTTATAGGTAAAATTAATCAGAAGTTGCAAGGACATGATAATATTTGAAATGAATATTACTCGTGCTCAAGTTAGGTGAATGCTCGCTTTTGCAAACATAAAATGGAGACTCCAGCAAGCCAACCAGGAATGAGGAGTACATTTCTCTTCCAACAAGCAGTTCTTAAAACTCAAGTGGCCTTAGTGCTTAATTTCTGAAGCATTTCAAAGATGTTTACTTTTATGACTGGCTTAGAATATCTAATAATTTCCATTTCACTTTGTGAAAAGGGGAGCTGGAGTTGCTTAGGTGCTACAGAGGAGATACAACTGAAACAGGAAATACATTTGGAAGGAGAAATTTCTCTTTTTGTGATAGGATTTATCTGTCTTTGCATAAGTAAGCAAGCATTATTTCAGAAAATAGGCTGAAACTTGTCTCCCACTGCCGTGTTTTTCTGCTTGCTGTGACACAGTTGTAGTTATTTTCTCAAATGATAAAACCCCTGATGTTTCAGAATTCTTATGCAGAAACCAAGCCTTCCAAAATCGTGTTCATCAGGTGTAATTTGACGGAAGTTTGAGCTGCAAGGTCCTACCCAAGCCCAGATCTGATGGGTTTTTCTGTTTATTTCTGTGTGGGTTTTCTGTTTGTTTGTTTTTGTTTGTTGGGTTGTTTGGGTTTTCCCTGTGTTTCTTTTTTTTTTTTTTTGGGGGGGGGGTGGATTTTTGTTGTTGTTTTTTTTAAATTTGGGCATAATTCTGTTTATAGATATTGCTCAATTTCAGTGCTGCTGTTTCTCTTGCATTAATGGCATAGGCATGAAGAAATGTCAAAAATCTCCATATGCCAGGCCCTGGTGCTGATTCCTTAGGAAATGTGCCATTATTCCACTCACTCTGTTTGTCTGGATAAGCCATGTGGATGGTGTTTAATGGAACAGCCCATGTGGGTGACCCAGCAGAACACTCTGAGCTGTGTGGAGACTGTTGTGGTGCAGGATGGTTGCAATTACTGTAAACTGCATCAGAAATCTTAACAAAATGCCACGCTCAGGAGTTTCTGGTGATAAGAATCAAGGCAATTTGTGCCACAGAGAAAAATTAGATGAAAGAGGATGCCAAAATGTGGCATGGAGGATCTGCCTTTTGACAGCTATAAATTGAATAAAAGTAATTTAGCCTTCAACCTGCCAAGGGGCAGGAGCTCATCACAACCCTCCCAAATGTGTGATGGATGCACAAACTGAGGGACGCCACAAGAAATGGAGGAGAGGAAGCTTGAAATGCTGTTGGGTGCATTTCTTTAATAAAAATAAAGCTTTCCAAAACCTCAGTTTCATGATTCAGCATTTCTTTTGGCAGTGTAACAATTTAAAAGTAGGCTAAACAAGTCTGAGGGAGTATGCTGGTAAGTTCAGGCCAGAGAGGGGGAAGTTTCTGGAAGTAATAGAAAAACCAAGACCCCTTCCACCCCCAATAATTGTAGTTTAATTGTTATAATACATTTCACAAGCACACAATAATTATAATTATAATAACATAATACCCTCACAATACCTTCTGAAGCAGGTATGACTGTGCTTATTTTCTGGATGAATAAACTGACCCACTGTATTAAAATATTTTGACCAAAGCCTGCTCCAAAAAACAATAGGAGCCCAAAGAATATATTCTTTAACCTAATTATGAGACAGCAGGGACATGTATGAAGGAAGCAACTTAACTGAAAATTATATGTTTAGATGCTGTGGCCAATTCTTGCTTTCCTTTGTTTTGAAAGTTGTAAGGTTTTTGCTGCTCAACTTGAGTTAGTGGAAACCCAGCAGTTCAAAAAATATTGTCAGGAAGTTATGGCACAGTTTTATAAATTTTTTAATTTTTAAAAAAGTATTTCTATAACATACAAATAATTTTTAGGTGTAAGTTTTGCTAGTAAGTTGGTGGCATGGCCTCAGTAACTTGGTGACCATCAGGCAGCTACAAGACCAGAACTGGGTGTCTTGTGCATGTGCCAAGCATCAGATGGAATTTTGAATGCCTTGTGCATGTCTCTTTCTTAGGAGACAACCACAGATTTGCTCAGGGCTAGATTTTCCTGGAAGGGTCAGTGTCTGAAGCAGCAGTGGAAATGGGATTCCAGGTGGGAAGGTCTTGCAGGAAGCCTGGGCACCTGGTCTGTCCCAGGGAAATGGGCAAAGCCAGGTGGAGGGCATGGGGCAAGAATGGGGCACAGCATTTTAGTATCCTCAAAGAGTCTATGATTCTGAATTTGACACATCATCTGTTAAGGTAAAATGCTTTCATTTGTATTTTAATGAATATTTTCAGAATGTCCATCCTACTTTGTGTGGAAAGTGGATGAAGTCAGAGAGAGAAAAGCTCCATGACCTTTCAAAGAAAATAGCACTTTTACTTTTCAATATTGAAAAGTGTGTGATTAAAAAAAAAAAGTACTGATACTTTCCTCTGTGATTTTCATTAGCTTTTGAAGCCATAACATAAAGGTCATAAGCCACTGTAAAGCGAATCTTGTCTTTGTATCAAACATAATACTTTTTTAAGATTATCACATCTCTTGGAAAGTCCCAATTTAAAGACATAATTATTTAAATTTATTATTTTTTTTAATTTTTAAGAGGAGAAATGCTTTTTGCCAGGAAAAAACCCCTTAGCTCAAAACCTGCATGAATCCCAGGGACTCTCTTACTCCAGTTGGTGCTCCAGCTTTGTTGCTCAGCATCCAGAGGAACACAAATTAAAGCTGCAGATCTGAGCACTCTTGCTCCAACACTGGGAGTGGTCAGACTGAAACTACTTTTTGTTCTTACTTCTGTTTAATAGGCAGAACAACAAGGCATGCACCTGCTGGGTGATCCCTTATTTCTGTATCCACAACCCCCCTGCGCCGTCATAAACAAAAACCCACCAGTGGTGAATTTCTCATGGACTGTTAACTTTGGAAAAAGTGCAAAAATACCTACTAAAGGCAGAGTGGATCATCATGGAATATCCATTCCACAGGAATAGCAGTATTTCACCCTCCTTGCTCTGGCTTTACTGTATCCTATTGAAATGATAAAATTAAACACTGATTTCATTGAAATGCAGCATTTATGTAACTTTGCAGTTACCTTGTGATAAGTTGACAAATTCTTTTATAATTATCCTTTAATTTTAGTCAGCATTTCCCCAAGTGAGCATTTCCAGTGGGAAATTTTTAACACTAAGATGAAAGGCCTGGGCTGGTGTTCAAGGTGGGAAGCAGGATCATGGGCAGTCTGTCTGTCCAGAGCCAGCTGAAGCATCTCCATGGGCCTGGAGGGTACTCAGTGACCAGAGGCATCACTGAACATCTACCCATCTTGTCCTATTTTTTTCAAAATATTACCATTTAAAATGTAGGCTGTAAATATGTTGAAAAATGAGCCTGTGAAGATGTTGAAAAGTGAGCTGGAAAATGAAAAATAAATGTTCTCAAGTGAAAACATATGGCAGGTGCAAGTTATATGCAAACTTCCTAATGAATTCTGAAAATATACATTAAGAATGAGAGGTGCAAATGTTTCTAGACTGGCTGGCACATATTAAGGACAACTCCTATGTGCTCCATGATGTTTGCCAGATCTAAAAGCACAGTTATGCTGGAGAACTTCATTAATCATTCAATAACCTGAGCGTAATAATGGGCAAGAGAGTTGGTAGTGTCAAGTAATTTTCTAAATTGTGCTTAACTTTTTCAAATGAGGGGTGAATGAACTGGCTGCAGTAACTAAAACACTAATTCTGAAACTGAATTCAAAGTAATTTCAGAGATTTGTGGATGATCGCTTATCACTATATTTCGATTTTAAATAAGTCTTTCTTTCCACATCTCACAAGCTGATGTCTGGAAACAAAAGTGCCAAAATTAAATTTCTTTGTTTCTTCTGGCACAAACCAGACCAGGAATTACTGCAAGATTTCCAGGCTGCTATACCAGACCAGAGACACTGTGCCAAGTTGGCATAATTACAGGAACTGAACCTCTGACCCTTCCCCTTTTGCACAGCACCCTGCCAGCCACACAGTAGCTCCTGCTCACCTCCGTTTGGTTATAACGTGTCTTTCTGCTTTTCTCTTCAGAGCTTTGTCATCTGTGGTGGCTTTAGGAGCTAACATAATCTGCAACAAAATCCCAGGCCTGGCCCCTCGGCAGCGCGCCATCTGCCAGAGCCGCCCTGATGCCATCATTGTGATCGGCGAAGGGGCACAGATGGGAATCAATGAGTGCCAGTACCAGTTCCGCTACGGGAGGTGGAACTGCTCTGCTCTGGGAGAGAAAACGGTCTTTGGACAAGAGCTTCGAGTAGGTAAGGGTGTCTCTGTCCCTGCAGTGCTGTGGGGATCTCTTTGGGATGGTTTTCTCTTACCTTTCCTGCAAACGTTCATAACTTGGAGTTCAACAGGACAATTGTGTGTTTCCACTCAGTGAAAAGTCACTGGCAAGAGACATGGAGTCTCCAGTGGTCTGTAGATGGAGTCACTCATATCTGTGCAAATTCAGGCCCAGCAATGGCCTCAGTGCCTGCACAGCCATCCGAGGTCACAGCCCATGAAAAGAGTATTTACAACTGTTGTCCTGTTACACGTTGTTGTGATACCTGTGGTGAATATTATGGCCAATCAAAAATTCACAAAAAGCAGCTAAGAAAAATCCCTCTGGATGGATAATTTCAAATCGAAGACTGGGAAAGGGTGGGGGACAACATAAACAACAGTGATTCTTGCTCCCTTTGTACTGGAAACAGGTAAAATTGTCAGTCCCCTCTTGATCCCATGCTTCAGCTGCAGGCCTGAAAAAACATGGGAATTGGGTATGAAAGATATCTAAGTCATGGAGGAGCAGTTGGCATCTTATCATACATGCTGAGGGGGTGTCAGCCAGTAAATTATTCTTTGTTCAGACTTCCCAGAAGTTTAAGTAATGGGAGAGTCCCAAATAGCTGATGGAAGAACTGTGCATACAATACTGGCCTTCCAATACGTGGCAATGATACATTTTAGTGTTGCTATCATACTGCAAAGAAAATACTGCAAGTGATTTGAGGCAGGAAACATATTCAAAGAAAATAATACATGGCCTTGGCCTGACAAGCTGCTAGCTGGCAGAAGTCAGATCAATACCTTTTCATTTACCCTATGTCTGGTATTATTTCACAGGGGAGATTATGTAAATTTTTTTCCAGCACTGAAGTCACTATTTTCCTCATCACCCAGCTGGGTATCCTTAACTTATTCCTGACCTTTCCTCTCTCCCCCAAGGGCTGTCCACTCTCCTGTCTGCTGTTCTGGGTTGGGATAACATATTGTGCTGTGTGGCTCTCTCAAGGGCACTCAAAGTGATACCATCCAGCTTCTCAGTGGGGTTGTAGCCTATACTTCTGGTATCCCATTTTTCTTTGGGTGATACCTCTTACATTCAACGGTTTGGGTGAGTCTTGTGCTTCCAGTACAGCTGAATGTGGTCAGACATAAGATCTCATTAATACTGTATGAAAAAAGGCATAGCATTTAATTTCATCTGTGCAAGGAGGTGTTGACTCACATGGTGATGCTTTGGTTGTTAGTGGTGGTCAAAGTGTCAGGGTTTTTGTCTGACACCCTTGTGAAATGAATGCCAAAAACTGAAGTAAGTTTGGGTCAACAAAGGAATGGAATATTTTTTGAAAGAACATCCAAATCTGAGAGTCTGGCTGAGGTCTGGTTGTTTTAAGGACACAGTGGTTCATCTGCAAAGTGTTATAAGGGAATAAATCCACTGGCATTGGGCATTGACTTAAATTTGCAGAGGGTCTGTCATATTCTGTGAGCTTTGCATTACATTCTCAAGGCATCATATTCAGGGATTAACCTAACTTTTGACTTCTACCTTCAAATTTAAATGAGCCAGAAAGAAAAATCTAGTGACTTGTCTTGACTGTTAGAAGCATGGTCTGGTCCTCCCTGGCTGGTATTATGTTTGTTTAATTTTGGTTGGTAACCAGAATTACCTTGCTGTCAGAAAATGTGCATCTGCCAAGCATTCTGTGCTTCTTCCTGCTCTGTTTTCATCTGCCAAAGCTTGCAGGCATGCCCTGACCTTAGATAAGTGAGTTGTCTTACCTTCTGTGAGATCCCTTATGGCCTGAGAAGGGCCACTCTGGAGGGTTGTACAAGGATGGGTGTCATCTCAAAGCTTTCCAGTGAAAAGGCTTCCACCACTTCTGCTCTCCTCTTCAAGCTGAGGATCTTGTGCTGCCTCACCATCTTCATCACTGTGTTTGTGGGTAGCAACCCTCTTCACCAGAGACTCCTTTCATCCTCCAAAACTTTGCAAATGAGGGCACTTCAAATGCCTAAAGAGGACAAGCTGTAGTTGTGCTTTCAGTCTCAATGTTTCTATGCAATGTAAGAGCTAAAAGGAACAGAAATTATTTGTCATTAGGATGGACCAGCTATCAGGCTTGTCAGACTATACAAAGTTGGAAAAAATGAGGGTTTTCTTGAGCCACTGTTCAAGCCATATTTGCCAAAATATTTACCAGATTCTTGCCCTATTCACTGAACCTGGGTGGTTCCTTGCAAGTCTGAAATGACTGAAGTGGAATTTGGTGGGTTCTTTTATGGGTTAACCCAAATGCAGATGAAACTTGGCAGTTGCAGCTGAGTTCTGCTCTGACATTTGTTGGGTGTGAAACCACACAGACTCTGAGTTGCAGAAGGTTTACATGACCCCTTCCAGCCGAGCCAGATGAGTTCCATGCAGGTCTGTAAAGGATCCTATAATTCACAAGTCTTTATTTCTTTTATTACTGGGGTAGCACCCAGAGATTATGAGGTCAGTACCTAGGAAAAGGATAGGGTTTAGGAAGCAGTGTTATTACACTGGCAAGGGGGAAAAAGTAAAAAATGGACAAAGAATTAAAAAACCCAACTACTTAAAAGTACAAATATTCACATGTGTAACAAAACATGTGTCTGACCCAGAAACACTAAACCAGCCATTTGGTTCTTCCTGAACACACTGGAGAAAGGACTAAAACTAAAAAAGACAGGCACGCTTTTCACTTCGCCCGAAAGGAAAGCTTTGTCCCAGAACCCCCTGGGGGAGATGAACACTGAAGGTGAGTTATTCAGGTCTCAGGTCGGGAGGGAAAGTAATCAGTGATAACATATTAATCATTCTCTTGCTGCATGGGAAGGAGAGCGCCTGCTCTTTAGCTACTGACCAAGCCTCTACCACCACACTGACAAGCACAGAGTTATGGTTATTCTAACTTGTATTTTGATGCAACACTCCCCCTTCAAAAATCAAAGCAAACACTCAGACTCATTTAACATGAGGTTTCTCCAACAGATGTACATCTCTTTCTACCATCACCTCTTGGGTGCCTTTATGTTCTAACCATGCATGTCTTCCACCCACCACCAAGCCAGAAGACCTGACACGGGGACACATGTCCCCCCTGGTGATTTCCAGGGGTCCTGCAGTGCCAGGAGAAGTCCTCAGTTTATTAGCTAAACTCTAAGATGGATCAGTGAGGAGTTATTTATTCACAGAGGTACTTCAGTGAATGAAGGCTGCACCACCAATACAGTACATGGAATCTATATTAAAAAAAATTTAAATAGTCCAGGGGATGGAACAACAGTTGTAGAAATCATGTCTACATTCATGTTGATGTGAAAGATTTATAGCAGCCAGACATAAAAGTGACAGAGAAATTTAAATTACTAGCATGAACAAAGGCTGTAGCGTGGGATGAATTTGCCAAGCATTGTGTATGCATAGCTTATTTTGATATATTTATAGCTGGGAACTCTTCCATAGTCATGCCATCCCCAAAGAAAGTCAGTCCTGCTCTTACTTTATTCATGCTGTCCTTGTACATTTTTGTATTTGTCACCTTCTTATGTTGACAGTGGATTATTGTGGATAATCATTTGTGCATTGACCCTTTCCACTGGAATCCTTTAAACTGAAGTGCTTGTGAACAGTCAGCTCTTACCAGTGCTAAATCCAGGGCAAAACTGAGCTGTTCTGGTGTTTTGGAAAATATATCTGTCAAGATATCTAAAGTGATCTGTACCCGTCTCCTTTCTCAAACTCATGATGTGGAAAACGAGCATGATTTAGCAATATTTGGTTGTGTCACTGGTGCAGTGATTTGGAAAATCATTATATTGGACACCTGACAGGGAAATATTAACAAGTAGACCAAACCTAAGGGAGTTCTGAAGTTGATTTTGTTGTTTGTTTTTTGTTGTTGTTGTTAGGATTTTTTTTTTTTAATTATATGTCTTACCCTTTGTTTTGATCTGTAGTTTGCTGGTGTGTTGAAAGGAGGCATCTGAAGGGAAGTTACAGCTCTGCTTGCCAGGGGAGTTTTAGGAGAAGAACATCTTGAGTAGTTTCCTGTCTCTTCCCATTCATTTAACTTTTGATCCACTCTCCAGGCAGAAAGGGGGAGGGATGGGAGAAAGAAAAACCCCACAGTTTAAGCAACCAACAAAATCTGTGCATGGATTTTATTAACTCCCAGGTGAAGGAGACTTTTGGCAAACACAATCAGAACATAAAGTTCAATTTCACAGCTCTCTACAAGCATGCTCTTGTACATATGCACACATAAACCGGGAAAAGGATGGATAATTCCAAACAGAACACTGGGAAAGGCAGGGGAACAACTTCTGAGGGAGAGATACTCATAAACAACAGAGATTCCTGCTCTCCTTGTGCTGGAAACAGATAACATTGTCAGTCCCCTCTTGATACCATGCTTCAGCTGCAGGCCTGGAAAAACATGGGAATTGGGCATGGAGGATATCTGAGTGATGGAGTCATGGAGGAGCAGTTGGCATCTTATCATACATGCTGAGGGGGTGTCAGCCAGTTAATTATTCTTTGTTCAGGCCATATATAGGCTAAATTAAATTTGGATTCCACATATGAATCCAGTCATTTTTATTCTGGGCTACGATGATGGTTTAACCGAGATGCCAAATGTTCATAAAAACTTCCTACCAAAAATGGGAGGAGTAGGGAGGCTCATTATTCTCCAAAAATGGATATTTGGGTCCAAGCAGATGGATTAATCTAGCACAGTAGTGTCTAGTGTGGTATGAGTTGGCCAACTTGGGAAGCTTGGCTTTCAGTGTGAGCAGAAAACTTGGGACACATGAAGACAGGCGGCATTCTTAGGAATGCTTTACAACCATATCTGTGCTTTAATGCTATCAGCAAGTCAATAAAGGGAGCCATAAATGAATCCAGACAGCTTGCTAAAGTAAGTACATTGCTAGCTCACTTTTTGCCTTTATTTTCTCCTGCCATTTCTTTCTCTGCTACTTTATATTCTCATTTTCAATTTTTTAAAATCGATTTATGTTGTTTGTTATATGTTTGTTAAGGCTTAGTAATATTCATATATCAGGTTGACTGTATGTTTATTATTCTAACATCTGCGTATTTATTATGGGAAAATCTATCTTTACGAACTTGCACTATATCCAATAAAAACAATATGGGGGAAAAAGAGGAATTGTACAGCTGGAAACAATTTGGAGGGGGAAAATGAGTTGGAATTAGATTATTTTAAATATGATACAGAGCAGGGTACACACTTCACTGACGGAAAGGCAGTAATTATCTTTGTCATAGCAGTAGGTGCTATGATTGGTTTAGGCATTTGTCAGCTATGGGAACCCCAATTGCACAGTGGCTTTTGGACCTAAAGTGGAAAAATTTGGGGTTTTTTGTTGTTGTCGTATAGCACGGGCCCGGACAACAATGTTCTTTGAGCATTCAAGCAACAGAGCAGAAATAAATCTGTTTTCAGTAACTTGAACTGGATTTCTCTGCCGGTGCTAGGATGTAGTAAAACCCTTCCAGTGTGAGGGGTGGCTTCTGAGGGCACGGCATCAACTTTCAGCTCCTGGTGCAGCAGGCTGTCTGGGATTCCAGGAGAGAGGTGCACAGGATGCATTCAATAGGCTGCAGTCTGTACTGAGGATGTGTGCAGCTCCAGAAGGTGATGTAGGACCAATACAAACTGTGTCTTTATTGCTCATGTAGCCAACTTGGAGTGACTGCTGGTGTCCATTTTCCATGTGGAGTCATTGCATTTGCCTGTTTGATTTAGTTAAACTATGAATACCATGGCAAACTTAATGATCTGTGGCTTAAGCAAGCATAACTCTTAATAGAAGCACAGTGGTGCACAATAAGTTGGATATTTCTTGGTTATTTGGAGAAGGAGAGTTTTCTCATTATTAGCCTAAATGGGAAAAAAACCCCAAAGACATGCATGATGAATCTCCACCCCTAGCAGCTAGATAATTGGCAGGCAGTAAAGAGACAAAACCCCCAAAATCTGTGGAATTCCTCTGCATGTTCATTTTGCAGGAAAGATTTACCACCCTGCAAACAGTCACTGCAAAGCCTCCCCTTAAAATGTCCCAAACAGCACCTTTATTTTCACAAGTGGCGTGTTGTTGCTGGAAGGAGAAGCCAAAATATCTTTAACCTTAAGGAGGTCCAATCTATTTGTTCTCAGTTATTAGCTATATATAGTAATATATATAGCTAATAAGTATAATAATACACAGAATATTATATATATAGTATAATAGTATACTGCTATTATATAGTATTATATATTCCTTATGTTAGAAGGATTCTGGTGTGTCAGGGACTGTCCCACAAGTTGCCTTACAGAGGTAGAAAGGCAGAAAGGCCAAGCTGGAGCTGAGCTGCTCCACCCAAAGCCCTGTGTGCTGGTCTGAGTTATTCTACAGGCAGTGAGAAAAGTGCTCAGAGGCAGCTGCCTTAGCAGAACAGTTTCCTCAGTGCATTTCTTCTCAGCTGAAAGCTGAGCACTGGGGAAAAGGTGCGATAATGCAGCAATAACAAGGCAAAGCATGTGAGAGGGCATTTCAGTTTGCATTATCATATTTGAGGGAAATTGAGGAGTTGGTTCAAACTGTTCATACTTTCTTACTGTTGAATGTTGGATAAGCTTTTCACTATCACAAGTAACAAGGTAAGACAGTAACCCAAACCAGAAAAGGAAAATAAACCCTCCCAGCTGGCGGTAGCTGAGGTTGTGAAGGAGCAGTAAAAAGGTTATGAAACCCTGAAGGTGCTAAGAATTTGTACATTTTAAACTGAGGAGACAGGTTATTGTGGGAGTGGTAGGTTCAGACTCTTAATGTCTGTCACTTGGATGTTTTTAGAAAAAGAAAAATATCTTTTTATTCTAAGAAAGTACTGTTGTATTAAAGAAACATCCTATTTTGACAGGATAGAGGATTCCCAGCTTGGTGAATCAATTTGAACATTTGTGGATGATAATTTCTCTGTGTTTTAAAAATTTCTTAGATGTCAGAACCTAAAAATGATTCGGGGAGGCCTTAGTAATGTTTTCAAAATACATTGTAAATCATAAGGGAAAAGACAAACATTAATGGACAGTACCATTTGTAAATTATGAGTTGACCGAAATAAATTTTGTTTTACTTTACTAGAAAAACTGTCAGTTTGCCACATTAATTTTATAACCTTTATTTCTTTGCCTCCCTATAAAAGAAATAAAAGCATATATAGTCTACAGCATATCATAATTTCCAGCCACGAACAGACAGATGTTTATATATCTCAAATTATCTTCTCCACTTCCTTGTCTTTTTGTAAGGTTTTACTGTTCAGTTCAAGTATAGCTCAATTGTATTTTCTCTTCCCTCAAGGGCCCTGTGTGTAAAGAATAGTATAAATTCTCTTAAATTAAAATGTTCTTGTTGTCATTTAAATATTTACCTATTTGGCAGCAGACTTTCTTCAAAAGGCAGACATCCTTATTCCAAACACAGCACTAATATGGTAATACAATTACTTGGTGAACTGTGTGTGGCTTGCAGCTGGATGGGGAATGGTGGTTACTGATCTGAATGAAATCTGGAATTTCCATTCTAAGGAGAGGGCTTTTGTTTCATTCTGTTTCATATAAAAGTGAAGATTTTCTTGGAACAGGTGCTTTTCTGTAGACATTTTCAAATTTAAATACACTGACATACCTGACTGTGAAGGATTCCATTTTTGTTTTCAGAGCACTTAATTTTAAATTTGCTCCATGCATTGATGTAAATTAATGCCAAGAACTGTAACTTGGGAGACTCAAGTCTCTGGATCTCTGCTCTCACATGCTTCCATGGGTTTTCTGGGATGTAAGGGCCCATTACACTGCACAGCTTGGTAGGAAACATCATATGAACAACACACTGTCTTCCTGTGACCCTAAACCTCAGATCTCCTGAAAAACCAATGGACTGGCATGGGCATGGGGTTTAACACATTGTTTCCATGGTTCAAAACTAAATGGACCTTTTTATTGTATGGAATTGCTCCATTTAAGTGCTAGTATGGAAAATAAACATTTTTTGGGGGAGAGGGGTGGGTACTCATAAGTTTTGGAATTTGATCATCCTACTTGTGTGCTTGGGTGTGGTGGAAAGGGGGCAGGAACAGGTGATGGGGCCTTGGGTCTGTGATGATCATTTCCTGCTCAGCACAAAAATCCTCCTTTTCTCTTTTAGCTTTGTCTGTAGCTATTCAGGGTAACATTTTCCATATTGCTTTTCTGGTTTCTCTTGGGATGAGTCAGTCAGAGGTCCTGTGGAAAATTCTAGGCTATGGTTTAGTTGAGTTCTGTACCAAGGTCTGGACACAGGACTAACTTTGCATAACAGCTTTAAGCTTGGCATTTCCTTACTTCCAAATGCCTCCAAGGAACATTAATGCTCATTTAGTGTCATTTTTAAATATTTTTATTGCTGAGTATAATTGTTCCATAGCATGCTGACTCATTAGTTACTTCTGCATCCCAATCCTATTGGTCAATGACTTAGAATGCAATGCATGCTTAAGACAGGAAGGCAAATGACATTAAAAGTCAAATAAAGTGGGGCTGGGGTCCCTCCAAAAGGACAGGGGCCAAGTTCTTGTCCTATTGCTGTCAGTAGAAATTTTGCCACTGGTTTCATCAGAACCACTAAAAAGTCTCCTGGCTTTTGGTTGTGAGCAGAAGTTGAAAGTGAAGCTGAACTTCACAGAGGGATTCAGCTAAACCCCAATTAGTTAAATGACAATCAACCATACAACATCTGACTTTTCAAGTACAGAGCAACTCTGCAAAGAGGCAGGTGCTGCCAAGCCTTGCCATGAGAGGGGAAATTCTTTGTGGAGGGTGACAGGGAGTGCAGGACAGCACCTGCTGGTGTGTGATGCCTTAATAACTCAGGGTTCCAATGGCTCTGGAGATTCCCTGAGCTTTACTACTGCGGTTAAGTGTGTTGTCAAAATCTCTTCCCTAGAATTACAGATGATAGGTTTGGTCATCTAGTCCAACCTCTACACCAAGCAGGACAGGCTAAACATAACATTAGGCTCCAGAGTTACATGTGTAGCAGCATCCCTCCCTTTCCTCCTCTGTTCTTAGGGATAGGTTCTGTTTGGTAAACGATCTGTTTCTAAACTGAAAACTTGAAATGCAGAGAGAGGCATGTACAAACATTACAAAAAACACAGCGTTTGTTATCTGCACATTTTGGTTTGCAAACAAATATTTTAACATTCAGGATTAGACCACTGATCCATGCAGTTTGCCATCGTGCCTCCAGTCACGAGCAATTTCTTTTCCTAACAAAGTGGCTGGTGTATTGCAAAATATTACATCTGACAAATACCTCATTTTCTAATTGACAAAATTTCCTTCGTGCGTATCATGCCTGACCTTTTAGCATTGGATTAAATTGTGCATGACTGTAGTTTATTTCTTACTGATGTTCAGACTGTGAAGAATAATATTTTTGTAACTGATAGAAGAGGAAAATTAAAAAGAGAAATAAAGCAAGCAAGCAAGAGGACTCTATAATCTGTTATTTGGAGACTTGAAAAAGTGAATCTAGCATTTTAAAGTAGTCAATCTCTCAGTATTCAAGCGGGGAACTGACTCCAGCAGTGCTTTTTTTTACCCAATACAAGCTTAACTTTAAACCTTCCATTGTAAGTGCTATTAAAGAGGCTTTGAAAGCCTCTTTTTAAAGGCAGAACCAAGTGGTTTGCAGAGTATAGAAGTCATAGTGAAAGAGCAAGCAGAGGATGGGTCCTTCTGCCCATCCCAGATCCACTTGGAGTGGATCATGGAGACTGCTTTTAGCCACAAGTGTAGTTTGCTGCTATCTACAATGATCTCTCCACTGCAGAGGTTCAAACTCCTCTTCTGGAATTGTGTGAGAAGGATAATTCCTAAGGCTTAGCTGGTGTTAGTTAAATGGAATTGAATTACTGAGGTATCTTTTTGGTTTGCTCTCACTCCAGACATCTCTCACTGGTGCACTGGGAGAAGGCTCTGCTCTCTCTGGATGGAAGCTCAACAGACATGCACGGCACTGCTGTAGACTTTGCAGATTTATTCACATTGCTAAAACAAACAAACAAATTTACTCATGGATCATGACTATTTTTACCTGTTCACTCATTTCTTCACCAAACTGTGGAACCTCTTATTCTGTCTGGTTCCGCCTCCAGCTACCTTGTTCAGAAGAGATCTCCATTTTCAGTCCCATCAGACAGGGTCAGTGCAACCTTGTAGTTCCTGAGGGGAATGGCACAAGAGGCTCAAGTGGTTTCTCTCTGCTGCTGAATTAAAGGGTTTCAGACAACAAAGGCAGAAAAATGAGGAGCCCCTTCCTCACTTCTTTTCTTTGGCCCAGTTTCACATCACACAGCTCCAGGCATTTGCTTGAGATGTCCGAGATAGGAACCTAGTCAGGCTGTTTTCCTTGTATGGTCAAAGAACAGGGAGAAACACTTCCACAGGGTGATTTGCATCTTAATTTGACTGCACAATGGTCCCTGTTGCCTATCCCGGGAGTTTAGACTCCCTAAATACCTAAATTCTCTTTGTGTTTGAAATTTTTCCATCTCTATGTATATATTTCCTCAGGGAAGCATTTGGTCCTCCTATAAAGCCAAATCTGCTCTCCCAAATGGCAGACATGGAAACTTGATCCCTATTTAAAATCCTACCAATTCTCAGTACTCAATCACCAGTAGTACCTGCAGAAGTTGTCTTAGCTGAGGACTTTTAGACAGATAATGGCAAAACCCAAAACCGAATGCTGCAACCACAGGCGTAGCTCCACCACTGCTCTTTGGAAATTTAAGAATTGGGAGTCCAAAATTACCACCAGATGGTGCACCTATTTAGCAAGTGACAGAGACATGTTCCACAAAAAAATGGAAGCCACAGCCTCCAGCAACCCACCAAGTAGCTTCCCCTGCTCTTTATTCTCAGCTGTGACATAAATTGAATGTGTTTGAAACGTGGACCTGCTGGTCATACTATCCTGTTACACTAATATGGAGTGTGTTTTCAATCTTTGTAATGGAAGCCTTTCAGCTCTCTGGCTAGGGACGTGAGGAAGTGGGAAAGAGTGAAGCAGACCTAAAAATGCATATGAAGGGAGAGGGAAAGGAAAAGGGATGGGCTGGAAGCAGGAAAAATCAGTAATGGTGAAGGGCAATGGCAGGATCCAAAATCCAAGGTGGATCCAGCACAGAGCACTGGTGCATTCCTGTTTTTAGCTGAGGCAGTTCTGGCTATCAGTGGTGGGCACCTGACAGTGCATTTTTGAAGAATAATCTTTATGTCTGTATTTTGGAAAGTTGCTAATGCCAGTACCCCAGGCAGAATCAGACAGGGTATTTCATTCAGGGCATAGTAATGGTGGTGAACTTTCCTAAACAGTCAGGTGGGTTTTATTCTCTGACTGCTTCTCATTCCTAAGCATTTGGGTCCTCCATACTCAGAGCAGGATTAGCACAAATCAACAAGAATATTTTGCCATTTTCTGCCATGTTTGTCACAATGACAAAATACCACATAATTCTTTCAGTCATCAATACTTTATCATGTGTAGAACATGAGCTGGTATCTATTTCCATTCCACTCTACTTCTTGCTTTAAAGAAAATTCCAAAGTAATAACTAGGTTCCTGGTAATGCTATTTCATGAAAATCACAAAACTTATGCATAAAAAAATATTGTGTCTCATTCTTTTACTTAGGTGCGTCTTTTACTGCTTTATGTTGTCATGGTGTCTTTAAAATTATGCCATAATTAGAATTTAGTATATTGCTAAGAATGATTAATTAGATTGTTCTTTTAGTTACAGCTTCACCAGTGAAAATGAACTGAAAATTTTCTGAGAGAAAACATTGGAATATTCTTTAACTCGAGAAGTATTCATGCAGAATGGATAAAATAATTTTTTATTCTCTTTATCTAAGCTAAGAGGAGGAATCACGTTGAGAAGCTCAATACCATTCCCTTCCTATCCTTTTTCACATACCTGTGTCTCCTAGTTCAGTGTAAGAATAATCATTTTATGGTGAAAGCATGGACCAGGAGATAATGGACTTGTTCTCTGCTCCCAGCTGTGCTTTTTTGTGTCACCTTGGACACTTCATATCTCACTCTCTGGAAACTAACAATGACTAATTTCAGTGAGGAATTGAAATGATTAGAGACCAGCCTCCATTTAAACATTTGAGATATATCCTCAAACAAAACTGGTTGCTGGTAAAGTCTTCTTACTTAAAGGGGAAAAAAAAAAGGAAAAGAAGGAAATATCATGGAGGAATATGGTCTTCTAAAAAATTAGTCCAGGCCTGAAAAAAAACCCAACAAAGTGAAAAATCTCAGTAGAAGAGGCCTAGTAGGATTATTAGCTTAGTTTGCAGGAGAAGGAAGTTTGAAAACCTTAGGTAATTGTCCACTCAAATTTCACAAAGAGAAAATACTGAACTGATGTTCAGTACTTACATGTAACATAAAAGCGACAGAATAAAGCCCACAGGGAGAGTAAATTCTGGTTACTTATTATATGTGTGCTGTGATTCTTTGACTAAATCTTCCTGTCTGTGTTCCCTCTTTTTCTAGCTACTGGAGCACATCCTGACACCAGAGATGGGGCATTAACACTTTTCCCCCCTTTCCCTTTCTCTTTCCCCTTGCTGTCTCCCATTTTCTTTCTCTTCAGCAGTTCAGTAATGCTGAAACCAAGCTCCTTTCCCTTTTGTTTGCTTTCCCCCTGTCTACTGATCAACCATCTTGATTATTACCCTTTAGTATTAACTATAGTATATACAGAAGGACTGAGCAGGGATTTAGCTGGGTTTCCCCTGCCCTCTTATGCAACCTAAGGTTCTGCAGCACTCCCTTCCTGTTTGTTTTCAGGGATTAGAGGCAATAATCCACATACTGGTGACATAATGAGGCATAAGCTTCACTCAGAGGAGGCAGGACACTGTTTTGGGAGACCCTGGACTAGAAGGGATGGGCATGGAAAGTTTGAAAGGTGGCAGCCTACCCTCAGAGCTGAGTGGCAGGGAGATTGCTGTTGGGTTTTGCACATCATGAAAGCATTTCCATGAATACTGTCTTCTTCTTGAAGCTGGATTCAAAGTGTCTGCCTGGAATATCTCACACAGCAGCATGTGCACGCTGTCAGTTTGTGTTAAATTAACCAGAAGGACATGACATCATGTGATAGACAAAAGCACTGCTTGGTACCATGTAACCCAACCCAGAACTTTTCACGTGAAGCATTTGTTTTGGTTTGGTTTGAAGACATTTGCCTTTCTAACTGGTCCATTTTAATTAGAGCTGAACCTGAACCACAAACGATAGATTTGAACTTTCCCAGAGTTCAGCGGTGTTCAGATCTGGCTTTTGGTTTGGCCCATCACAAAGACAGGGGTCAGCTCCAAAGTTCAGATCTGGAAAGGAGCTGCTGGAAAGTGGGGGGCTGCAAAGATTATTTAGTGAGACCCATTTCTCATGGGTCTCACTAAATTCATGGGGAATTTGCAGTAGAGACATTGCTCGTGGGTTTTAGGAGCAGTTTTACATAAGCAGCATCTCAAAGACTGGTATTAATATCAATCTATCTGTTGAAATACTCATGTGCAGCAGAAAGGGCCTTGTTCCTCCTTTTCTGGTCACAAAGCCTAGTCTGAGGCTGGAGTACCTTAAAAACCTAGAAATTTTTCTTCTTGTCTTTGTTTAAAACTCATAATTCCTTTCCAGGGTATACTGCTTAAAACCAATTGACTGTGGGCTAGAAATTTGATCATTTTATTCTCATAAATTTTAGTTTTTCAGCAGGTAGCTTGCAGGGTTGTTATGACATCTGCCATTTGTCAATCTCTTGCAGGTTTGGATCCCCATTTTAGGGTGAGCTCTCTCGGTGCATGGCAAGACACAAACTTAACACAACACAAATAATAAACAGCAACCACTTGTCTGCTAGATCAGATAACCTGACCCAGTGGGGTCAGCTGGAGAGGCTCAGATGAAACATTGATTCAGTATCTGTTGTAAGTCCTCAGAAGATTCAGATAAACCTTGCTTGTTTATGTGAATCTTGTCACTTCCCAACCCTTGTGAGGACCAGAAGCTCCAGAGCTGAAAAAACAGACTTTGCTCTTGTGATGCTTCCAGACTCATTTTGCAAACCAGAGAGGTTTGGATCAGAATCTAAACTTTGTGTATTTATCCCAACTTCTCTGAGCTCTTTACTCTTTTAAATCTCTTTCATATGTGTGATCTGTGCTGTGTCTTGCTCCCTGGGGTTACAAATGGGACTACAAATTAAACACCAAGAAGGGTGGACATCATTTCTTGACCCTGTCTCTCCTCCCAGCAAGATGCACAGGCAAGGCAGATGTATCAGAGAGGTGAATGCAGCCACACAAGCAGTGTGAAAGAGCATTTGGAAAATATTTAAGCAAATTCAAAAGCAAGTCTCAACCCAGCCCTCCCACCAGAATTTTCTCATTTGCTTTCCACAAGCTCTGAGCCTGGAGGGAGGACTGCAGCGACTTGCAGGGTCTGCTGCAGCCCAGGGGATGTGACCTCTGAGCAGAAACAGCAGAGCACAGACACAAGCTGGGGCTGCCAGCCCAGCCCCAATGCTGGAAGGGCTGGGTGGAGTGGGCTGAAGCCAGTGAGGCACATCTGCTGCCATGGGAGATATCCAGAGTGAGAGCACCCCAAACAGCCACACAGCACTCACTGCTGCCTCCCCTTCCATATTCTGCCCTGCCAAGAGTGCACCAAACCCATGAAAGTCCCCACACCCACAGGAAGGGTCACCTGTGACAATGCAAGTGGCTTGCTTGTGGAATTTGACTTGCTGAGTTGGTCCTCTAAGGTGTCCTGCCAGCCATTAGAAACCATGACAGGAATTTATGTGAGCTACAGATTTGTAGGACAGCCTACATACCTTCATCCTTCAGGAGATAATCCAACAGGAATTCCCAGAAAATGCAGCAAGAACCTCTCTGCTCTGCTCCTGTGCAGAATTCATACAGAAGAAGAAAATATTCTGGTACACTATTTGACACAAATTATTTTTTCCTTTTTTTGGTCAAACATAAGTCTTTTTCTATGTCTATGCACTCCTTGAGAAGAAGGCCACCTTGAAGAGCAGAGTCACCAGACAGGAAAGCATAACACTCTCTGTGCCTGGAAAGTGCTGTCCTGGGCACACAGGAGCTGCTTCTCCATGACCTAAAATATTTTTCAGACCTCCCAGTCTGGCTGTCACCATTTCTCAGTTTGAGCAGGATGTCCTCCATACTCACTGCTCTTACCATGAAATGTTGTGTAGAGCAAGGTACTTCCAGAGGTCATTATTTCACAGTTATTTGACATAATGCTCATCTTGTGTTGCTGTTGCAGTGTGAACTAAAAGGTCAGTGGTTGTTCCATTTCATGATATTTGTCTGGATTTAGATTGAAAGTCTGAAATAGAATTTAAACACATATTTATTTATTTATTTATTTATATATTTATTTATTTATTTATTAGACCCTTCCTAGGTCACATAGATGCTTGGTGTATGTGATTCAGTTTAATAAAAGATACAGCTGCTCTTCATAAATTCTTACTTGAGAAATGTCACGACAAAGTAGAATTAGTACTTTATATAAACTCATCCTAATTTTGTACTTGACAGAACCAAGTTAAATGATACTGAAAAAAAAAACAAACCTAAAAAAATACACTACAAGAAATTATATTCAGAAGAATATCTTTTTTTTTCTAATCAGTGAAAGCAAGAAAGTAATCTCTTTGCTTTTCATTTAAAGAAATCTTTTTTCCCCAGTCAGAATATTTTAAGAGTGGGCTCTCCTTTTCTAAAACCACCATGTCCCTCCAGCAATTACACTAAGATGATTGCTGCCAGCAAAGTTGGAAAGGCTCACTGTGCAGGGAAATCTGGCTTAGCTCTGATGGGATAAGTTTAGACTCTCCCTTTCCTTGCATTTTCTGCTGCCAGTTTCGGGGCTTCGCCATGCAGCTTGATACCTTCTGAGAACCTTGCTTTTTTGGTTTCTAACTCTCTCAGCTCTTGGTGAGGCTGGATTTTTGTGCCAGCCACGTGGAAAATGCTATGTGGAAGAACATTTAAAAGATGGGCTTTTAGAGCCAACACCCTGTTGCAGATTTAGCTCTGGGTGATTAGCTCCCTGTAGATGTAAATTATTTTGTATCCCATACACATTAGTCTGAAAGCAGTATCTCATATTTGATAAATGTCCTGGGCTGCTATGCTTGCTTTGTATGTGCTCCCAAAAGGAGGCATCTATCTATCTATCTATCTATCTATCTATCTATCTATCTATCTATCTATCTATCCATCCATCCATCCATCCATCCATCCATCCATCCATCCATCCATCCATCTCAAACATTTGTGTGGGTTAACATAAAAATTGAGTACAAGAAAAAAGTCTACACTGACAAACAAAATATCCAAAATATCCAGCTTGAGGTTGTACCTATCTCTCTAGTAGTCAAGAAATGTCAATTCCAAATGGGGGTGTGGGACCCCTTGGTATCTCTCTGAAGCAGAACAAATAGAACCTCAGCAATTATTATGGGAAGATATAATATGTATTTTTTGGCCAGGTTTTTTTTCCAAATTAAAAGTAAAGGCAGGGTGTGGATCCAAGCTAAGCAGGTGTGGCATGTGAGGATGTGTGTGGGTGTGAATGTAAGGAGTGGACTCCTACAGCCGTGGCTTTCTCTGGCAGGCGCTGGGATGCTGAGCATTGCTGTGCCAGATCCCCCTGTGTCTCTGCCAGTAGATGTGCAGGTCAATACTGTATTGAACAGTGGAGAAGCAGAGCAGAGGATTCACACTCCCATAACTACTGCTCCTACATGGATATTCTCCTCAGCTTGAATTTGTATTTCAGTTGTCTCTTGAGAAGATTCCAACTGAATTACTGTTATCTCCTCACAAAAAGAATCCAGCAAGAGCAGGTCCTTCTGTCCTCTGGATACATACCTTACCCTCCTCATGCCTCTGTGAAGGAGAGGTAATTATCTCTCCCTTCTCTTGCCCTCTCCAGTTGAAAGATGTGTCTCCTTAAAGCAAGGAATGCCTCTTGCAGAAACAGGTTTGTGTCTAACACCAATTTCATCTAGGTATCGCTCAGATATTTGTAATTCAACAATTCTGGCAAAGTGGCTCTGGCCTATTCATAGGCTCTGCACAGAACATTCAGGTAATATTCATAATTTAACTAAACTATCTCAGGAAGCAAGATCAGAAATTTTATCTGCAGAATATACAGAAGCCCATCCACAGACACTCTGGCTTGCCCAGGTACAGGAGTTTGGTGCTTACAACAACCCATAATTCAGTAGACCCTTTAGAGGATTATTTAACATGTTCCTACAGCAAAGGACAGGTATGCACAGTGATTTAAAAAAGAATACAGACATGACCACTGCCCCTAGGGATTTGTTATCTGGGCTAGAAATGACATAAGGTAGTAGAGGAAAAGATGATTTGATGCAAATGGCAATGCAGATTTATTCTTATAGCGGTGCTCTTCAACACAGTGCAATTATGTCAGATCACTGAGATTATTTAAATTAATTAAAATACTGACCCAGCAAAAAATCCACTGAGAAGGTCTGGTGCTGCATGGCAGTGGATTTTGATACTCATAATAGAAGGAATATAGACAGAGTATTTGTGAAATGAGGTCCACAGCAAAATCAAATAGAGTCACAAAATCACAGAATTACTTAGGTTGGTAGGATCCTACTTTGAGTGCATCCATTCTGAACTGATCCACTCATGAAAGGCTCAAGCCTCTAAAATCTGTGCACATGAAAATCTCAGTGGTTCTGGCAGCCACCTCCTCTGCTCTTGTATCTCCTCAAACTAAGCATGAAATTGACTTGAAAGCAAATGTTCTTTAAAAGTGTGATTGGTAGCACTGTCCTGTTTTTCTTCTCAGGTTCAGAGTGGAGGTTTCTTTTCTGCTTGGTTTTTTCCTTCTTTTCTACTTCTTAAATCCAAGTGGACAATGTTTTCCTTGCTGAGCCCCACACAGGTACCTCAGAAACCTTTAACAAGCCATATTAGAGTGCAAGAATACTATCAAGAGCAAACCTAAAAAAAAGATAAAATATGTGCCCACATAGTTATAGATTCCCTTCCCTTTTTTTCTAAATATTGGACTCATTTTTCTCTGTGAAATGCCCTTTAAAAGAGAGACTGTAATGCATTGTCAAATCCTACATAAAACTGTTGTGAACAGGTTGAGGCAGTAGAATTATTAGAATAGAATAGAATAGAATAGAATAGAATAGAATAGAATAGAATAGAATAGAATAGAATAGAATAGAATAGAATAGAATAGAATAGAATAGAATAGATGAGAAAGAAAGGAAAGGATGAGATTGGAATGGAATGGAATGGAATGGAATGGAATGGAATGGAATGGAATGGAATGGAATGGAATGGAATGGAATAGAATAGATGAGAAAGGAAAGGAAAGGATGAGATTGGAATGGAATGGAATGGAATGGAATGGAATAGAATAGAATAGAATAGACTGTATAACACATCTGGTTCCTCACAGACTCATTTAATTTAAGGACTTTGGTACACTTCAGAGCACAGTTTCTCTGGGTGCCTTCAGGATTCCATGCTTTCTGGCAAGGGGTGCAAAGATCTTTTTTAAACCCCAGCGCACTGGAAGATGTCTCCAGCTGAGCTTTCACACACTGTGACATATCAAACCTCTTGTCATCACTGAAAAGGCACCAAACATTCATCAGGGAACCATTGAGTGCCACAGTGGGACACCAGCAGGTCCAGAAGAGAACACAAGCAGGAGACAATCCCTCTGCTCCAGCCCTTGTTTCCCACATGCTACTTTGATAGTATTAGCAGCAGCTTTGTGGAAACACAGCCGTGTGTGACACACAGAGGCTCCTCTGAAAGGCACAGAGCATCTGGGAACTCCCCCCTTGTGTTCCTCAGGCCATGCTCTCCTGCACTCTTTAAATGTGTGCTCAGCACCATGTTCTCATTTAGCTTAGACAAAAATAAGCTGTGGTGCTTTGGGACCAACACTCCATTTCACCATTTTCTCTGAGAATGCTAGGTTCTTAGGGCTGAGCTGGTAAGAAATATTTATTGTGGCAAATGTAGTTTTATGGCAGAGAGCACAAAAATTTCATATTTCTCTGGGCACTGCTAAAGATCTTTTCAGAGATTACAGCAAACTCACTAACCTCACAGAAACCGTCTCAGTAAACTTCACCAAGGGACATGTTGCCAAAAGACAGTCAAAAGCATAATAGAATTATGTTCACTGGAACAGAAATGCTGACTATTGTTTAAGGTTGCCAGGACTTAACTGAATAAATTAGGGGGTTAATTAACTTTAAAATCCCTGTAAATCCTTGGAAGACTCATTACAGAAATACCTGTGGAAAGTAACACCAAGCCTTTAGAAAATACCCATGACATTCAAAAAATGTTTGAAAAAATGTGAAAAGGAGAGGCAGAGTATCTCTTTTTAACAGACATGCTTTCAAAAGTATATAAGAGTGACAGCAAGAAACTGCAATAAGGCTAATGTGAAATAATTCTGGCTCATGCACAGCCCATTTCTAAAATAAGATTTGACAAACCCACATGAGCAACAGAAAAGAATCCAGTTGACAGAGCAATTCTAAACTGATGGCCAAGATCCTGGCACCTCCAGCCATAAAAACTTAGTGGGAGCCTGGAGATGAAAAATGCTGAGTAAGAGAAGAATCTGTAAATAAACCATTATGTCATATCACTACACATGCTCAGCCTTGAGATCTGCAATTTTCTCTGTCCTGGCCATGTGTAATTGAAAATAGATACTGCAGGAGCCTAGGAAGAAGCTGCTGTAATCAGCCCTGCTCCAGCTCTAGACCTATATGAATCAAACAAAATTAAACAATATTATTTTAATTAGACTGTAGTAGAAAATAAGGGGGTTAAGGAGGAAAAGTGAAATGAATGAACACTGTAAAGAGAACATTACTGAACATGACCATCAGCAGGCTCCATCCCAGAAAGTCCTGGGACATTCAGCCAGCACCACATTCATTGCTCAGGAGCACTTCTGAGCACGGGTGCTTCAAAGGAACCTCACAACCATGGATGGCTATATCTATTTTTTTGTATTTACTGGAGGCTACACAGAAATCAATGAGTTAGCACTAATTTGTCAGTGAGTAGGAGATGTAGAACAAAGGCTGATCCACTGCCCAGTGGAGTGGACTCCAGAGGAGAGTACAAACCAAGGATAATATGAAGAAGTCCAAGCACTTCTTGCCTCAGACTTCCCTAAGCAAGTGAATGATGAGCAGATGTTATAAACTTACACCAGCAACAGAGGAGCCCTCTGAGCTTTAGAGAGCAGAATTTGTCTATTTTGATTGCTTTCCAGTTAGATGTTCCTCATCTCAGAACATTTAATGGAGTGAGTGGTTGTCCTTGCAGCCACTAGTGCTGAAAACTAGTGAAGAGCTATAACTAAGAAGAATTGAAAAGACAAATGTCTGACCTTTGTTATAAAAAAAACCCAACAAAACAAACCCACCAAAAACCTAAAAGAAAGGAATTGTAGGACCAATCAGATTAACTTCAGTAAATGAAAAAATATGGGAACAAACTTCCATTTGTAAGCTCATAACTAAGAACAGGGACATGAGTAAGAGTCAACCAGGATCTGTCAAGAACAAATCACATTAAACCAAAGTAATTTCCTTCCTTCTTGGGCCACCCAGGGCCTCAGAGGCAGAGCAGAAGCAGTTTATACCATAAATCTTGGACTTAAAGGGAGCTTTTGACCCTGCTTTATATGACATTCACAGAAGAAAAATAAGAACTTTCCCGATGGTTACAGACCATCTGAAAATATCTTGGAGGGTGGTTATCAAAATGGAAAGGTGTGCTGACTGGGTTTCTTGTGACCTGTGCTGGAGCTGGTACCAGTCAGGATTATACTCTTGACTTGACCAAGAGAATATGGACATTGCATTTGCAAGAGAATGTGCACATTGCATTTGTGAATTATATTATGTTGGGAAGGAGTACAAGGAAGCTGGAGGAAGTTTGGGTCAAAACTGGACATGATCATGGATAAGTGATCAAGAAAAGAAGGAGAAAAGCCTTAAAACAAGGAAAGAGGAGGAAAATCAGGAAGGCAAAGATCTGTACGTGGGAATGATCATCTGCACAAATGCAAGATGAGAAACATCTGGTGGCAGAGCAGCTGCACAGAGGACAGCTGCAAATTGAGTAAAAGTGTCCTGCTGCTGTGAGATGAGGAATGCTGGCAGGAACAAACAGGACTATAGCACAAAAGGCACATGAAGGGCTCCTTCTGCTTTGACCTCAGCTGGGGCACCCTGTCACATCTCCAGCACTGCAATTCCAACCAGCCAGCTGGGAGAGCAGGGCAAGGGGCAGAGCCCTTGGGGGTGCTGGGCAAGAAATGATGGTGCAGCACATCTGGGAAGGGGTGGAAGTCTTTACATATTTCAAGGCTGCTGCTGGAGGGGGGAATAATCTGTTTGTGGAAGCTCTAGAGAAAGAAGCAGTGGGTTTGCACTCAGAAAGAAGTTTCAGGTTAATATTAGTGAAATACATACCAGGAGGGGTCCTAAGGTTCTGGGCTAGACCGTGGAACATCCTCTACTGAAGATCCTTAAGAACAGGAACAATAAAGATTGTTCAACAATAAAAGCTGTTGTGAGGAACATCTGTCTTATTAGCCTATGTTAGGGTTGACAGAGCAGAGACCCTCCTGAGTTTTCTGCTCCTCTGCCTTAATTTTTCTGCCTGTACGAAGTGATTTCAGTAGCCACTAGTTCTGACATGTAGCACTGGGTACAGAAAGTTAGAGGGACAGAGAAATTAAATTAAATTTAATTAGTCCCTACTTTATAAACCAAAGTTAATTACACTGAAAATGCAAAGAAAGTATCTGTTCCAGACAGTGAGAAAACTCCCTGTGACTTGTACTGCCCTAGGATCAAACCCAAAATGCAGAGCCTGCACTATTTTCCTTGACAATTGTTAATATGTGTGTTGAATAAAATACAAAATTACAAAGGAAATAAACTTGTCTGTAAAAGTCTTCATCCAACACTACTTAAGATGCTCTTGTCTGAGGTTCAGTTTACTCATCTGGATGTATCTATGGTCCTTTGCCATAAAAAATGACTCAATCTGTCATCAGCTTACCAGACTTGTTAAAAAGGGTAGGTTTGTAAAAAAAATTTTAGTTTTGCTGTGGTTCATTTCTTTTTCCCATTGACCTATGTTGTATTGTTTCATATAATCAATCTTTTGTCTTGTGCAAGTGCACAAAGAATTTGTTTTGTTTAATAACAGTGTGTAGTACTTTCTTCTATCATTGCTGATGCAAGATCTAGGAAATTGCTGGCCAAACACTGTATGTTCTGCAGTTAAATATTTCAAGTTAAATTACAGTTCTAATGGCTGACATTCAGTGGCAGCCTGATTCATCCAGCTGCTGACGTGAGTAATTTCAGGGATGGTGTGTGCAATAGCAGAATTCTCATCTAATTACTCTGACAAAATAGATGTCTTGCAAGCAGCTATGGAACAGTTCAATCTTTAACCCTGTGCTCACAGCTGGATAATTGAATATGTATTTAGCCTGTGTGATTCTCAGCTGATTGTGGCTCCAGGCTGGAAATTCTCTGCTGAATCTGTGCACATTGGAGTCTGGTAAACTACAGCAATTGTGGAACTTGTCAGAATTTCCACATCAAACCATGCTAAGTTAAGTGCTCAGTTAGAAGTCTAAAATTTGGCCAGAAATGTCATCTAAAAGAGGGGTAAAACACAGGGTACTCCATGGCTCCAAGGACAGATAAAGGCTCCTCTCTGATGGAAGAGAAATGCTAAGGATCAGTGGTCCAAAATCTGTCTGAGCAGCAGCTGCCTGCATTGCTGGCTCTTAGAACACTTTTAAAGTTCTGTTAGAATGCAAATAAACTCAAGAAAATGGCAGTAACTCAGATTGGCAAATGACAGACTCCTCTGATAGCCTGGCAGATTGCTAGAAGTGGCCTTGAGCACCTTCACCAAAGAAAAAAGGCTTAATTTTAATTAATACTGCCTGTCATCTCCTTTTGGAGTTATTAGATTAGACAGTTATCAGATCAGATAGTTATTAGCTCATGTTATATTCATGAAAACTTCCCTTCTATGTTTTGGGAATAAAGTCAGAACTGTCATCATCAACTGACACCAAGACAGGAATTTCTAACAGAGAAATGGACAAATCCAAGGGTTGCAATAAAACCAAAGCAGTGTCTTTTCCATCAAAATAAAAATCTCAACAGAATTTTTCTGGTCTATGGGACAGAAAACTTTGGAAGTCAGACAAGATTTTTTCTTCTGAGACTGAAAAACTGAGTGTATACATTGCCAAACAACTAGATAATCAGGATATTCACTGGGAAAAGAAATATCTAGCCCCAAATTTGGGTCAAATCCCAAATCTGCTGCTACTTATATCTTCATTTCATGAACATTTCTGGAAAGGCCTGTCTCCTTTTTGTTGCAGACCAAGAATATTTTTGAAATCTCAGAAAATTCCGCAAAATGAGATTATTGTTCTCCATTAAGGTATCAAAGCAATCATTACTTAAATATTTTTAGCTGCCTGACAAAGAGTTGCTTAGAACTGATTCCAAGTGATGACATGCTAATGAAAAGCTTTGTGTAGAGCAGACATTATTTGAGCACAGAGGTTCCCTTCCCTCCTCCATCAGCAGTTTCTGATAGACTCCACTGATCCTGGGACCTTAGTGAACTGTCCAGGAACACTAGTGAAGTTTTAAAACTTAGTCTAGTTTAAAAATACCCACAAAACTTTAATTCTTAGCAGGACAACTTAACTTGCTAATTTCTGAGACCTTCTTATTTTAGAGCTGCATTGAAACAGGAGAGTAATCTCTTCAGAGAGTCAGTGTGGTTTCCATTGGATATTATCCCATGACTTGAGAAAATTCCATCACTGCTGCTAGCTCTCAAATGGATAAAGGAAAGATATTTTCCTTTATTGTTGATGGTAGTCAGGGGTATAATGGGAATGAGGGAAAGGAAGATAAAGACATGAGTTTCTTTCATTTTATATAATTGACCAAGGGAAGCAACGTGTGAAAATTGAAAAAGAAGGCACAGACACAGTGGCTGTAATAAAATGTCTTACCATGTGCTCTGGAGACATGGGGAATATATTGAGCTAAACACAAAATATGAGCAACTGTCACCAAATCTCTGAGTAAATCTCCTGAACTGTAGGTCACAGCTGCCATATTCCCTCACAGGAATTAATTTCATCTTGTTAATAAACCTTTCTACATGTACTTCAAAGGTATCTGACCAAAAATTTCCCTGGGTCTGGTTTTGCATTGTTGTTTACCCTCATCCTGAAGAAAAGCCAACTGTATCTATAAATGTAGCTTCTATTACATCTCAAACTTCCAATATTTCCATTTATAGATTAGAAATAGAATTTTTTTTAAAGAAGAAAGAAAGTAATCGTGCAAGTCAACAGAACACATTAATAACTGTAAACACATTATAATTTTTAACACATTATTATTTTAATTAATAATTTTAAAACGAGAGTCCCAGATTTGAATTTAGCTGGCAGGCAGAGAGGAGAGGAGTGGATATCAACACGTGAAGATCACACTAGGAGCTAGAACAGTGGTCCCATAGCTGGTTTGGATTGCTATAAACCCTCAGAAATTTCTTACAGACCACCAGGTATCGTTATCATCAAACTTTTAATTGAAAACACTATTTAAAATAGTGTTTAACATGGCTCTGTGGGTTAGCTGTGAACCCTTTAGCGTGGCCTCCTGGACCACCAGTGTTCTGCAGAGCGTTTTTGGGAAGCACTGAACCAGACTGCACACATCGTACACCCCAACAAAACACGTCTGGGTCTGAAACAGAGGCGCAGCTCCTGCAACTGCACCATCTTCTCAAATAATGCACATGCCAGCTCAACCTTCTTGGGAGCTGAACAACACAAAACCCTTTTGTTTTCTTCCCTACCCAAAGTTTATTTTTTATTTCTTTGGAGAAACAAGCGAATGGTGCCAAACCTCCGTTTCTGATTGTTTCTTGTAGGATCTTCCTCATATCTGGCAATGGTGTAATCTTTCAGGAAGCTAACTATGAAAATAAGAAATATAAATTCCCCCCACACTGTGGGGTTATCATTCCAGAATAATTATGAGATCTATGAATCCAAATATTAAAAAATTAAAACTAGCTTCTAAGTTGGTTTTATTTTTTTTTCCTCCTCTGGAAAATTTGTTGCTTTTTTTCCCTTCCCAAATCCACTAATGATGCTAGAGCTCTGTGTGTGGTCATTAAAGCATTTCAACAACTTCCTGCAAATCCTTTATAGTAATTCTTTGGCTGCAGCACTACAGGATTGTCTGTTTATTACCAGAGAAACACACTGAGGAAATCAATGAGAAGGGAACTTATGGGGAAAGCATTGAGAAGGGAACTTGTGTGGAAGTGTCATAAATAACAGCAGCAAAACACCTCGATCCAGCCCTGTGTACAGTCAGTGACAGAGTGGTCTCACACAAGAGCAGGGATGGGCTGCATCTTCCCCTGCCATCATTCTGCCTCCTTGCACCTCACAGGCACCTCAGGCAGTCATGTAGAAAGGAGCCTTATTCACCTCTCCTCATACTCACCTTATTCACCTCTCCTCATATTCACCTTATTCACCTCTCCTCATACATTCATTATCGACAGCTATTGCATGGAATTGGCAACCAGGAACCTTTGCAAGTAGCAGCACCACAGACCAAATAAAACCCCCCAAACCCCCCCAAAATAACTCCTTTTCTAAACCAGCTATTATTTAAAAATAACTCTGTGCTTCCATGACAGTACTCACCTAATTTGGAGAGAAAATAGTGCTGCCACAGCACTTCTGTGCCCTTTGTATGCTCAATAGCCATGGTAATGCAGAGGTTTGGGTCAGAGTGGGAGTGGGAAAGGGTCACTTCAGCAAAACTAATGCACAGGAGAGGTCTGCAAGGGAAAGGAGTAACCTCTGCCTTGAAAGAAAATGAGCCCTTCCCAGTTCTTGTCTCTATAGGTCTCTCTTGCAGTACTTTACACTCAGCATCACTAATGGATGCTACTGGAGCATCCATTAGTGTTAGATTAATAATAATCCAAAATTAGATTAATAATCAGTCCCATTTTTGTCCAAGGGTTTTTTTTTTTTGGTTTGTTGTTATCTGAATAGTTCTCTGTTTCCAATTGCAGCGCCCATGCTTAGAGGTAGCTGTCAACTCACTTTTTATTAATCTGAAACAGATAAACGTCAAGCTTGCAAACCTGACTAGACAGTATGAAAACAAATCCTGTGGCCTCACCTCAGCACTGTCCAGATTCACTGCCAAGTTCCCCTCTGGTGAAGGTGTTTGCTGGGACTATCCCATGCCTGCATACCTGGGGTAATTTGCCCCGAGCTGAGCCAAGCATCTCTAACACGCGCAGAATTCTGTAAGATGAGAAATCCACGCTGAGGAATGATGCCCCTCCTCACCTCACATTGCTGCCTGACCCCCCTTGCTGTAGATGATGTGTGTGTGTGCTTTCTTCAGCTGCCTTTCTGCCAACCCATCAGCTTTTGGCTTCTCTCCACAGGAAGCAGGGAGGCCGCGTTCACCTATGCCATTACCGCTGCCGGGGTCGCGCACGCTGTCACGGCCGCCTGCAGCCAGGGCAACCTCAGCAATTGTGGCTGTGACCGAGAGAAACAGGGCTACTACAACCAGGAGGAGGGCTGGAAGTGGGGAGGCTGCTCTGCGGATATCAGATACGGCATTGAGTTCTCCCGGAGGTTTGTTGATGCCCGAGAAATCAAAAAGAATGCACGGAGGCTGATGAACTTGCACAACAATGAGGCTGGAAGAAAGGTATTCCAGAAAGGATGAGGGATGGGAACTTGTGTGCTGGAGGATGGGGGGGAGGCTGGCTTGGTGGCAGGAGGCATTTCCTGAGAGCTCACCCCTCTCTCTGATGTTATCCCACACCCACATCAACTCATCTGTTGTTCACCATTTTCCCCCATTTCTTTTTACTCAGAGCTGGCCATGTATATATGGTACCTATAGTACCATGTATTATAGGTACTCCTGTAAAAATTTGTGCTTCCTAAGCCTTCTTTCCAGCCCTGATAACAGAGAGGACCTTGCTGGATCTGTTTAGCTGAAAATCACTGTTTTTCATCCAATTTGCAAAAATCTAACAAGGGATGTCTGGGCTTATGATGGGACACAACTGCATTGCTCAACTTCCACAGCACTTCCAGATATTTATTCCAGTGAACCCCAAATCACTTATTTGACCCCAGCTCTAGTTAAATACACATAGTAGTACACAATGCACTTCTTAGCAGATGCACAACTGTCTCTTTGTAACTACAAAGAGCTTCAGAAGAAGAAGAAGCAGTTTCCTGTCTACAACCATGATGGAATTGCTTCTCATGGTAACAATAAACATCGTGCATGGAGCTATGCTGATTTGTGTTCACCAATACTCATAGCTGTCAAAGCTTGTCCTTTAAGAAGTGCAACAAATCTTTCTGCATCATATTTACTTACCTCAGGAGAGATTGTACCCTGTGTTGCAGAAAAATCCAATATACCAATGTAGCAATCCAATAAAATCTGCCTCCTTCTCTAGTCCCTGAAGTAAAACTGAATTTTCCTCCTCCAAAATCATGTGTGCTTTCAGTTCTGTACTGAGCTCTGGGCAGAGAGAGTAGAATTGGTGGTGACAGAAGCAATGCAATTATTTTACAGCCTGGATCTTGTTTGCTAGCACAGTTGCATTGGCCATGCTCTGAAACAGAGGGTTTTGTATGGGCAGGGGTTCACTGGGATGGAAATGCTACATAAATTCAGTGTGGTGAGAGAGGCACAATCTCAAGTGTAGAGAGAGGATGGGCACTTCAGTGATAATTCACACTGAAACAGCCTTGAGGGCCACAGTCTTTTTTCCTAAAAATTGCTGCCACAGATATAAAAGAACTTCATTCAGCAATTGACATTGGAAGACCAGCTCCAGGTGTGATCACCTCACTTAGGCTGGGAATTTCAGCTCAACATCACAAATTGTATTTGGAGGCAAAACAAGATGTAAGTCAACTCTTAAACTTGCCAGTGAGGATTTATTACTGATAGATGCATTCCCATCCCTGCTGAAACTGGCATCCTCTGTGGTGTGTGTGTGCCACCCCCATGGAGATCCTGAGGCAGGTCCTGCTTGGAAGAGGCCACACTCTAGATGGGAAAGGGGACAAAAGAGCGAAAGCAGATACTGAGATGGAGAACAGTGAAGTCCCAAGGACAGAAAGAGCTCATTATGTGAACCAGGCACAGATCATGGGTCCCCCAATTCTAAATACAGCACAGTAACCACCAGATCACATTGCTGATTCTTATTGAGCACATTATATTTTACTTTTCATAGAATTTCATAAACAGAGGGACATAACCAAACCAAATAAGTGCATGATTTTACAGATACTTCTGGTAGCAGAATTCATGCAAATAAATTTTATTTAACAATTCTAATTTTTTTTTCAAATGTTCTTGCAAAAAACAAATTATAATACTTTCATGTTTAAGAAAGGAATTCAAAGGCTTGCAGTACCAACAATATATTTTTTATCATTTTTAAAAATATAAATAGTATTTTGGAATTTATTAACTTTCTGTTGCATTTTTTCAGTAGTTATTTATACCCATAGCCATTCATTAATTCATTGTATTGCTTTCAAAAGCTAAGAATGACTGAAAGGATTTGATGTAGTTTTTTGGTTTTAAGTATAATCCATAAAATCCAGAGTAATGTGCTAATATAAAATATGGTTTGGGGGTCACATTTAGAAATAATGTTGGTGTTGTGATATATATTCCCTTTAATTGAATATTCAGAGTTGTACAGTAAATAATATTTAGTGATTTTTGTTCTTCTGAGATAATTTGCTGCTTGTATAAATTAGACATTTTGAATTCAAGTCTGACTGACTCTCTGAACAATCTGTTGCATTTTTCAGTAGTTATTTATACCCATAGCTGTTTCATTATATTGCTTTCAAAAGCTAAGAATGACTGAAAGGATTTGGTGTAGTTTCCTACAGAGATGTCACAGCACTTTTCACCATTTAAAATACCCTGCATTCACATCTGTAATGGTAAGGCCTGCAGTTCTTTTTTTAGTCATTCCAAATTGACTTTTTGAGTTAGCTAAGAAGAACAACTTTTAGCCAACAAATATGCTACCTTTCTTTTATTCTTCTTTTTGAATCTCAACGCCTTCCAAATCAGAAACATGAGTAAAAAAGGGCACAAAAATCTCCCAACCCCACATAAAATTGTTTCCAGCTTGCTCTGAAGTCAGTGGTGGGCCCTTGATGACCCCATTGAACATCTACCAGGTGGCCAGAGGTTCATTGCAAGGATTATTAGTCAAGACTGTGGCCACCAGTTTTGCCCCTCAAGCAATTATTTGAATATTCTTTTATACCACCACAAGGACTTTCTCATGTGCTCTCAGAAATCTTGCTCATTCTCCATCTCTTCCAGCACTTGTCCCACACATGCCTGGGTGTCAGAGGGGTTTGTAAGTACAGCAGTGTGGCTTTAATAATTTCCCTTTGTTGGGATGCTCTCAAACCTGACCTGCTGGTACTTCACTGCTGCTAAAACCAGAGCCCAGAGGAATTTCTCTTTGTGGAACAAGCATCATGCTGTAAAAATAATTGCACAAACTTTGCAAACTGATGAGGGAAAAACAGTCTTGGGGGGGGTCTTTTACTTCTGTCTAGGGTTGAGATGTTCAATACAAACCTCTAATAAATGATCTCATTGGAAAAAAAAAGACATTTAGACTTCTCAGGGAATTTCTGATGACTGTGGAATGAATGAATACCCTAATTGCCCCACTCTGCATCCTGTATGGCTCTGCACTGAATTTCTAAGAATTGTTTCAGCTAATGGCAGGTTTGCAAAGTTTCTGCTAAATTTGCAATAGGAAGCACCAGTGAAAAAAATCATAATCTTGTCATTGGTGTAATTTGGAATCAATAAATGCTCAGGGATTCCTGGTGGCACAAGGCTCTCCTGATGGAAGATTTATCTTTGGTGGCAAAGCGGCACCGCATGGTGTGAGAGAGCAGAGGAACAAAATTCCCTGTCAGTTCCTAAACATCTGCTGTGATTTGGGATGGAAAGAACAAGTGTGGTACATGAAAACAAGCCCCCAAAGAGGACTAGTGTAAGTCTAAGACAAATGTTACTGAAAGAACGTTTTGTTGCAAATTTGAAAGATTACAGAGAGATCTGTGGGCAAAACTTTGACAGAGTAATGAAAAATTAAATACCAACAAACCAAGTCAGCTTTGATGCTGTTTTATGAAGCAGCTTTCTACCATGTATTTTTAGAAATAAATATCTTTATTCTGGGATAAATGAACTTAGAGTAACATCTGGGAACACACATCATTAAGCTTAACTTTTTGTTGAAAGTTTCAAAACAATGACTGTCTCTCACGGGAAATCTCATTTATAAAAATGGATGTTTCTGTTTGTTTTTATAGGGTGAGTTAAAAGAACAAACTAACAAATTGGTAGCAGATTGCAGCTTTTACCAAAGAGTAGAAATGTTTCTAACAGTTTATCAATCAATTAGGCTCTTACAACAGACAGTGACTGTGGTTATGTGGAGAAAAAATTGGCCTTTCCAGAAACACACCCATCACTCTGACTGCCAGCAGCTCTGCCTGACACCATCCCAATATTTACTCCTTTGTTACACCAATGGGCCAATGGGGTTTTCCTAGTTTTTTTTTTTGAATGCTTGCAAGATGACAACAGCTGATTTTACATATGAAACAATAAGAGTGTGGGGATAAAACAAATAATTCAGGCTCTCTTCAGAAGAGATTTTTCAATTATTTGGGACATTTCCACCTAAGATATGGCTTTTTCTCATAGTTTCTGGTGCAATAGGCCTGTGGTACTGGGAAGGGGTTCTTTTGCTCACTTGCTTTGGCTGTAGAACAGCTAATGAGGTGATTTGTTGATTACCATTAATTACATATATACATATATAAAGATACAAAATTTATAATAAAATAAAATAAATTAATATAATATAATATAATATAATATAATATAATATAATATAATATAATATAATATAATATAATGTTATATTATATTATGTTATGTTATATTTACATAACCAAATATAAATATAAATATAAATATAAATATAAATATAAATATAAATATATATATAGTGTGTGCACATAATTATGGATATTTATACATATTTATGTATATGGACTGTGCATGCTTTGTATAAGACAGTGTTTGCTCCCTTCACCTCATGTGAAGCACTGTAATTAGTCAGCTCACTCCTGCAAGATGAACAGTGTCTAATTTGCTGCAGGCTGCCCCCACTGTCACCTGACAGGCTGTAACGATAAGAAGCAATGCCCAAAAAAAGACTCTGAATAAAATGTTCTGAAGTCACAGTGAAGGCTGAATCCCAGTTTCAAACGTGAAAGCCAACTAATTTTATGCTGTTATAAGCCTAAAGTATTCTTTAAAACGTGACTTTGTTTCCTAAGTCATTTCAGGGATGCAAAGAATGTTACTTTCCAGGTTTTACAGCCTCTGGTCTATCATTTGCTGAAAGTTTCTTTCTCTAAAAGTGACAAATTATTTCACTACACATCCCTTGTGAGAACTTTTCTTTCACAAAAGAAAAGTTTTCAATAGTTGTGCTTCATGCCGTATTTTCAGTCTTCCCACTTAAAGTGATTTGCAGTCAGTTACATAAATCCAATTTCAAAAATTTTGGTGTTACAGCTTGGGTGGGTTAGATGGATAACTAAGGACTTATCCATAGGTCCTGAATATGCAAGCTTTGGCTCAAAATCTCATGAGGATAGATCTCCTGCTTCCAGCTGGGCTGGATTTGTTAGCTCATATTTTTCTTCCAGAAACACACCCTAACACAGACTGCCAGCAGCTACATCTGGTACTACCCTGCTTTTTGAACAATTTGCTTTAAAATTAGAGGGGGGAATAGCCAAATATTTTAGGACTTGCTAAATGGTTTTATTCAAGAAATGTGCATGCCCATGCATACCATGTAATGCATGCAAGGCATGTATCAAACATCCAGTGAAATATCACTGCACGACCTCAAACCTGACACATCTGTTCTGCCTGACAGAATAAAACTACCAGTGAAATAGTTTTAACTATTTCAGGTGATATTTTACCTTTAATGTTTACAACAAATTCCTTAGAAAACAGAGTGCAACACTGCAAGCACGCTTTGGGGACGATGGGGAGGATGCTTCTGAAAGAAACTGCTTTGCAACATTTCACTGTAAAAATAATATTTGGAATGTTTTAACCAATTGCAGCAGTTTGTTGCTCAAAAATTTATTTTCTCCTCCTAGAAAGTAGAGAAGAAACACTGATGGATTAAGCTATTGTTCACCCTCATAACAGCAGGGACATCCATCAAATGGGCAGCAGGTCCCAAAATGCTGGGTTAATTTTCCTGGTGGCCAAGAGGAGAACTTGTGTAAGGAGAGCAATGGGCTTTCCTCAGCTTTTTCAACACATTAAGTGGGGACTTATGGAACAGGGAGGCAACTGGAAGGCAGGAGGAGGCGAATTGATACCTCCAGGCACCCCTGATGGTCCCCAGCCCTGCTCACTCTGGCAAGTGGCAGGGAAAATCCAGTTCATGCTGTGTCTGGACAAAAAAGCAGAGCCTCCCTGGTCCCATTAAACTAAACAACAAGGAAAGCAAGGATGTGACAAGAGGAATAAACACAGTAACTCAGTTCCCCATCCCACAGAACATAAATTCTGTTGTGATGCTTGATGGAGCAGCTTCACAGAGGAGCAGAAAGAAAGCCATGCAGCTGAACTTCCCTTATTCCTCTCCTGCTGGCTCCATGCTCCCTCTTCACAGGAAAGGAACACAACCCAAGGAGACACACCATGAACTGCTCAATTTTGGGCTCTGCAAGCTACTATTAACAAAGAATAATTTCAGGACATTTGTATTAGAAGATCAGCTCTCCTGGCTACAGCTGCATGAGCACCAAAGAAGTGGTGACATCTTGTGACCAGAATTTGGTAGTTATTACCCAAAACAAAAGTTGGTCACTTGCATATTTGATGAGGCAAAACTCCTCAAGTCTTTTATTTCTTTTTGATGCTTCAGTAAAAAAATTACATTCAAAAGTTACATTCAACACTTGGTCAAACAATGTGCATTTCCATTAAGGAAAACAAAAACCAGCAGGGGTAAGCCAAAACACATGCACACACAAAATGTAACTATTGTTTTTACATATATATGTAAAATTACTGTATATACATACATGTATATGTATATGTATATGTATATGTACATGTACATGTATGTATATATTTTATCCAAATAGGATTTTTACCATGTACAGAAACTGTATCTGATGTTATGCAGTTGGGTCTAGATATGGAACTTGAATTAGAGAATTTCTTTAATGCACATAATTTTGTTTCATTTTGGTCTTCGCAAGTCTTTTTCTACTTAACTGGCAGCAGGCAGCCCTCAAATTGCATTTTAAATGTATGATTTATATAGGTATAAAAAATGTGGGATTAAGAAAGCTTTAGCATTCTATTTCACAATTCATTTAACAAAGTAGCAGTAGGTAGAAAATTTTACTTAGCAAGATCACACTGGGGTGGGATGTGGAAAAGGGACTTGAGAAATGTTCCTGTGATTAATCTGAGGCAGCACAGCCCAACGATGGGAATTTCCTCTTTGGGAGGTAGATGTTGCTGTAAACCATTCAAGATTAGATACGAGGCACTGACATATGACAAATGAAACTGCTGAGAGAGTGGCTCATTGGAGCTAATGATTTTCAATCTTTAATTAAGCACCTAGCTTGGCACAGTGTCTTAGATTTGAGTGAATAAGTACCTTCAGGGCTCAGGGTCAGAGCTTTTATGGGAATTTTTCTGAGGAAAGCTGAGCTGGAGGGACTTTTAGGAAGCCAAATGTTAGTTACTCTTCATTCAGAGCATTGAGCAAACAGGCTCAGATCCTGACACCTTTTCCAGGTCCCCATGGCACCTCCCTGGCTAGTGGGAAGCTGCTGAAGGCACCACACAGAGAGAAATAAATTCCTTTGGAGGGCCAGAACATGCTGGCCTGTCAGCAAGGAAGGGCACTCTGGATGGAAAGAGGGGAAAAATGCTGCTGAGAATCTGCTTAGGTTGGGCCTCGTATTCCCTGAACCTCCAAGTCTTTGGGCACAATTTTATACCCACAGCTGACTGTGGGCACACAAATTATAGCATTCAGGAATTTAACTACCTGATGATTGGGCCTCTGCTCAGTGTTGTAACCCCAAGCATTCCACATTCATGAGAGAAGCCTCCAAAAAAATTTAAAAAACCTGTAAGATTGGCCTCAGGAGCATGAATTAATACTTTTTGAAACTTCTGATTTTTTTGAGCCTGCATGGCTTGCATTTGCAAATCCTCCCACCTTCAAAAATAGTGGGAATCTTTGAAAAAACACAGCAGTGAAATCAGGTTTCTCCTCACCAAAATGAATCACAAAACTGGACCTTCAGAAAGAGAACGGCAAAAAAGAAAAAAATATCAAGACTTAGGATAAAGTTGCTGGAGATTGTACTATAGAGGCTGTGATGTAGTGTCTATAAATAATATATATATAATGTATTTAATAATGTCTATAAACATCAGAATCTCAACCAAATACACACAGGCAAACAATTATTATATAGACAGACAGGCATATATATATATATATATATATGCACATAAAAAATTAAAATACACATTTCCAAAGATGTCACCCAGGACACCAAAATGGGTAATGTCTGTCTTTCAGGAGCAATGACACTATCTAGTGTATCAGGGAAGGACATCAGAGGCTCCTTGGGACAGTGTTGAACCCATAAAAGGATAAGGAGCCTCATGAACTTTGTCTCCTCCCACTCTTAGCAAGTTACTGACTTGGCTTTTTCAACGAAAATGTAGACTCCAGAAACATATGTAGGGCATGACAAAATACGGAGCCTTCAGCAATATTTACTGCTCAGGGAGGAGTAAAACTCAGGGATGACAGATCCCATTGTCAGTGCTTTCCTGGAAATCCTCAGATCCTTGTGCTCTTTGCTGGAGGTGTAAAAGTTGCATCCATCCATCTCTTGTCATGGATTTTGCTGCAGTTCTTACAGCTGCATGTTGAGAAAGCGGTAGGAATGGGTTAGTTTCAACAAAACCAAACATTTTTCAGCACAGCTTCATGTCGAGCACAACTTCTAAGCATGTTTTAATACATATATATATACACAAACACGTCTAAATATCAATAGATTATTTGTACCCAGATTTGTGGAACAGGATTGAAATCTTACTTAGGGGTCTTTGGAAAAAGGCCTTCTCCATAGGCCAGAAATGGATACAGAGGAGACCCTGGAGACCCCTAAAACACCCCAGAGTGTGTCACAGTGCATCCATCTCCTCACTGCCACTGAAATGCTGCTGCTGCTGCAGAAGAAGGTGGCAAGTTTTCTCTTCTGTCAGTATGTGAGACAGGAAGGTGATGCAGTGCATTCCAGTGTCTACAAAAAACCCAGCTCCTCACAGCCTTGCTGATTTTCTTCTCTTAGAGCAGTTGCAGCTACGGGAATTTCTTCCCCAACTCAGTTTTCCTTCCTGGGAAACACCTTTTCTGCCCCTGATAGGATAACTTGACTTTCACCCTGGTAAAGCCTGTGGTTCCAGAAGGTCTAAGGTATGACCAGGCTGAGGTCAGACCTCAGCAGGGGCTGCAGCTCCTCCTGAGGGGAACAGGAGGGGCAGGCCCTGAGCTCTGCTCTCTGGGACCAGGGACAGGAGCTGGGAACGGCTGGAGCTGGGTCAGGGCAGGCTCAGACTGGAGATCAGGGAAAGGTTCTTCCTCCTGTTCAGGCACTGTCAGGCTCCCCAGGGAATGGTCACGGCCCCAAGGCTGCCAGAAGCGTTTGGAAAATGCTCTCAGGGATGCACAGGGTGGGATTTTGGAATTGTCCTGAGCTGGACTCGAAGAGCCCCTTCCAGCTCAAGATGTTTTATGATTCATGCATAGGTTGCTCAGCTATCTCATATTTGCTACCGTATGTTGGTAAGGGAGAATCAAATCCAAATATTCTCTTTAATACTGAAACCCCAGAAATTTGGGAAAAAACAAACCATACAATTTAAGTGAAACTCAAACAACTCAGGAGGGTGCCCTCTATTTGCAGGGATAACCAGATCTGCACAGCTTTTATTTTAAGGCCAGTTTCTGAAGCAGTAAGCATTTTTTACTCCCTCCTACTTCATTATGCCATTGTACTCAGATTTCGGCCCTTTTATCCCTTGCCCATTTCAGTCATGTTCTGGGATCTGCAGCGAAACCGCTACAGGAGATGGTCTGCAGCATCAGTAATGCTTTCAGACAAGCTCCCTGGCTCATGTTTCTTTGTTAGCATCCCGTTGCGAAGGGGAAAGATCAGCCTGCTTTGCTCTTAGGCCCTGATTTTCATAAGCTAATGATGACTGTGGGTGTAATTATGGTCAGCCTTAAGTGGTAACGCAAGGGCAGGAAAACAGAGAGGCGCTTCCGTGGGGCTGGCTTCCCCCTGCTGCACACACGGGGCGGGAGGACACCGCTGCTTTTCCCCACACAACCTGGCCCTGTGGATTTTTCAGTTCAGGGCAAATTTGGGAGAGAACCCCCAAAGGGGCTCCTCTAGGAAAGCAGATTCAATTGGCCCCTCCTCGCAACCAGTCCAGGAGAAAATACCTCCTTGGAGAAAAGTGGAAAAAAACCCGTTTATTAAAAAATAAAACTTAATGAATAAACCCCTTGCTGCTCCAAAAGAGATGGCAAACTCAGAAAGTCCCCTCCCCGGGTTGCAGTTCAGATCACTCAGTCTCTGTCAGTCCCTCCAGTGCTGGAAATGCCACAGCCCAGGCCCGGCCCGGTGCCCACAGCTGGAGCTGCCGGTGCTCTGCTGGGTGTTCTGTCCAGAGAAGGGTTAAACAGGTCCAAAGAAAAGGGAAAAAGGAAAAAACCACAGTCCAAGGAACTTCTTTGCCTCAGCTAGCTAAAACTAACTAAAAGCAAAGGAGAGCTCTGTCCTGCTGTCTGTCCATCCGCAGACAACACAGTCCAGGGGCAGGGATGTGGAGGAGCGAGTGCAGTGTCTGAAAACAATCTGTGTGCTTCTTCTCTGGCCCCTTCACTCTCTGGAACAAGTCTTAAAGGTGCAAAACTTATTATTTAGCACAGAACAAGACAATTGGGGATAAAAGCATCATATAGTCAACCTAGGATACCTGGAAGGAGGGATGTGCTGGGCGCGGCACAGCTGGGCTGCAGCAGAAACAGCAGTGTGACAGTGGAGCATCAACCTGAGCTGCCACCCTCAAGTGTGTTTCTCCTCTGACTCTGAATTAAACCCCTCTGGCTGAACCTCCCCTACAACAGCAATGCATTTCTCTTCTCTCCTGGTTAACAGTACTCCGTTGAGCAGGAGAGAAGAGAAATGCATTGCTTTCACTCCTTCAGTGAATTTTTTTCCCTCTAATGCTGTGTTATCATTGCCCTGGTGGAAAAATAATGTATCTGTGGCTGATTGTTTGCTGAATAGTTGGACTAAATACTGCAAAAATAATTGCTGCTTTTTAAGGAGATGGGACATTCTGTGTGTGGAATAGTCGGTAAGTTTACCACTGGTGGTGTTGCTATAGGTACATAGGAAAAATCTTTAATTGTGCAGTGAATATAGGATCATAAAATGGTTTGGGTTGTAGGTGACCTTAGAGATCATCTAGTTTCCAGCTCTCTGCATGTAGGCTTGTTCAGTCACACAGTAGATACTGTTCTTCTTAAGCATTCTTTCATCATTACTTAAAGCAATTAAACATTTTGAATCTTATACCACTTAACCCCCAAACCCATTCTTGTTTTCTGTTTTCAAAATGAAAATGATTTGAAAAAAATTTGAAGTCCCCTGTGGCTCTAAAGATATGTCTCCTAAAACGTAAGTAAATATTCTCCAGCATTTGGAAAAAGAATGGAAACGTTTTCCCCAAAAAAAGACAAAACACTGTATTTCCAACAAGGTGCCACTTGAAACAAAATGTTATGAGCATTGTGCTGGGAGGTGAGAAGATTTATAAGCATTATAAAGAATTACAAAGCATATATAATCATTATAAAGCATATTTAGAAGCATTTGAAAAATTTCAACCAGCAGTAATGAATATTCATATGAACTAAACAGACTGAGGTTTAGGCAGGCTTGCGACATTATTTTCCCGCAGTAACAATATGCAAATGTCTGTACACATAGGTTCTTGAAGAGAGAATGAAATTGGAGTGCAAGTGTCATGGAGTTTCAGGTTCCTGTACAACCAAGACCTGCTGGACCACACTCCCTAAATTCAGAGAGATTGGATATATTTTGAAAGAGAAATACAACGCTGCAGTGCAAGTGGAGGTGGTAAGAGCCAGTAGACTGAGGCAGCCAACCTTCCTGAAGATCAAGCAGATTAAGAGCTACCAGAAACCCATGGAAACGGATTTAGTGTACATTGAAAAGTCACCCAACTACTGTGAGGAGGATGCTTCCACGGGGAGCGTCGGTACCCAGGGACGGCTGTGCAACCGCACCTCTCCCAACGCGGACGGGTGCGACATGATGTGCTGCGGCAGGGGCTACAACACACACCAGTACACCAAGGTGTGGCAGTGCAATTGCAAATTCCACTGGTGCTGCTTTGTCAAGTGCAACACGTGCAGCGAGAGGACAGAGGTGTTCACCTGCAAATAGCGGCGCCGTGCGCGCAGAGCGAAGCGCCGCGAGCGAGGAAAGTGGAGTACAACAAACAACGACAGCATCATTTTGCACATCTGATCCTCTTGGGGGAAAGAACCCCAGCCAACACCACAACAACCACTCCCTCCCCACAACTACCTATTCTTCTAAGGATGGTGCATTTTGGCTGGCTGGCTGTTGTAACTGCTTTGGAAACAAGGGCAACAGGATTAAGGTGATGTTGACAACCACATGAAACTTTCTCTCTGTCTCTCTCTCTTTTTTTTTTTTTTTTTTGAAACTACAATCTGGATGTTGTAGAGTTCTCTTAGTGTTTTAAATTATACATATCAGAGAAGCTGATTGCATTGCAGCTCCCATGACATTTAAAAGAAAACGACATTTTCTCCTATTTTGCAGCAACAAAACTGTCTGGCCCTGTGCAAACAAAGACTTTTTTAAGGAAATGAAACCTTCACTGCCTAGAACACAGCGTTCTCTCTGCAAAAACCAAAATTTCTAAGAAAGCAGAGAGAGGAAACAACAGGTAGGGAGCAAAATGTATGTCAGAAATACTCCACTATCAGTTTGGAATAAAATCCCAACAAGCATTCATAAAATTACATCAGCTGCCAGTGACACTGGAACTCTTTGAATGAACATTAAAAATAATTATTTATGGTTTTAATAGTATCAAAAAATTCTAAGCACTAACGGGTAGCTATGTCTTAATTCTGTACTAAATGTAAACTTATTGGAACTCTGACTGTATGACTTTTGTATTTGGTTCTGCCTAAGTTCTTCAATGCTACTGATCTGTTGTCACTCCACTATTAGAGAGCTGAATTACTGTAGGCCTTAAGCAATTGCCAGAACTGAGCAAAAACATGAAACTTTGGTTACCAATGTTTGATATTGACTTTTACCACTTGCCTCCTGAATAAGAATGACTTTTTCAGACTCAGGCCTGAGGTGTGGAGCACCTGCTCACAGCTCGTCATAGGGAGTTTTAGGATAGAAAGGTGTGCTTCAACAAGTATCAAAGGTTTTGCTTTGACAATGAATGCACTGGCAGGGTCTTCCAGGCATTTTGTTTTCCCTTTAATGGTTGAAAGTTAGTATTTTCAAGACTTTTAAGAAACTTATGCTCAGTATGCACTCACAAGACGATAAAAGCCTGGCAGCTGAGCTCTAGGTTGCTGCAACCTCTGAGCTGTCATGGCTTCAAGAGCATAAGAAAGCCAAAATTTGGGTTAGTCTGTGTCATCATTATTTTAAGGTTGGCAATAGAGTACCTCCTGGTAAGCACATGAATGTTAAAAGAAAGAAGCTCACTTAAAGCACTCAATCCTAATTCCCACACCTTTTCCCTATGAGAGATTTTAAAAACAGCCTCAGATATTTTACTACTGTAAAATCTAGTGTTTTAACCCCAAGAGCCCAGATATGCCCACTTAGAACACAGCCCATTTAACCATGTAATTGTTTGCTTGTCCCAAGGGTCCCTGCCTGATTTTCTGAAAAGTTGGATTAAAAATTTCCTTACATCTGCAGATCTACATTTTTAGCTTTTGTTTAATTTTTGTTCCTTATTTTGAGGGGCTGCAGAGCCATGAGCCCTCCTCACCTAACATGGAAGCACTTGTCCATCCACATGGTGCTCTTGGGGCAAGGGGGACCTGGAGCTCCACCAACTCCCGTGCTGGATATGTGAATGAGCCAGAATTACCTCTGCAGTTTGTGGACCTGTATTATCAAAAGTAACTAATGATTTGGGGACCTTCATTTGAACACTTTCTGACCCCAAGCACTTATCCTCTAAAAATCAGACCCCTTTGATGACTCACAGAGCAATGTAAAATTGCCTTTTTTTTTTCTTTTGATTTTGCTGTTAATTTCTAAATACCAGCCTTGGCATGAATGAGTGCAACTTCACAGAAATCAACAGGGGCCCCCAAAATACTCTATTCACTCCATGTAATTTAAAGTCCCTTGGACTCATGGGTATTGTTGTTGAATTATAGTGATGATACTGTACTTTCACTACATTCTTGACAGGAAGCAAATAAAGCTCCCAAACACAGTAATGCACAGTCTTATGGTACTAGATACTGTAAATTTATTAGAATAGTATTTGTTAAGTACAATTGAGGAATCCAATTAAGTTATATTATTGTATATCGTTTAAATGTCTATAGAGTATTTTAAATTATTGCGAACTACACTGCGTTAGAGAAAAGAAAAAAAGGAAAAAAGGTTATATATTATAACACCAGCCACTCCAAAAAGTGGACCAAAGTGACACTTTCTCTCTTCCACAGCCCTATTTGAAGTAGCTCTGTCTGCTACTGTGAGACCACTGTAACAGTCCCATGACTGGTGAGCAGTCTAGAATGTAAAGTTTCACAGCATCCTGCAGAAGCTTTGCTCATGTGGAGGCGCAGCATTCCAAAAGGTGCTGTATGGCACAAAGCAGGGGCTGGCAGTGGGAATGCTTGGACTTTGAGGGATGTCCCATGGAAAAGCAGTTCTGGTCAGAAAATACCACTACCACTAATATTACAAAACACTCCCCAAAGTGACGACTTCTAACGAAGGTGTCTGTGAATAGAAGTGGGTTACACACAGATTTTATTTTTAAAAATGTAGTTTGGTGTCAAAGACCTGTGACAATAGAGGTTGGAACACGACCAGCAACATGTGGTTTAACCATACCTTAGCCATGACAAAACTCAAAATACTTTATGTTATTAAAGAACTAAAGAGCAAAGATCAACTTGTTTACTATGTTAATGTTTTGTGGCGAGCAGAAAACAAAAGATGAAATGTGTTTCCATTAAAACTTAATTTTTTCCCCTTCCAGTTCCTTTTCCTTTTATTTGTTCTTTGTTAAGGGGAAAAAAAAAAGGCAACAGGGCCTTATGAAAAGACCATTTGTGTACAGGCTCCTCCACGTGAGAAATGATAGGTGAATTCCAAGTCCTAAACAGTTTTTGTGTTTCAGGAAAAATAGTAATGAACATGACTATGTGTGGTATCAGTCTTGAGCCATCTACCTACACCAGTGCTACAGAGACACCAGCCCCGACAATGCTGCTACCAGAGACTTTAGCTGGCTACAATAAAAAATGAATTTTTTGGCGGAAGAAAATAAATGTTTTGTGATAGAAATTTGGCATCTAACCCAAAAATGGTTCTTGACCATGAACCTCACATAACAGATGAGCAGAGAGGAATAAGAGCTGTAGAGGACAAGGCTGAAGTCCTGACTTGGGCACTTGAAGGATCCAGCTCATTCAAGCTAGCTATGGACACATGTGAAAACCCTACCTGAATCTGAATCTGATGGATTCTACTGCATTTACCTTGGCTAGAATAGTTACCACCTCTTTGATATTGAGAATTCTGTCTTCCTATACAAAATCTAAAGAAACTGTACAACTTTTGCTGTATTTACCCCTCAGGGAAGGTATCCAGATACAGATAGTGCTATAGTGAAATTCTACATGAACTGAGTCCAAAATAACTTCATTAAAAGGAACTAAGTTGGCCTGGGTTTTACAGTAGCATAAGTATGTACAGTATTTTACCCACACATGCCAAAGAAAACACTGCACCTTCTTTCTAATTACATCATGGGAAACTTGTTAATAGAGCTGCAGGAAGTTTTTATAGCACATGGTAATATTACATTTGTTTCTACGATGACATCTGGAAACTAGATGAAACTCATCAAAAGCTTTGCAAATCTTTTTAACAAATCTAAAGCATGTTGTAAGCAGGTCACCTAAAGTTTTAAACATATTTTTTTGGGTCTCTTTGTTAGTTGAAGACTAAAACCCCAAAGTGAGACAGAAGATAACAAATCAAGACCTTCCCTTATAGCAGCTTTCCCTTGCAAATAACTCAGTGTGGCTTTCATTATTGAAGGCAAAATTGGCATACAGCAGAAAATGCTTTCTATGAAGCTAATTTGCATTCATAGCAATTTTCATAACTGAACAAGAATGACTGCACGTTTCCTTTCCAGCCCTTCAGAGCTTTTGTTGCAGTGACAGTTCCCACAGCAAAGGCGGTGCAGTAAATGGTACAGCAAAGACCCAACATTCTTCTCTCTGAGTGATGGCCACAACAAGATGTGGGATATACACAACAAAAACTATGCCTAAGAAAAAAAAAAAAACATCAAAGTTGGAAAGGCAGGGGAAGTTGTAAGCAATTTCAGTTTGTGTTACTGATATTGTAAGAAACCTCCTGTGTGCTAAACAAACCGCATTGTAGGCTGAACTTCACCCACAGCTCATTTCCCCTCAAATCCAAAGTCCCTGTCTGCATGTCTACACATTCAGGCTTCAACAAGCTTACCCAAAGGTTGGCAAGTATTTCCTTTTTCGTGTTTAATCTGCTATTAGGAAATGGTAGGGGATCATTTTCTGGCAGGGAATGTATAGCTGCAAATTTAAAATTTGCATCTCATTTTTAAAATGAAGATTTAAGTCTTTCCCCCCCTGCAAAATGCTGCAGAACAGATATGTTTGCTTTAAAAGATTTGTTCAGTGAAGAATGGCAGTTCACGTAATACATGGTAATTGTTTGCAATGTGTTCCATAGAGCACAGAGGGAATAGTATTACTGTAAACTCAAAATCTTTAGTCCTGCTCTTTTTACTAAAAGCTAGATATTAATTATTAGCTGTTTGGAGACCCCTGTGTGAGTCTATTTTGATCATCCTTTTCAGAAGTTAGTGGTATGAAAGACCAAAAAATTGCAATATTAAAGTTTGCTTTGTTTCCAGGTTCTCTTATTCTTGATGCAAACAGATCCTCAGATCAATAAAAAAAACCAGTTCAATGAGACTTAAACTTGCATGGGTCATAAAAACGATTGAGATATTTGTTTCATAGGCATCCCAAACAACTGGCAACCACACCAGACATTGGAAATGTTTGCATCTAAAGCCAGCTGTATGATTAGCCTCTGCCTTCATTTGCCCAGCAATTTAGGGAAAACCCTGCATTTTAGATCCCATACAACTAAAAGGAATTCCCAAGAAGATTACAAGATTTTGATCTTATTGTTTAATTCCTGTGGCTGAGAATGAAAAGGAGCATTCCCTCAATCTTTGGGTAAAGGGAAACCCAAAGGCATTTTGAAGGCTATTCACACCACTCAACTTAAAGGACTAAAAGACAGGCTGAGGGAAGTGACAGCCTCTCCGCAGTCCCTCTACAATAGGGAAAGCAATCTTGTTCCAGGGGGGCCTCAGTTCATCTCTGACAGACCTTCTCCTTCTCATCAGGAGAAAAACTCTAGGAAGACAATGCTGGATAATTTAACTGCTGAAATTAAACACCAAAAATTGTATCACGGGAATGAATTTCCGTTTCCCCTCTACCATTTGCCTTAATGGCTCTTGGGCACCAATTCCATTTTCCCAAGGGTTTTCTTCAGTGCAAGCTTTTTTATTTTATATGTTATGGAATAGATGCTCCATCAGTGAAGTTTGCTTTGCTTTTGCTTTTTACTGCCACCCTCTCCTCTCTTCCAACCAATCTCCAACTCCTGGTTTAATGCATGGACAATCTCCCCGCAGAAATTATTTCAAAGAGAATTGTAAGCAGTTTATTTATGATTTTGAATTCTTCTAAACATATAACCTGTCCAGAGAACTCTTATTCAAGGGGTGTACATTTAATAGTGCCATGATACTGGTTGTGGACAATCCTAATGGATGTTCATAGGAGTCTTCTCCTGGTTCTTTCACCAGAGTGGGTCCAGGCTGCACCGAAAAGATATCACAGCAACTGCATCCCAATTATTGCATCCTGCCATTGCACCCAGCTGAGTCCAGCTTCCAGGTTAGGCTTGTTCAAAGGGCAGTGAAATTTAACAATCATGTATTTTCAGTAGCGCTAGACATAACACAGAATTTTCCACAGTGTTACACATCATCTCAGCACTTTGCTGAGGTAAATATTACATTCTTTTAAGACAGAAATATACACAGAACAGGAGGTTTAGGCTGGATATGAGGGAAAAGTTGTTCCTCCTGTTTGGGCACTGCCCAGGCTCCCCAGGGAATGGTCGCAGCCCCAAGGCTGCCAGAGCTCCAGGAGGGTTTGGAAAATGCTCTCAGGGATGCACAGGGTGGGATTGTTGGAGTGTCTGTGCATGATTCTATAATACTTGAAGGAATTAGCATACCCAGAGAGAGGGAGAAAAGATAATCTTCAAATTGCATCTTGTATCCCAAATAAAAAGCCTAAAATGCATGTACATTATCCACGTATTTCCATGCACACGTACAGATACATATAAATACATAAAAATACATATGTGTGTGCATATCCAAAAAATACTGCAGATATTCAGAAGAATTTCTATAAGCTCCTTCCCCAATTTTCCTTTTTCAAGGGGAGTGGATTTTGTTGCCTCCTACTGAAATATAGGGATACAAATTTTCTATATTGTCTTCCATATATCTGTGTCATCAACACCCAGTAACTTCTGATAATACCTCCTTCTTTTATTTGTAGATTTTTTTTATTAGTAGGTCTTGATGGAAAGCAGAAGGGGAATTGGATCTAGATGATTTTTATGAGCCTTTTCTAACCAAAACTGTGCTGTGATTCTATGCTTGTGCACTTGCTAAAAGGGGATGTGTGTGAAACCACTCTCCCTACACCCAGTCAGGAACAGAAGGCAGCATAATTCCATTCTAAATCCCTTGCCAAAGGCCCTGCAAAGGCCAAGAGCGAGGGCTGAATTCAGAGCTCCTGTTTTTCAGTGCTATTGCTGGCCCCACCTGCCGTGGCTCCTGCAGCACACAGGAGCGACAGTTGTGATGAATATACATTTATTGGCAAGCACCTCACAACCCTTCTTCCTTATCTCTCTCCTTAAGAGATAAGCTACTTAATATTTGCCCCTGGCTGATATCAACAAATGTGTCATGATATGCACTTGATCTGCACCCGTGTTAACCTTTTGAGCAGATGCAGGCACTTTCAGTCAGAAAACCATCACTGGTATGCTCTGTTAGCACATTTACAGTAATGAGTCAGATGAATGCTTTCTGTTTTTAAAAGGCCAGAAGCAATGCAGCAGGACAGGTTTGTCCACCCACTGCATTTTGTTCCAGCAATTCTGGCACTGAGCTGCATCTGGGATGAAACAGTCTAAGGAAGCCAACATGCCAAGCTTGAAGAGTAGGGTAAAGTAAATATATAATGGCGTGGGAAAAAGTCTTTTGTTTGTTAATATTAGGTGATATAGAATGTCTGTTGTTCAGGACGTGGAACCACAGAGTTGTTGGATTGTGTTCAACAGTGCCCAGTTGTCTTTTTTTAGTGGGTAAATTGCTTTACTCTCTGTGCATGTGCACACATGCAGAGGGACTTGGGAAAGATTTACTGAGCCAATGCATCAATAAACTTTACTTTTCATGAAAGAAACAAAAGAAGAAGGTGTTAGGGATAATCCAAGCGAGAAGTACCTGGAGATGGGTCTCAGCAGCATGGTAAGAAAATACGTGCTTTGGAAATTTCAACTGACTACCTAATCCAAACCATTCCTGGAGGAAGGAGAAGGAATGAGGAAGTCAGTTTGTGGTTACCAGCTCCTCTGGCTGTGATATCCAGTACATAATTATTACAGGGCTACAGTTCAGCCAGCTTTTGACAAAAGAACTACCAAGGGTTTTCTCTGCATGCTTTCTATTCAAGTGTGTTTAGTCATAAATACTTGGTTCTGATGGCATTTTCTTAGTCAAACAGAGCCACTCCTAAGCATTAATGTTCCTGGTATAAGCCTCTGGTTTTTTATTCAAGCTGAAGGTCTTTTTACAGAAGTTGAATATCTTGGACTTTTTCAGCAGTACTAATTTTGGCTAATGACATTCCTAGCACTCTACATCTCCAAACTCTTTGCAACACTTCCTACAGTCTCTGCTGAAATGCTTCCATGAAATAGAAATCATCACTGAGATTCTCAATAAGAGTTATAAAGCTAATTTTAGAAAAGGAAAAAAATGTAACAAAAAGGACAGTCAGGCCACAACATCAAATTTCTTTGTTCCCAAGCATCTTATTCAAATTCAGCTTCTCTAGCCTTCAGGATCATAAACTAGAAACTCCTGGGTTTGTAATGCTCCCATTAACTTATCCAGAGGTATCCCCATTTTATCTGTAAATATGAACTTTCAGTTCCAAAGAGCTGGAAGAAGAAGCAATGAACCTTTAACAATCCCCAGTGATGCCACTTTATGCTTTGGCTGTATTTGTAAATTTAAAATGAGAAGATAGATGTGGAAAATGTTAATTTTTAATCAGTGCATATTTTTCAAATAATATTATTTATTAAAGTGAGAGCTAGAACTCTTTGTGGTTATTTGCAATTTTACAAGCAGATAATGTCAATACATCCCTTTGGGGATGTTTTCCTGAAATGGAAGTTAAGATTTAGTGAATCGAATGCCTTCTACTAGTACTTGAACCATTTTTGTAGTTTTTGATTCTGCATTAGAAAGTCATGTATACTTCAAACACATTTAATGAAAGTATCAGCATTGTCAATTTTTGGGTTTGATAATTCCTGAAACATTCTCCCTATCCTTAACTACCCACTAGGAAAGAGAATAAACAGAAATAAAATTTTTCAAAACCCAGCTAAATGAATGCTTTCCCAAGGACCTGCATTTGCTTTCCTCTAAAAACAGTACCCTCAGTTTTCTGTTTAAAGCCTTTTGCCTTCAAGAGCTGCCTCTTTTCCCTAGGTGGGTTCACTTGAGCTTCTTTTTTCCACTTCAGCTTTTTAGTTGGCTACACTCCCTCCCAGCCTGATACCTGTTCAAATGTCTCTACTCAAGCTGAGACAGACCCAAAAGGCTCTTGCAAAGGGTGTTGGCCACCATCCTGAAAGCTTTTCTGCTGGCACTTCAAAGCACTGAAGTGTTTGCCTGCTCCCATCATCCCAGCTGAAAGAGGAGGGAGCTGAGCTTCCCCTTCCACTGTGCAGGACTGCAAGGTGAGACACACCAGCCTGAGGAGCAATAAATCAAATCAGCTCCAGCTCCTGGCCTGAAACCTCTCCAAGGTGATGGTTTTCACCAAATCCAGCTCTGACTCTACACTAAGCAAAGCCAGACTAGAGGATGCTATGAACTAAACAAGGAAATCTTCTAAGTCTGGTGTGCCTCTCAAACTTCGCAAAAAAATTGTTTGGGGACAAAAGACAGATTAATCAAGACCAAAATAGAGTTATGATGCATCTCTCAAATTCAATATAAAACTAGAAGACTAGGGAGTGAGGACATTTTTAAGGCAGGCCTCCTCAGTGTCCTAGTTTTTGCATTGTTTTAATATATTTAATCTAAAAGCTTGAAAAAACATTAGAAACAAGATAGAGAAGGATTTCACAAATATCAAACTGAAATTAGTTGGCTGGTCCAAACCAGACGTTGTCTTAAATCAAGGGAACTATACATTTTCGTGCTTCCTTGGAAAGAGAATAATTTTTAGGATTCTCTTGTGCGTATGTGTGTTTATATTTGTGATGGGGAAATCATTGTACTCCTAGTTAAAGAGCAAGTTAGCTTTTTGAACATTTCTGTCCCAATGCAGTTGATAATCTTAATTTCCTCCAACTTTTGTAAAAACCTTGACTGGGTGACGGTATGGAGTCTCATATTTCAGTTCCAAAAGAAGATAGTCCTGTATTTTTCCCCTCTCTCTAAGCTTTCTCAGATATATTCTGTTATTGTTATTCTTCCAAATGGAAACGTGCAAATCAAACAAAATTGGAGTATACCACCATCTTTATCTTAGAGAAATATATGAAGCCTAAAGGTGTTAAAAGTACTTTTAAAAGATATTAAGATAACTCCAAAACACAGAAGCCAAAATTTAAATAGTCAAATTCTACCATTAAAACAAAGCCAGGCTATCATATTCTGTCATAGTTTTATAATAAATACAAGTGATTAAATAGGAGTTTACTGGCCTGACCTGGGATGTCATTGGTGAAATATTCCCCAAAGCCTGGGGTAGTTTCCCCTTTCCTTCATTCAGTAGACCCCAGTAAAATTCAGTGCTGAGGTCAGGGGTAGCAGAGGACACCTTGGAGAGATCAAACTGAGCATGGAGGTCAGGGAGCACACGGTAGGTGCAGCAAGGCTCAGACTCAGCAGGGCTTGAAAACCTCCCCACAGCTATTTGTGGAACACAGGAACACTCCTACCAGCAGCCACACCAATCTATGGCTGGAGCTATTTTCAGTCATTTTCAATATTTCCAAGTGGAAGATGTTTGGCTTCTCTGCACTTCTTGGTTAATGACTGCTTCTGCATCCTCTGGGGGAGAGGAGGGCAGAGGACAAGATTTTGAGAGCTACAGGAAAACTGATGGGAAACTTGGCGTGGTTGTTTCTTCATCACGGAACCAGCTCAGGAGAACACTTGGAGGCCAGTGTTGGAGAAGTTATTTAAGACAGGGAGGGACAGGATGCAGTCAGTGCCCAAGCAGAGCTTCCCGAGTGACCCTGCAGCCCTGCCACAATGATAACAGCCCTTGACTGAATCCCACATTATTTAACCTTATTATTTGGCTCATATTTGTTTTCTTGGTGTTTTCCCAAAAGCCAAGTGTCTTTCTTTTCCAGACCAGCAACCAAACAGTGCAAAATAAACATGCAGCCTGTTGCTAGACAGCTTCAGCGCAGGCTGAGGAGTCACTCTGAGCGCGGGTGACGCAAACAAACAAGTCTTGCCCAGATGACAAAGCAAATATTCCATTGGTGTCATTTTGACTGTGGCTTGTGTCAGGAAATCAAAGGCAGAGGGGAATCATCTGCTCAGGGGAATGGGCTGGAATTGCTGCCCTGCCACCTGCAAAGAGCCATGGCATGGAACCAGGAACCAGAGAGGTGAAATCTCAGCCTCCAGCGCACCTCCATGCTTTGCCTGAAGAGATTGAGTTTGCATACTCAGGGCATGAATAAAGGTGAAATTTTCTGAGCTATTTTAATGTAAATATAGGGGTGTCCAACAGCTAACCAGCATGGCAGTTAAACTGGGATGGCTGCCAAGGAACAAATTTAATGCAGTGTGTTTCATTTACTCCTTGACAATGGGTAAATGGCACTCTCTTGCTGCTCCAGAGGCGTACCCACTGCTGTCTACGTGTCTGCCCACAGGTGCTGTGCCCTGTGAGCACTCACAGCCTGCTAACATAAATCTCTTTGCTCCTGTTTGCTTCCCTCTTCCAGCCTGGCTGCTAAAGCCTATCCCAGCTCCCAAGCCAAACAAGTACAAACAGAGCTCAGAGAGTGAGCAGCAGCAATTAGAGCTCGCCCAGGTAGGAGCAGAGCTCCAGCCAGTCTGGCCCCTGGCCAGGGAGCTGCTCCAAGGAGCTCTGCTTCCCCAGCTAGGCAGGAGGAGGGAGCAGGAATTCCCTTCCTGCCTCCCATCTTTCCAGAGCTGTGCTTCTGTGCTGGGGTTTCCAGCTGCCAGTGGACGTTCACGTGCCCCTTCTCAAAATGTGCCTTCTCTGCAACCCCATTAAATACTTGTAGTAGCCACTTTTCCCCCCTGACCACTACCTGTGACTAGCAAATAAACTGCTAATGCAGTGAATTTATATGTTATTTGAACAAATACCAGCAGCTCCCTATTGGTTTTGTGAAAAAAAAGGTGAAAATTCACAGCCAAATCTTAAACAGAGAAAATATTTTGCTGTTACATAATAAAGGGTGGAAAAAAGAAACAATTTTAAAACATCAAAATAAGATATTTTATCACTTCGCAAGCTTAAAAATAAGCATGAACAGAAGCATTTTGCTGAATTGCAACCTAAATAGTTTTTACCTTCTGGGACAAAACCTCCAGTACAGTAATGATGATGGGGAGCAAAACCATCTGCTAATTCTGTAAGTTTTTCTTTCCAGGATTTTTTCCATTTTTGAGTGTATACATTATGAAAGGAAATACATTCAGCTCATGCAGTTTTTCCTTTGGACATAGACATGGGAAAAAATAATAATCACATGGCTCAGTGCAGTGCTCACCAAACTCACAGCTTTCTATTTGCTCCCCTATTGCTGTGAAACAACTAGAAGTGCATCCCATATATTAGCATACAAATAGTGTATATAATTCAGTGTAAACTGAATTGTTTATAAACATCAAACATTATTTATAGCGCTCACACAGGTTACCATGGAAACAAAGTAATTGCTACACCATTAGTACCCAATTTCTCTGTGCAGTGGGAGAGAATGGCAATTTATCTGCATCTGGGTGGTTTCACATTGCTGCTTGTGGCCACAGATCTCCCCTCCAAAGCATCTTTTGGATGTGGAACTAGTTTTGATTAAAGGAGAAAGATTAGATCAATATAAGAGATTTGAAGCAGAAGTGCACATGTGAAAAGGCTGCAATTATTGCTCAGGAGTGATGTGAGCTATTCAGGGATGGGAATTCAAAGGCAAACTGAGGAATTTCAAGCCCGGTCAAAGGTCACTGTAGGCCAGTGTTTCCCATCTCACCATTGCCAGTGGTCAGTGGTTGCTGCCATCTGTTTGCTGCTCAGCAGCCTCATGAAGCAGCAGGATTGATTGCAGATCCAAAAGGTAAAAAATTAGCAAAAAGAGACATCCTTGTTTATAATCCTTCTAGGAAGGTCAAGGGTTGGACGGACCAGAGAAATGTTTTTCCTCTTTAAAGAGAATGGAGTATGTGCAGAGTCAATATTTAAAGGTAAACAGAACTTTATCAGACTACTATAGAGGCAGAGTTTGTAAAGGACAGATAGGTCTGCATATAGAGAGAGACATTAACTAGGATTTTTTTGTTAATATGAGTAAGAATATAAGGCATTAAGAGCACTGCTTTCCTTCTTGCACTTGAATTGGAGGCTATGGTACAAAGAAATCTGTTTTGGACCTAACAGTGTTAATGGCAAGATTATCACACCTTGGCAATAACAGCTTCCAACTTGGTCTTTTCTGCCCAATAAGAGCCCTTCAAGAGAGTTAAGAGAAAACAGTAATTCATCACAACATCACACCAGACTGCATCAAACCATGGCTTGAGCTGATCATGTATGTTTTAACATGAGAAAATAGAATAAAATTCTCAGCTGAAATCAACATTTCCTTCAACCAAGGAAACAGATTTATAAAGATGAGGATCTTTGCATTTTTGGCAAAAGGTTCACAGTGATAATTTTGCAATATCAGTGCAGGCCCAACTCAAAGAGATGGTAATTCAGAATCACAAGGTTACTCCAAAAAGACTGCATGCAGAAAGTCCCATTACTCCATGAATTGAGCTTATAATCAGGCTAGATTTCCTATGAAATGTCCTGCATTTTGTGTCATCAAAAAGTGCACCTACATTCACTCCTTTGTGTCATCTGTGCTAAGAACAGTAAAACCAGAATGGCTTCTTTATATCTGACAGAGATTTTTCTCTAAGGGGGAAAAAATATCTTCTCCCTCCTTGCAGATCTAAATGCTGCAAAGTACTTCAGGAGGCTTTAGGATAAAAAAATGGCTGAAGTAAACACAGGGTATAATTATCATCATCTGTCTTCTCTGTGAATCCATACATTTTATATTCCATTTAAAACAGAAAAAATCCCCTCAACGGGATGTCTTCCAGCGAACGAATTTAGCTAATGAGAGTGAATATCAATGACTGCTGCTAATCAGAATGGTATTAGCATAAATTTTACTTAATGAGGACATATTTGCCTGGTGCCAGGAGCAAAATGCTGCTGAGATAGATTGAAAAATGCAATGGATGGGTAAGCCTCATCTGGAAAAAAACCCCTGCCGATGAAGTAAACAGAACTATAGATGTGGTTCCTGCTAAACTAGATTTTTTTGCAACCCAGGACTTTAACCCCACTTGAGGCTTTTCAAACTTCTCCATTATAAGAGAATGCTATCAAGACTTTAAATGTGATGAATTAAACACCCTGGGGAACAGCTTGACAAGAGATTCCATTGAACACTTTTAACCTCATGTGGGTAGGTAGATCACTGAGGGAACTTGCTTTTTTTCAATTTAAAGCATGCAATACATGTATTCTGCCGCACAACAAAAGTGTATTTTCCCTTTGTGCATTGTGTAAGGCTCTTTTCTGAAAAAATCCTACTACTCCTTCAAAAGCAGCAATGGTGCATTGCCCTCTGCCTGCCTGTGAGTGATCTTGGGTGGAAAATTCCCTTCAGCCACTATTGTCTTGAAGGAGTTAAGTCCCAGCAGCATCCTGGAGCTGTTCAGCACAGTGCATTTCTTCCTCTTTAGACAGAATCCCTACTAGACAGTCTGAGGAGGCTCCATGAACAATATGAAAGATTTTTGTCTGCAGTAACATAAAGGGGTTAGAGTTCAATACTCTCACAAAATATTTAATCTTGTGAAATGCTATTTGTAGTGTCATTCTTGTATATACCTGCTTTGAAATTCCTAACCTCAGATTCTTCTATGTAAAGGAATATAGGGCACAAGTGTTCTTACCTTTGATATACTATAGGATCTAACAATATTTAACCGGTGAAGTCATTTTTGTTTCCAAACCTGTGTCTCAAATATGCTTGGGAACGTGGAAACTCACAATGCCCTTATTCATGACATCAAAATCAGTTCCATGGTAACACATTGTGATGACAAAATACACAGATTGCAAGGTCACAAGTCACACTTAAGAACAGGCAGGGGAGAAATTGTTAGTTTAATGAATAACATTAGCCCGTTCCAATAGGAATAAAAATAAAGAAAAAAATAAAGTGCCTAAAGTAAACACCCTTAAATGCACTTCAGAACCATTTCATCTTAAGTAGTTCTTCAAAGGCAGAAGGCTTCCACAGCTTTCACCTCTGCAGTAAAGAGAAGCCAATGTTAAGAAGAAAAGAGGTGCTGTACATTAATGACAACCCTATCAGTGCACAGAGAGAATCAGCAACTGCAGGGAAAAAATGTGGGAAGAAAAGGAGTCATGTAAATTCCAGGCTAAATCCTGAATTATTTGAAAGGAGCTAATGATCCTTATGCTCAGCAAGGACTGCTGAGGGGTTTTGCACCCAGTGAGAAGATGCTTCTGAGACTTGCAAGTCCTTGGTCTACAGACAGGTATTTGGAATAATTCTGTCACAGAATTCAGCAATGAGAACTGCAGTGTGACTCCTTCTGCTGAATTTGAAATTATTCTTTTGGGGCCTGTTTTCTGAACACTGCATCACAAGAAAGCAACCCAGGTTTACATGGTTTTAATGTCCAAAACCCACCTCTGACATTTAAGCCCTATTGCTGCAAGGATCCCAATCTCTGCAGGTGTGAGAAATTCCTGTAACCAGCTCATTGCCTGAGAAGGTAAAGGCTGCAAAAGAGAGAAAGGAAAAACACAAAGGAGGAAATGACCAGCCCAGTACCCCAACCAATGCCAGGCACCTCTAAGTCTTTGACACCACCACCAGGTTTGCTTGTGATTTCCTGGGCAATGACAGGAAAATTTTGGAGTTCTTCAAGCAAATGAACCAGAAAAATCTGTGGTTAAGGGAATGTTCTTGCAAACGGCATGTCTTAGTCATTAGGTGGTTGGTCCATGAAGTCACTGCACAAAAAGCAACAAGAACATATTTGAATGGGTTTTCCCTCCTGACTCTTACATCTAAACCTTCTTTGAAAGCACAGCTCAAATGTGTCACATACAATCTATTTGACATGACTGTGTCATAAAATTGGCACTGTGTGTTCTGTGCTTACCACAGTCTGAAAGGTCAACAGAGAGGATAGATTTCCTTTAGCCTCTTGTTTAAATAGCATCTTATTTTTATTAGGAAAGATGGTTTTGTTTTTTTTGCCATATCATGGCAGACAGCCCTATCCCAATACATCCTTACATAAACAGCGACGGAAGAGCCAAAAAAACAAATTGCAACTTAAACTCTGTAAGGAGAACCATGTCAGATTAGACTTCTCTCCATATATCAGAGCAAAGGCTTTGAAAGGTAGGAGCATTTCAAAAATAGATCAGGGAGCAGCTTTGATTTTTATTTAAATTATGTAAAATCACTGGATTATTCAAAAACAATGAAGCATGCTTTGGTAAGGCATTAACATTTTAAACATATTCTTGCGCTCTGGCAGTGAAGGGAATGGTGAAATTCCCTCTGTATTAGATAAAACAGCTTGACAGTTGCATACATACTTAACCACAGGTGGGGGGGTTCTTCTTAATTTGGTGTCTATCATGTGATGCTTCATAAGCAAAGAATAGCAGGCCATGCTGCTTTATTCAATTGGGTTATGCTTTTACTCTTTCTTCCTGCATGTGAAAAGCATAACAGAGAGCTAGCAGAGCAGAAGTAAGATGTGTTTTGTTAGTTGTCTGAAGCCCTGGGGCCCGGAACCGGATAAGTCCTGATATTATACCCTGGATTGAGCAGAATAAATCCATTTTGTTTCCTCCAAACATTTAGCCATTAAAAAAATATGAGATAGAAAAACAGACTTTGCTGTCTGCATGCCTTCTTGTAAAGCTTGTATTGTGGAAATGTCAGAATCATTAGGTCATTGGCATATATTTTGCAAGCTAATGCTTCTACTTTAATTCTCACTGGGGACTGCATGTCTGCTTTTCAAATAAAACCCAGACTGAAGAAGGTGAAGAGAGCTTAAAATGATGCTGGTAATGCTCTATGATGGCTGATAACATGTCAGGATATGAATAATTAGGAAATATCAGCCGAGGCTGATACAACTACAGCTATTAAAGTACCAAACACCACAAAAGTAATTGGTAAGTGTTAAAATTGCCTCATAAATATTTGTGGCTCCTTTTAAATGCACGGAGAGGCACATGGCTGAATAAAGTTTTAAAATAAATGCAGCAGAAGAAATAAATTTAATATGTGAAATCATGCACGTAATAGAAGCACAGCAGGGTTATACTGCAGAGGAGACAAGTGGATGAATTTGCTCCTGAATCATCCAAGACAGATGCAAAACAAGTGGTCACAGAAGCACAAGCCCCATTCCAAAAGGAGCTGTTTGCCTCTCAAAACACACATTGCTGACAAAATCCAGCATGAGCTGAAGAAAGAGGTTAATAATAATAGACATAATAACACAAGTAGAAACACTCTCCACTCAAAACTGGACAAAAGTCTTGAACTTGCAGCAGTTACTCTTCTTCCTGAGTGCTCCCTGCCCAGGCCAGCTTTTCAGCCTTTTGCAGACACACTCTCACACTTTATTCTGTGGCTGAGCACATCTCAGAATGCTGGGGGAGATTTGCTGGGGGAGAAAGGGCAGACTCCTCCACTTGGAGTCCTTTATGCAGCAGCAGGCCCAGCTCCCCGGTGTGCCCCTGCAGCCTTGCCAAAGCTCATGGCAGGGAGCAGGACAGGTTTGGCACCTCCAGATTTTCCATCTTGAGCTTGGGGCTCTGCTGAACTCAAAATAGCCACTGAAAACCCGGCCAAAACCACTGGCTGCTACCTCGATTTTATAGCATGGCCAGTTTAAACTGCTCCAAACCACAGGTTTAGTGAGATTTTGATACCAATTTATAAATCAGCCCAGATTTATCTGAAAGAAGAATTCAGAATCAGTAGACAAGCTAGTGGACTTGAATAAAGCTTCAGACAAACACAGTTTTTATTCTGAATTTTCAAAAAAATCCTCGAACTAAACAAATCTCATGCAGTTTTTTTCATTATCTTGCATAGGCCAAACTAGCTGCAGATTTCTGTGTCCATTTTTATATTTTGGATCCATATTTCATGCTTGCATGCTCCATAACAATCCTTCAGAATATATCCCAACCAACTTTCACAGGAACTTCATGTACTGTGACATCCTGGCTTAGAGTTTCACCACTCCAAAACACAGGAAAATCAACTGTGAGCCTGGAAAGTGCTATTTCACCTGGTGCTTTTCAAGGTATTAGTTTACCTTAGGAGTATTTTAATAACCCAAATCTTTACTGTAAACTTCTTTAGAGTGGGAAGACCAAAGAGATTGTGAGGATATGCATAATCATAACTCCATAGCCATCAGAACAGATAGATATTGCAAATCCTGAATCCTGCTCTGAGTTTCACTGATCCCCTTCTTCAACCTGCTTTCCTTTGTATCTATTTGACTTAAAATCAGTCTGACTCTAACAAACTATGCAAAACCCATTCTGTGTCATTCCTCTGAAACTGGATGGAATCTACATCATCCTATATGAGTAAAAGATGAGTTTTTACAGGTTCTTGGCTTTACCTGAAGCTTCTCCTTTTCTCCACTGCAGAAGTGGTTGAGATAAACAGTAAATAACTTGTTAGAAATGCTAAATTGAGTTTTACTCAATTGTTCTTGTGAGTAATTCAATGAAGTGTTTTGGGAAAATATTAATTTCTAAAATCTTGAATACTGGAATAAAATAATTTTCAGAATGTATGCCCCAAAAAACATTAAAAATGTAATCTATGCACTGCAGATAATCATTATTATTTCTTTGTATTTTATAATATTTCTTTAGTTTCTTTGAAAAATTGTGGAAGGAAAGTTAGTTTGAATTTTTTTTTAATGAATAAATATTTTCAGAAATGGTTTAGGGTATAAATTTGCTCTGATTATTAGCTCAGTAGTAGATTTATTTAATCTTAGCTGCTACACAAAAAGAGTTTGCCAAGTATTGGCCTCAGGTATTTTCCTTTCCAGATCATGCATAAGAGCAACTGGAACATGATAAAAAAAACCCATGTTATTGCTCCTGTGAGCATGATGGCAGTGTTTTTTGTGGCTTAGGGCAAAAGAGGACACAAGCTGCAAGAGAACTGGCCATCTAAAAGTCATGGAGCATTTAATTTCATTTCATCCTGTCCTTAGATGTTTGCTGACTTTGTGGAGAGCCCCTCTGCCTGGGTTTCTCACTAATTCCCTCTTTTCACAGTTAGCTTATTCCATAAAAGACCATCTATGGCTTGTAAGCAATGCAAGGTTCTCCCTGGGGTGGTGAATGAGCATTATGTGGTGCCATTAATTTGGAGGCAACATCCAGAACCTGAGGAGAAGATAAGGGGATAAGGGCAGGGCTCTTGTCAACCACAGCACTGCTCCACTACATCTGTACACAACTGGAAGAGGTCCAAGCAATATTTTCCTCTTTGTGAAGACACTGAGGCTATTGTTACATAGAACTAGGTCAGAAACACTCAATTTATTAAGAGAAGAGCAAACTAGTTGCCATTCTAAATTACAAAAATCACAATGCTGCAGTTTTGGGGAAAATCAAGCTATGGGGATAGAAATTTCCTAGAAGAGACAAAAAGATGGAAAAACCTCTGATGTATTTAGCACCATTTTTTTCACTGTGACTGATTAAAGCTGTAATCAGATGTTGATTTAGCTCTGTGGATCACAGAACCAAAACTTTAGCCATAGCCTTAGCCAAGTACCAAGACAAAAAGCAAGAGATTGCGCATGCCAATACTGGGAGAAATAAAAAAGAATAAAATGTTATCGTACTCTTTTCAATCTTTTCCTTCTACAGGTTTTTCTAGGTTAGATTTGGGTGCATAAGTGATTCTCACACCCAGAGAGTGTGTACAGGATACTAGTCAGTTTAGTTACCAAAATAATTTTGAAAGGAAAACTTATTTATAGGGAAAGCATTGATAAAATCTTTCTTTGATGACACTAGGGTAAAATCAAACCATACCATGTGAATGTGAACTTCATGTGAAAGTAAAACAAAATCTAGAAGAAATAACATTTATAATTGCTTTCTTATAAAACATTTTCAGGAAAAGGAGTACTTACTCAAGGGGTGAAAATGCCAGATATTATGCTGTTAAGAAAGTGAATACAGTAGGAGGACAGAAGCCATTAAAAGCTAAAAAATATATTCTCAGATGTTTTTAATGGCATAGAAAAGCTATCAACAGAACACAGAATAGAGTTAGCAGAATTCAAATTCCCTCTTGCATGTGTGCCAACACATACTTAGAAGCACACTTAGATGAAAACTTAAGGAAGAAATTAGACTTATTGCTCTGAATCCAGAAGAATACTGATACACTTTTAGAATGGGTCTTTTGTCTACCAGCTCCAAAAGAGGAAGCAGAAACCTTTTACCCACACTTTGAGCTTAAAAGACAGAAGGAGAGGGACTTTTTACAAGAGAATGGAGTGACAGAATAAGGGGAATGGCTTCACACTGAAAGAGAGTAGATTTAGATTGGATATTTGAAAGAAATTGTTCCCTGTGAGGGTGGTGAGGCCCTCGCACAGGGTGCCCAGAGAAGCTGAGGCTGCCCCATCCCTGAAGTGTTCAAGGCCAGGCTGGAAAAGGCTTGAAACAACCTGGGAGGTACCTCTGTCCATGTCAGGGGGTGGAATGAGAGGAGATTTAATGCCACTTCCAACTTCATGTTCTACACATCCCCTAAGGGACCAAGCTTGTACAGATCTCCACATATCTACCAGGAAGAGTGTTTCTTAATAAATGCATTTTCCCCCTCTTCCTCTCATCTCACCCTAATTAGTTCAGTGGGGTGGTGGAAAATTTCTTTAGAAAGAAAATTAGAGTCTGTGAAATTTTAACTTAGACCCTCTAAATACAGTGCTTCCCTGTAAATATTAGGCTGTGCTCTGCACCCATATAATTTCCTGAAAGGATATCCAGGCATGGGAATACACTGAAGTTTAGGGACGGTATTTTGCTGTGAGTATAAACAGTAGAAGGGTATCATGGACAGGGAGTTGGGGCTGTGAGCTTGGAACATAACAGACAGCAATGTGAAGGTAGAAGTGAATAATTAACTTCTATAGGAAAACCAGGACTGATCTAGGGGCCCTGCTAGGCCTTGGGGGGGTTAGAGATGGCTATCAATATTTCTTTACTTACAGAGAAGGAAAGTACACATGAATGATAAATTTGGCTGGAAAAAAATTATATCCAATTTTACTGCCATAACTTTGATCTAAAAAACCTTAATCTGCAAAAAATATGTACAAAACACAATAGTAATAGTAACAGTAATAGTAATAGTAATAGTAGTAGTAGTAGTAGTAGTAGTAATAAGAATAAGAATAAGAATAAGAATAAGAATAGGAATAAGAATAAGAATAAGAATAAGAATAAGAATAAGAATAAGAATAAGAATAAGAATAAGAATAAGAATAAGAATAAGCCTAGGAACAGCTTATGAAGAAGACACTCTTCCTCTGATTGTCTGGTAGTAATTGCTATACAGAATCTGGACCTGTTACGTGTGGTCTTGCAACCACATTTTTGCAACTACAGAAATCATCAGAGGCTGTAGGTAATGCTGCAGGAAACCTAAAAAAAGATGAATGCCAGCAAATATGGACAGAAAAATTAAAACTTCCAGTGCTTATGCATGCACAACCCTCCAGCTCCTCATTTGCCAAAGCAGGCTGTAAACCGCTTGTGCCAGTGGTGGAGAAAAGAGTTTCACAAACAGAAAAAGTGATTTCAATTGCAGATGGATGATTTACAGCCAGAATATAAACCTGGAAAAGATCTTGTGTCAGCAGACGCTCTGTCTGAGTTTTCAGTAAAAGAGAGGCAGTGCAAACACCAGAGTCTGATGTTGCTCATGTAAATAGGTTCAAGAAGTTTTCTGGGTCTCAGGCAGGATGCGATCGGTCACTGCAAGAGACAGAAACGCAAAAATGAGACTTTGCCAAAGGTAATGCCAGTGATTAAGGCTGACTTCTGAGTGTAAACCTACTCCTCTTAACAACTTAGAAGGAGAAATTTATGTGGCACACAGCACTCTGCTCAGAGGTTCTTTCATTGGTGCGTAAAATTGTAATGTAGGAAATACAAAAGTGAGTACATGCAAGGTCTGTGGACACCAAGAATGGAGGGTTTAAAATCATAAGGTGTTTGATTCCAAATTAATGCAGATTCAGGGGAGAATAAAGCCCTTACAATACAATAGCAAATGCCAAAAATAGGAATATTCAGAAACTAGAGGGGTGGGGGCTAAACTGTAATTTTAAACAACGTAAGACCCCTAGACCTTTACGTACATAGACAAATAAAAATTCATGTTTTGGTTGGAAGGACAAGCAGATGGAGACTCGAGATGTGCCAGAGAAAGTTAAGGTTGAACATCAGGAAGATTTTATTCACCTACAGGGATGTTAATCATTGGAAGGGGCTGCCTAGGGAGGTGGAGGAGTCTCCACCCCTGGAGGTGTCCAAGGAATTCCTGGATGTGACACTCAGTGCTTGGTCTGGGTGACATGATAAGGATCAGGCACAGGCTGGACTCAATGATATTGGTCTTTTCCAATCTTAAGAATTCTGTGATTATATGGTTACTCCTAATTTCCAGAAATATGATCATTGAAGGTCAATGATCATATTCATACTCAACCATGAAATTTGGGACCACCCATACAAAATCTCTGTTTGCATAGAAGTCACTTGCCTTGGAGAACCAAAGATGGTATTAATGCATTTTTTGTAAATTTGTATACATACATTGAAACAAACTGATACAGAAGACACTATGGCATATATCACATGACTACAAGTCTTTTTATGCATGCAATAACACACTGAAAATATTTGACAGCAAATACAGTTATGAAAATCACTCGTGTCCTGTGAAACAAGTTCATTCATTTCTCTGAGATTACTAAGAAGGTCCACACAAATAGTGCCCCCTTTAAAGCTGCACAAAATAAAGAGGGCAAGCAGACATCCTGAGGCTCCAAGATCCTAATCAGAGCAGACTAGAAATGGAGAGGGGACTGGCCAACACCAGTCTGAGAAGTGAACAAAGCATTGTGGAGAGCTCCAACCAAAGGAGCACCAGCTCAGAGTCCAAGGGACAGCTCTGAAGAATTTGCTGCATCATCAGGTAAATTTTGTCCCCTCTTTGTGGAGAAATTTAAGTCCTCAGTGAGGTCCAAGACCTTATTTTAGTTTACACCTCCCAATGTAAGCAGCCTGACCTTGCTCTGGGTGCCATCTCCTTTTCCCCAAACTCTTCCTTTGAGCAGCTGTTAGCTTACTTTGAAATGCCAAGTGATTTTTTGATTTTTCTGGCCACCAGCTGAAGACAAAGGATGAGCCTCATAGAACTTGGAATTCAGGTAGACAACCATAAGGATGATAGACGGGAAAAGGGAAGCAACAGAAGCTGAATGTCAAGAGACAGGCAGAGGGAAAGGAAACCATCTCATTCCTTCAGTATGTTACCAAAATTTTCCATTTCCATCTCCACCAGAGAATTTTTCAAGGCAGTTTAAAGAAACAGGCCATCTTCTGGGCAAACTGAGTTCTGCAAAAGACAGGGCAAGAGACATGTAATATTTGTAGTATAAATAATAATTTGCTTCACAGGAAACTGCCCCAAGAGTTTGGGGTGCAGCTGTCCTGCAAAGTCTGCTCCTGCTCAGCTGCATTACTCACCCAGAGCTGATCAATATTAGCAGCTCAAGATCCCTGAAGTAAGTTTCTAGACTTGCAAGATTTATTATAGCCATTTTGTCTTGATCCCTCCGTAGATTTTACCCCTGTTTTGTGTATTTAGACCTCAATGGAGGAAAATAATTTAGAAATATACTTAACGTTAAAGATGGGATTAATGCCTAAAGACATCAATAGCAGGTAAGCACATAATTACTTATGTCTAAAATAAAGATGAGATTTGTGCACTTAAAGTGCATTCCTAAAAAGATTTCTTAAGGGAGATTTTTTTTCATCTTGCTCTGCTCTCCTGTAAAGTGCCTAGCACAAAAATTTCTGTTAAAAAAGAAGCAAACAAACAAAAAAGCAGAAGTGTTTCATTGCAAAGATGTCTAAAAGAGAAACAAGATTTTGATTTGTTTGGAACACAGTATATTTTACCACACATTGATTTTTTTAAACATTTGCAGAATCTGAATGAGGGAATTTTCAAGCCAGTGTAATATATATTTTGATTTTTCAAGAATAATATCTATGCCTGTACTTTTGATTTGGCCACATTAAATAAGAAAGTTTCCTTCCCTTTTTTTACAAGGCCTGTTTGATGCTGTTTCTTCATCTTGAATTAGTTGTTGCCTCATATCAAATGCAAATCAAGTCCTTTTACGCTATGAATCATCGCTGCCCTTAGTTAAGGGGTAAGAGGAGATGAAAAGGGAAACAGAGCATTTCTGGACAATGCTGATGATTGAGGGCTGGCATGACTCATGCTTAGGAGGTCTGCTGCATTTTCAAGTCAACAACTGAGGAGATTAAGGAGCAACTTCAAACAGGGCTTTCAAAGGGAGAAGAAAACAGGAACTGGGGTAAGGTACAGGGAAAGGCACACAGCCACATCCTGAAGCCCTCACTGGTGCAAAATTCCCAGTGATGTTACCCTTATGGTTTCCAAGCACTAAGCTTAGAGTTCATGGTTTAAGACTGGCCCTCAGTTAGCTGGGAGTCCCAAAGAGCCCAAAGTCCAGACAGTAAAGTTTTAAAGTGATTATTGCTTGTAACAAACAGGCATACAGACAGTTGTATGTAAATTTCCTCAAAATCACTTTTCTGCCTCTCAGCATTGTTATGAAAACTGTTGGCATATCTGTGGTTAGAAAGAAGAGGATATAGATAGTGACATTTCCATTTGCTGAAAAGCAGATGGGGAGGAAAATTCTCAAATAAATATCAAATAAATAATGTTTGTATCCCATCTAATTTTACTCTATATGGGAACTTAACACGGAATTAGAAAAAAAATCTGTCCATGTAGCAAAGCATCTCTTTGCTGATGAGAAAGAGATAGAAATAACATATTACAAAATCAGTAAAGTCAGAAGTGTGCCCACTTTGCTATTTACCACTGACAGATAACATTTTTTCCCGAAAGTGAAGAATACGTTTTTTTTTTTCAGTTCTAAAAATTGAAAGAGGTTTTTGACTATCCCCTTTTACCCTGTCGAGGGGAGGGAGGTGTTTGGTTTTTTAATCAAAGATAATTCCATTAATTACTTTCCTACCTACCATGTACATTATGGCACACGAACCCCTGGTGAACCCCCCAGGTTTGATTGCAAAACCCATGCTGCCCTCTTTGGAGGACAAGGAATCAACATGTCTTTTGTACATGAGTCTTAATCCCATAAAAATTTTCTAATTCCTATCATATTATTGTCACTGGTGTTTAAGAAAAAAAAAAAATTTGGCCAAAGGGCTTAAAAAAGGCAAGGTATTTCTCAAAAGTTTAAAAAGAGCAAGGAAGAAGATATTTACTGATTCTTAGAGAAGTAATGAAACAAATGCTTTTACTTTTAAGAGTCCAGATGACTTAGGTGAGATTAATCTTGGATTAAAGAGCAAACACAATTAGGATTAGTTGGCAATTACACTGGGGTACTCAGCCAGCGATCCTACAGAGATATCCTACTGCTATCACTTCTGCCCTAAGGAGGGCATTGTGCTGAGTGCCAAAGCTCCAGCCTGAGCCTGCTATCAGCAGGCAGCTGTCCATCAGCCCTCCTCCTCCTCCAAATTCCCTGCCCTCAATTTTGTCCCTCTCCTCTTCACCCTCTGCTGGGGATCCGCAGGAGCTGCTCTGGCTCCATCCCCTCCTCTGGACGGTACCAACCAACTGCACCAAACCACACATTGTGATATGACAGATTAAACACCAAGAATGAGGAAATCAAACAACACACAAAATCTGCCAGGCGAGTTCCCTGGACAAATATTTCCAATTAGCTCTGCAACGAGGGCCAGGTTCAGTGGAGCTGGCTCTGAAACCAGAAACCTCACAGGTGGCCAGGTGGGTTTCATGTGGCTGTGCTGTGCTGACACTGAAACAGCTTCTGTAAAATATACCACAGATAGCTTCTAATTTGAATATATTTGCATTAATAACAATGTATTTCATGTGCATTCAGCCAGCTACATCCTTGGTTAAAAGAAAAAAGCCTCTGAAGTGTTTGAGAGAATCAGTGCACGGAAGGGACTTATACATTTGTAGTGTCTGTTCTTGTCTGTATAAAGTGAAAACTGGAAATCAGGTTGCTTAGGTTTTCCATTTTAATCTTTCTAGTTGCCATCTGATGCCAAACTGCTAATTACACCCACGTGGTGCAACAGTCAAGTGGTGAAAGTTTGAGGCTTGTGGCACAGAATACTTACAGTGTGCAGAGGCTGTAACATTTTCCACTGGGCAATGTGATACCGGATTTAGAGCCATAAAGTTGTGACCCCAAACTCCCACTTGCAAAGACACAGCCCAGTGAGTAACAACTCCCACTATCCAAGAGTATCTCTGTGCACCTCACATCAGCCTCTGATGGATGCATGCTTGTCATTCATTTAGGTGAACTTATATTGGCTTTTCTGCTTTAAATTAGGTAAACTTAGGTCTTGGGTTTTCCTGCTTTAAATTCCTCTCTTTAAAACATTGATTTAGATATCTTAACTTTTACATTAATATGCTGGAGGAATAAACTCCCTGTCAATTTCTATTGGTTTGGGGTTTTTTTAAAAATAAATAATGTTTTTTCATATTTTACAAAACAGAATTTTCTGTTTCCTCAACCAAAATGAGATTAAAAAAAAAAAACCCAAACAACTGTGCTAGGCTGCAGTCTCACCCACACCTTCCTTTACATTACAGCAGAGCACAGATGTATCAAGGGCAGATAAAGGGCCTCTGCTGCTGATTCCTTGCTCTGGGGGTGGCTGTAGCAGTGCTGCTTTGCCTGGTTGGATCAGGGCTTTTACCTGGATGTGTGGAGTCTGCAAGCCCTGAGGAGCAGCTGCTGCCCTGTCCATGTGTGTTGGACTCATCCACATCTTCTGGGCTTGCTAAAGGCTCCTGGTTCCTCCACCCTCGTTGTTTGTGACCCCAGCCTGCAGACACAGCCTCCTGGAAGTTAAACTGCTGCACCCAGCCCTGTATACACCCATTTACTCAGGCCACCATACATAACTGATTAACAGAGAGGAACATTTAATATCAACATCCCCTGCTCAGGTAATTCCAGCCTAGATTTTAGATTCATCCACAGGGAGCTCCAGTTTGGTCCTGCACTTATTTGCTCTGAGGTGCTGTCACCGTGAGCTGTGACCAGGATCCCACCATTTAGTCCAAAGGAACATGCACAGGAGCAGCAGCAAGAAGCAGCAGTGCTCCAGAGAGCAGCATGAGCAAGGAGGAGAGGTGGGAGGACAAACAGATGGCAAAGATTCTGAGCAGCACTCCAAAAGGCTGGAGTAATTTAGGAGCAGAAGTCTCACTTAGTTTCAAGAGGGCCAAGGGAGAGGGAACAAACCGAGGTCCCCAATTTCTCTCATACAAGAAACAGAAAGTCACATATTTAAGGAACAATCTTGAATTCTGGTTTGGGTTTTCTTTTATGTAGTATTTTATTTTTCTTATAGTGTTTTTTTTTATTCTAGCATGATGCCGGCAATAGCAAACTATGTGCTGCAAGAGATGGCTGCCCGGGTGAGTTTTGAAGGGGTAAAACAAGAATTCCTAATGTCTGAGACAACTGGCCTGGCTTTAAGGTGCTGAAGGACAATCAGCATGGGGGACAATCAGTCCCAGCCTTCATCCAGTGAGTGGGTTAAACATAATCCAACAAAACTATCTGGAATTTTCCAGACTTTCTCTACACAGCCCCAAAAGACCAGGCAGGGGAAATGTTTATGCTGTCTTTGGAGAAGCGATGGAGGAGCCTCCAAACCCCGACTGCTGCCCAGGCATAGCACATGCACATCTGTACATGCACACCTGCACATGCACAGCCCCAGGTGGTCACTCTATCACACAGGGCACCCCAGCACACACCTGCACATGCTGAGGCTGAATTTTGTGAAATTATCCTTGCCCTGCCTCATGACACAAAGAGAACTGGGGAAGTTTGAGGGCAAGGACATGTGTCAGTGGTTTTAGGAAAAGGAAGTGGATGACAGAGGTATAAACGTGGAGATTGCTCTGAGCAGAGAAGCTTTTAGAAAATTGAGTGAGGCAATATGGACCTCCTCTGGTGACAGTGGTGTGCATCTTCACCTGGGGTGCACACACATTTTCCCCAAAAACACAGCCTTGCAATGAAGAATATTCCAAATTTGCACCACCAGTTGCTCCTTCCTGTAAGAGAAATTCAAATAGTCATGTTACCCACTCCACTAAGCTCTGCAGAAACACTCAGGTGACTAATGCTCTTCTGTAAAAGATCCTGTTAAACAGATTCACAATTGCCAATTTAAATTCAACCATGTTTTTAGGTATGGAACAGTCTGTTAGTCCTGTTCCCTCTTGCTCATGCAGCTGCCAGCTACGTGATGGCAATGTTCAATGGAAAACTTGCTTTTCTTTTGAATAATGGCAGGTATCTTCCCTTGGAAAAATCCAATCCTGCAGTTTGGTTTTGCTTCAAGCATGCCAGCTGTCAGGAACAGAGTCTGGGGAACAACTCCTGAACTTTGCTGTGGGAAAGGCAGGTTGTTTTGCTGAGAGCTGTTTGTAGCCTAGTATTCAAAGAAAAGAGAAAATAATTCAAAATAATGGAGCATTCAAAAATCCTTTATTTGGTTAGCACTGGCAGTAAATATCTCACTTGAAATACTGCAAGGAAATTCATCTTGCCTTCATGGGAGAGCTATGTCAGACCAGGATGCTAAACACACAGTAATTAACAGTGAGATTATAGCTCTGACAACATAAAGCACAGCACAAGGAACTTTCTAACATTTTGCATTTATCTATAAGAACAAGGGTAGAGTTCAAAATAATGCAGGGGCTTGGGTGAGAGTTAATCATTCAACAGCAGCTCCTAGCAAGGATCCCCTGAATCATTCTGGAATGGTGCTGGACTCTTTGTGGGCATTCAGGTCTACATAAGTAGATCATGTTTTGCAAAATTGGTGCCTGATATGCCAGCTAAAACAATCCAGCCTTATTGCTTATGCAAAGAGTCGTCTGAAGCAGATACAATAGAAGTACAAGGGAAGGGATACAGGACTTGCCTGATCATTCAACCGTAAGGGTGTGCTGAAAGATTTCTTTCTGAGCCTCCTCCAGCACAGCCCCACAGAGAAAGCTCCTGCCTGGGCCCACAGAAGTCTGATTACTGTGCACACCGTGCACTAGCTCGGCAGTTAAGTCATTCAGTAGTCTGATTAAAATAACATCTTCTAATTCCCTTTTTGTTGTAATTTACAGTCCCTCTCCTTTGGCTGAACCTGCCAGCCATCCTGGAGGTGAACAAAGAGAATGTGCTAAAGTTGCCAATTCTGGGGCCTGGTGTGAGAGAAAGCTTTTGTTTCCAGAGGTTGTATTTACTCTGGAGACAGTTAATCAAAGCTCCACAGAGCATTGTAATTCTTCTGTTCCTTTGGTAGGGCTATGAACTCTCGGTGTCTGATCCCTGCGACTGTCTTTCAAATCCCCTCAGTAAGCTCACTCCAATGTAACTCACACTAGGGCTGGTTAAGAAAGATCCAAGCTTTTTCAAAATGGCTTTAGATAATGAAATTACATCACTTGTGCTGTTGTATTTCCTATTAGCACCATGGACACCAGCTAACACAGCTGAAATGAGTGTCAGGTACATTTCAGCGGGAGGACATTTAACACTCACAGCCCAAAAGGGGACCTGGATGGAGCCAGTTCTATTGAGGAAGTGAACATTTGGGACTATATGGGAAATTCATAAAATGGCTAATGTAAAATTGAAGGACAATCCATATAGAGATATACAAAACAGACAGGTGATAAAAGTCTCGCATCTTCTTACCTTCTTAATTTGTTATTAACCCTCCTCTAATATTCCACATTGCCTTCAACCATAAAACCTGCATATACAGAATCAATGTGTGATAAGTCATTTGTCTTTCAGCTAAAAATCACACAGAAAACTCTCTCTAAAGTCCTCCGGTGACAGTCTCACACACTTTTTTCAGGTACAGTTGAACAAAATAACAATTCCAATTCAGGCTCTTGATTCGATTTAACACCACGTCTGGAATCTATGACAAACGACTAAGGCAGAGCAAAACTAAACTGGAGCAACCGGTGCTGCTGAGAATCTGACAGGTCTCATTTTCTTTGTTATGTCAGTAAGTTTTGCTATAAAGCACAACTTCCTCTTTTCAGCATAGAATTATATAGGGAAGAAGCTCCTTGATAAAAGAAATTCTAAGCTACTCAACATGCAAATATTATAAGCCTCATTTCAAATACAGATACTTAAATAAACAGATTCATAAAGGCAGCAAAGGTTTTTTAGCATGGACATGGATGCCAGTTATCCTAGATAAACATTAGCTATGAAGATCACTCACTTATTTTTAAACTGCTATTTATTTTTTAAATGGTTCCATTACACAAATGGAAACAAAGCAGGCCAGAAACAGAGTGCTCTGAGACAAGTCCCCTGAGCACTGCCTGCGTGCATAAATCCAGCTCAGAGTATGCCCTATGGGCAGTGAACTCCAAATAATTTCAGCCTATCTCCTTGGAGAGAATGCTGTAGTATCTAGGATCAGTTCTGGGTGGTCTCCAGTTGCATTGGAGAGACTGTTTTAATACAGATAATTTAACATTGCAAAGTATTTTGGACTCTGGGGAACAATGACAGTGAGACAACTATGGAAACTGTGGTATTTGACTCAGTTCCTTCACCATGAGATGAACCACACCAACACCTGCCTATGTCACCTTCAGTTTGTTTGGACTGAAATTCAGCCAGGTAATTCCAGTGTTAGCCAGATGCTGGAGCTTGGAAAGGTGCCCCAAGCCACTGAGTTGGGTGGAAAAGGCATTGAGCTGGGACACTGAGCTGGGACACAGAGCTATGGATTTGTCCTGGGCTCACTCACTCCTGGCCCTGGTTCACTTTGCTCCAGTTTTAGCTTTGGTGATCTCTCAGCACAGTTTTGTAGGGCTTTCTGCAGCTGCAGGGGCAGGCTGGGGCTGGTGTGTGTTGCAGCCCTGAACCCCAACAGCAGCAGCAAAGCACCAGACAGGCTGTGCCATGAACTGCTCAGAGGAAACCTCACACCAAAGCACAGGAATAGCTCAGAAACCAACTCCCACCTCTCCTACAGGGAAAGCATCAGGCTAGTGCAGCTACACTCCATATTCCCCAGGCTGAGGCTGCTGAAGTTGCCTCATCATCTGGCATTTGCTTCTTGCCTTCTGAGCAGTGGAAACCATATATACAATATCTTTCCTGCTCTCCCAGTATCACATTTCTGTTAAAATCATTGCAACAGATACTACAGAAGCACAGTCTGTGCTCAGAAGCAGCAGGAAAGGTGATCTGTGATACAAGCTTTGTGTGAAAATGAAGTCCACCACACGAATGCAATCAAGTCTCTGAAAGATAGGAGAGGAGAGCAATACAACCCTAGCCCACAAACCAGGGTATTCAGATGCATTCACAAAAGATTAGGGCCAGTCACACAAAGATACTTGAGCACAAAGCCCTTTTGTGGCATCAGAAGATGATTGTTATCTAATAAGTTCAGCTCAATATCACCTGGAGCACTCTTGATTTGCCTCTGTGCTTCCTCACTTTTGCTTTCTAGCAATAGGTCCACAGAAAACCTGAGAAAAGCTGTTTCAAATGAGCCACCTAAATTCTTATCCCATGCACTTTCTTCACATTGTGCCAGCACACACTATGCCAATAAAGTCACAGAAGGAATTCTACAAACATTTGCATGGGGGCTCCTTTCTTTTGCAAAGTGCTGCTCTCCAAAGGGGCAGCATTTTGACTCTGTCAGGAGCTAAGGTTGTAGCACTGAAAATCTATGGTGAAATCTGTCCCCTACTGAATGGCAAAACTCCCAGCAACTTTAGCAAGGCCAGGAACAGATTTAATGTCCTGTATCTATAGCAACTCAGAGGCATAAATTGCATTTGTGGGACCTTAAAAGTCAGAAAGCAATGGGTGGTAATCATAACAAAGTTGTTTTTCCCAGGATTCTTAGAAAACAGAAGACAAATAAATAAAAAATTCAGAATATTTTAACATTTCATTTCCCCAATCCCTGTTCATGATCAGCTACAAGTCCTCAGACTTTCCCACTGCCAGTGGTCAATGATATCATTCACAGTGATTCTTCTACAACCTTCATTAGCTGGCCTTTCTTAGAGTTGTTAGAGTTTCCTATGGGCTTTGGTCTGACTTGTGTTTTTCTTGGCCGTAAGTTGACCTTAAAATATGAGGCTATTTCAGGCAAAAGTATCAAAAAATAAAGCATGCTTTTCCAACAAAGGCCACACCCCTGAGCGTCCTGCCATTCTGTCCAGTTAGTATTTTTAAAGCACGTTATTTATTTATTTATGCATTTAATTGAAATAGCAGGATTGCTGGAGGCAACCAGAATATAATTATAGAGGCTGCAATTTAGCAGTAGAAATCACACTCTTTCAAAAAGAATTTCAAGGCCATGGGGCCAGATGGGATCACCCAGGGGTACTGAGGGAGTGTTGGGTGCTCTGCAGAGAGAGGCTGGAAGGAGGTTACAGCAAGGTGAGGGGTTGGTAGCAAGGGACAAGAAAAAATGGCCTAAAGTAGTGCCAGGAATGTTTGTCTTGGATATAATGAAAAATTGCTTCAATGATAGCGTTATCAAGCATTGGAAGTGGTGGAATCACTGTCCCTGTAAATGTGTGGGTGGGACACTCACAGCCATTGTCTACTGGTAGATTTGGCAATGATGTATTAATGGTTGGACTTGATGATTTTAGAGGTCTTTTCCAACCTAAATGATTCTATGATTTTAGAAGTTCTCACAAAAAGACACTTACAGAAGCCATGCCATGTTTCTCCCATCATCCAAAACTGGCTCCTCTTGCCACAGGATGCCACTCCATGCCCCTGGAAAAGCAGCCATGTCCATGATGATCACCAGCATCACTCTGAATGTTCTTTGGGATTTTTTTCCATAGTTTTCCCCATGAGCAGGCTCTGATGAGGTGGCAGGATTAGGTGATACCACAATACATGCTAAAACCTGCACTTCCAGCCTCTCCTTCCCTTCTCAGGAACCTTCCAAGCTTGCCATAATACAAATTGACATAGCAATTTAACAGATTGCCTATATCTATGTGGACAACCAAATATATAATTGAAGGAATATTCTAATATTCAATTAGTCATATTTTTCAACTGGTATGAGCCTAACACTGTAATCATGACATTACAGGACACTTGCATATTTTGATGTGGTTGTTTTATAATAATATACGAGGCAATGGCATCATTTTGTCCAACTGAAAATCTACATGGTGGCACTGAATCTAAGTTTTTCCAGTTGCCAAAATGAATCTCACTATTCAACAAGAGGAGATGAAAAAGTCCTCAAGTGAATTTCATTTTTAATTTGCTGAAAGCTGCATATAAAAGAAAACAACCTCTCACCCACCACCCTGTAGATTTATCCAATTTTCCTTGCATGTAAAGGTACAGTAATGAAACACCTGTAAATTATTCAGGATTTCTCCTCACTGAAGAAATGCACATACTGAAGTACAGACCAGTCAAACTGCTGCAAAACTACTTTGAAATAAAGTGCTTGAATAAAATGGGAAACAATTCTACTAGTGGGATAAAGTAAGTGCCGACTGATATACTCTGAATTTTGTCAGACTTTTGACAGATTTGCAGGGGAATTCACTTATGCTGTGCTACAAGAAAGCAAATGAACATGAAGATAACCCTCTGAAGCAACAGAGCCCATTCACTCATCTGGGATAAAACTGGAAGTCTTAGAGGGTATCCACCACCTAGGTGAGTCCTGTAGAATTTTAACTCAACATAGCTTTGGAAAACATCCAGTTGGTGGCTGTAACAGTATATCCAAGCTTGTTCTACGATCAGAAAAATTGTGGAAGAGCTGTTTGGACAAGGCCAGAGGGCACAGCAAACACCCCTGAACTTCTCTGCACCTGAATCTGTAACTTACATCTTCTCAGTGCTCACCTTTAGGAGAAGCTTTGTCTGAAGGCACCAGGACACTGGGGACACACCACTTCCTTCAGACTCTTGTTGCAACACACAATTACTCCTCATTTAATAATTTCCTTCAGCTGCTCTAGTGACTCATTATAAAATCAGTGATACCCACCCACATAAATGCAAGCTCATAGGACTTCAGACAAGAAATATGCAAAGCTTTTTATCTCTGCTTTTCATCTGCAGCTGACTTCTGTGCAGCCTTGCTATGGTTGCTTTGATCTCACATTGGCCAGCTTCCATGCCATCCTTCACTTCATTTGGGAAAGACTGCACTGAGTCATTGGCAGTGTGGTTTTATGCCAAGCTCCTTCTGCTCAGAGATGAAATTCCCCAAGTGGTGCCCAATTCTCCTTTCCTAAATTCTTATTTGAGCACTTTGGTTTTTGGTTTTCAAAGATGTGGAGTAAAAGGTTTCTTCTGACAGGAGCTTTCAGGTGCAAGCCCAGCTTTATGGAAAACATAGATGTTGATTTCATGTTCCTAAATAGCAAATTAGAATTACAGGTTTTCGTTTGTGGGCTCAAAGATCTTGACAGGAATGCCTATCCACTGTTTATGACCCACATCATTTGGCAATCCACATCATTTGGCAGCAATTACTCAAGTTGCCACGAGCAGTTTAAATTTTCACCAGTCACATAATTTGCTCATTGGAAAGCAAGTAGCTGGGTAAAATCAGATGGTGCAGGACCAAGATGTGAAGAGGAGTCCACAAAGCTAATAAATACAGTTACAAGACCTCTAAATGATACCAGAAGTAGGTGAGTGCCACATCACAGTTCCATAACTTCATTCAGTTTCTAAGTATTTCTGGACTGCAGCAAATTGCTTTAGAGTGGGATTCCAAACTTTCATTCATCTGTGTGTTTCACCACCATAAGATCTATTTCAAAATATTTCATATACTTACCATTAACTCTGTGAAACACTAACTTTTAGGGTTAGCCTGGATTGTTAACCTGGCTGGAGAGCAAAATTCATTCCTCTTTTGGATTGGCAGTTCTCCAGCTTCTAAACCCAATGGTATTCCACAGATTTAATGGTATCAACACTTGAAGTGGCTAAATCATCTGAGCCTTATTGAGGCACAATTTCCTCTATGGACATTTAGGGAAAAATAAAAAATGGCCCAGTACTCATAGAGTAGCTGCAGGGAAAAGCTTTGCTGTGGAAATGCTCCTCCTAGACTATATTAATTTAGGAGCTAATTTCCTGGACTGACCTGACTACTGTACCTTGATAAGGACTTTTGGGATTACAGAATAAATTTGTAATGATTGGAGACCACCTATTTCACTTCTTAGCCAGTGTCCTCCCTTCTGATCTATCCTTCCTCAAATCTCCCCCTGCACAGCACCACGTCCTGCAGCTCCAGGGCTCCTGATCCAGCCAGCAGAGCCTTTATAAGGATGGGAACTGAGATGCTCCCACCCAACTTTCTCACTTTCTAACTGGACCCCAAACAGAGGCTTGCCCTCCTAAAGGTCCTACTGGGCAACATCAACCAGGAAAAGGAACATTCCTTTGGAGTCCAGCAAGCACTGTGTGCCTGGTCCACTCCCCAGTGCAGTGCAGCCTTGGAGCCAAAGCCTAAATTAATGTCAACAGACTCAAATCTTGTGGGGTTTTTTTTGTGCTACTGTTGTCACTCAGTCTTGAACTTACATAAAACTAGACATAAGAACCTGACAACTTTCCCCACAAAAAGCAGAAACTTTGCAAACACCCCCAAAAATTTACCCTGGGGGGTAACCCTGTCATAATCTATGATGAAGGCTCTAAGTTGTTAGAAAGCTGCATTAAGCTGATTAGATTTCCTTCACATCCCTACCTTTCTCCTTCCTAATCTAAGGCAAATGCACAAAGAATCTGGTGGAAATGTTAATCTTGATCTCTGCCTGCCAACAAAAACTTGTAGGCTGACTGGTACAAGTTTAGGACATTTCCCATATGCCTACTAAAATTAATGGCAAAAGCTCTTCTACAGGCATATTCACTGTGGTTTTTTGATGGGAGCTGTGATTTCAAACCATATTGTATTTAATATCAAAATTAATTAATTAATTAACATTTGCATAATTACATTTACATTTAAAATTAATTAATTAACATTTACATCATAGAAAAAAAAAGAAAACTTTACTTTTAAATGAGCCACTGCTCTCTTCTGTCTGAGCTGTAGGTGAGAGGTTTGCTATTATCTCTATGATATGGAATAACACTTTCTCCCATAGGAACTGGAGTAATATGGCTTTATACCCAAAGAATTGTCCTTCAAAGCTGCATCTTCTGCTCCTGAGTCCAAAACCAACTGTGGTGATACAAATTGCAGCCAAGGGACATGGTCTCCATGCCTTTGGTTCCCTGCAGCCATGTCCTGTGTAAATCCAGGACAAGATCATGATACTTGGAATTACTTGCATGGTAATTACTGGAAAGCTTCACAGAAGTCAGGAAAAGAATCACCAGTGTTAAGTGGAAACAATATTGAATCAATGTTGTGCTACAGCATCAAGCTGCTCCAGATGGATTGTAATGACCCAAAGTGCAGCTGTTCTGACAGTCAGCTGTACTAGAAATCTACGCTGAGTCTGATTTGTAGATTTTTCTTCTTCACCCCCACCTTATTTTCATCATGTCCTTTTAATCGTGTTCTCAAAGATCTCCATGTGAGTTTGGTTCCTTTGGAACGGAGCCCTGAACATAAAATTATCTAAAGCAATCTTTCTTTTATTCTAATACTGACATTCATAATCCTCTAAGGACTTAGAAGAAATAGAAGGAATAATATCAATTATGGGAAAAAGGCTTTCATAAACTGAAAAGGCGTTTTGATCTATTAAAAAAAAAATTCAGCCATTTGCATTACATTTCCCAGGCTAATCCCTGGTATAATTCAAATGAGATGGTTTAGCACACAGAAAATCAGAGAAATCCTTTTTATGGGACAAACCCACAAGGTTTTGTTTATTTAAGCTAATTGCAGCTGTGGGATAAAGAACTTTCACTGTACCAAATGATCTTCATTCAGATATTGCCAGAAATTGCTTCTCCCCTTCATTCCTTTTAGAAGAGAGAGATGATTACAAAGACAAAGAAGTCCAGCAAATCTTAATTGTAGACTATTACAGCTCTCTGGAAGACACAGGATCACCTGTACTGCCTTCAAGGATACAGGAAGAAACAAAAAGAGATGTCTTGAACAAGTAAGAGGAGAACATCATCATCCTCCTTCTCCTTAGATAAGTGTATTAATAGGCCTGGATGAGCTGCCTTTTGAGAATAGGCCTTTTATTAAATTTTTTTACCACAATTTTTAAATTAGCTGATAGCTAATGATCCAACTGCCCAGCTATCAAGCTAAAACATGCAACCCAGGGAGATGCTCTTTGTGTGGTAGGGATGGTTCTCCAACATTTATCTTGGAGTAAACATAATCCTTGGCTCTAGACTGCCTCTTGAAAACACAAGTATTTCAGGAATAAACTTAAAATCATGGTTGTTGTCCCCACTTCTACCTGTGCTTTCACTCTAGCTCATACCAACATACTTGCAATTTCACTAATGGGTTAATATTTGGGAGGACTTAGCTTAATTCTCTGCATTTTCCCAATTTTTACATTCTTCCATGTTCACTGAAAGAATTTGTAAAACAAATAAACAAAATATTTAAGTCTTTTTACACTTGCCTGAAGAACAAACTAGGAGCAGCCATGAGGTCTGGTAGCCATATGCTTTTTAAAGCTGGGAAAGCCTGAGGAATCACGAGTCTAGATCATACTTTTATACCAAGGTATTCTCATTAAAGTGAAGAGCAGAGCCTTAATCCATCCTCTGGGCATCTGCAGTTAGAGTCAGGACTGGGACTAGAGTCAGGTTTTATTACTGTAACTCTTTAATCACATAGAAATATCATCTCTCATTTTAGCATGCTCCAATAAATTGTGTTCCTATACTCAGGTGAACACCAACTGCATAGCTGACAGTCAAACAAACAAAATTAATTGGCATTACCGTGTTTCTATGGAGTTGCACTGACACATCTCAGCCACTAGGAATTTTTAGAGAAAAATGTATTGCCAAACCAGATAGGAGCAAAAAATAGCTAAAAAGTGTAGCCAGTGTTTATGTCCAAGGTTCAACCCTGCCAGTTTCATACTTTTCATTTCACATTTTTAATCCAATCATCTTATTATTGTTAGACTCATGAGTCCTGAACACTAAAGGTTCCACAAAGGATTCACAAAGCTCCTTGACTGTTGAATTTCTTCCCCACCTTTCACCCATTTCACTGCTATGGAGTAACCAGAAAACTCACTTTTGTGCTGCCACATATCACACACAACACTGTATGAGCAACAGATAGAGTCAGATTTGCTTTTTTCTTTAGCAAATGCAACACACTTAAGAAGCACAGGGCCTTAAAAGTGCTGTACCATTAGTTTCACCTATGGATACTCTGAAGCCAACTAGCTCCCAACCATTTACTCCAAAACTTATCAAACCTTTAGATAATTTAAAATGCTGAAGATTTCTGTAAGATTCAGAAGTTCAACAACATAGGGAATATAAGCAAGAGGAATTGTCTCCATCAAAGGCAAACAGATGTTGCTATAACCCTTTAAAAAAACCCTTGCTCTTGGAAGTGCTATAGTAAATATGTAAATATACTTTGAAATTGAATATCCTTCCTGAAGTGGAAGGCCTGGAGTACAACAGCTCTTTGAGAGTATGTTTTGGTTTCATGGGGTCATATGTATGCAACAGTGAGCTGTGCCTGGCAAAGCCTGGAGTCATTGCTACCATATCCTCTGGCAAGAAGGTTGCAGGGAGGAGAGCTGTCCCAGGGAAAGAACAGGTAATAAATGTGTGTGCATTAAATAATAATATATAACAATTTATACACTGTGATGGCATCCACATGCCTCTCACCAGGCACCCAAAATATATACATACCCCCAAAATTCTGCCTTGATATTAAACAGTCTGAAGCATCTTCCAATCTCCTTCATGTGGAGTTCGTGTTTACCTCACGCAGCTTTTCACTTCTCTGTTTACAGATATAAAACAGAAATTTCATTGCCATAAATTACATCTATTAGAAAGACTATTAGAAAGTCGTTGCACTTTCTTTGTTTACTTTCTTTTAACACTGAATCACAGGCTGGGTGAGGTTGGAAGGGATCTCATCTGGTCCAACCTCCCTGCTCCAGCAGGGCCATCCCAGAGCACAGGATTGTGTCCAGAGGGTCTGGAATATCTGCAGTGAGGAGACTCCACACCCTCTCTGGACAATCTGCTCAGTGCCTGGGCCATGCCCAGGACAGAAGTTCTGCCTCATGTCCAGGTGGAACCTCCTGGGCTCGATCCCTGCCCGTGGCTCTGGTGCCATTGCTGGGCCCTGGAGCAGAGCCTGGGCCCTGCTCTGAGCCTCCTGCACACAGGGACACCCAGGGCTGAGGGCCCCTCTCAGCTGGGGCTTCTCTCCAGCCTGCACAGCCCCAGCTCCCTCAGCCTTTCCCTGGCAGGGAGATGCTCCAGGTATAGTATCTGGGCCTATCCAGGTATGGTATCTAGACCCTTCTGGGCCTAGTATCTCCAGGGAGATACCAGGCCCAGAAGGACTAGCCAACCTGCAACTAATAGCAACCAAAGCTGCCACGACCCTCCACTCCGGCCTAATCAAAGCTTACTTAGGATCATTGGCTTTATCCATTCTCATCATCCTCATATCAACATACAGAAATCATCTCTGCAGCCTCTGCTGGCCCCGCTCCAGGAGTTCCATGTCCTTCCTGTGCTGATGATCCCAGAGCTGGACACAGCTGTCCAGATGTGCCTCACAGGGCTGAGTAGAGGGGCAGGATCACTCCTGACCTGCTAGCACTGCTCTTCATGATGCACCTCAGGGTCCCACTGCCCCTCTTGTCCCCCAGGGCTGGCTCAGCTTGTCCAGCAGAGGCCTCAGGTCCTTCTCAAACATTTTCCCATCTCAGACATTTTCCCTCAAAGGTCTCTGGCTCCAGCCCACCCATATGCTGAAGAAAATTGAGAAGCAGAAGCAGCCTTTGTTCTTTATCCCCAGGAGACTGTTCCCAATTGTGGAATATGGGTTAGTGCTGCTCTGCTGAGTTATGTCCCAGGTGAGATGCAGGAAAGGACATTTCTGGGCCAGGAGAAAAACAGCAAACACAGATGTTTCACAGTTTTGGGGTATTCAGGAAGAGCAGAAACACAGACACCACGTGGAAGAGACCACATGGTGCTGGGACCAGAGAAAGCTCTCCAAGGACATGGCACAGGATGAGGATAAATTGTTTTCTGTCAGTCCAGTGCACTGAACTTAAAAACTCTTCAAGGGTGATATCTTCCCCTTGCAAGCAGCCAATCTGAACAGTGGGTAGCTCATGATCAGCTTGAATGACTGAAACCAAATCAGGTTACAAAGCATTTCATCTTCTGCTCAGTGCCTCTCATAAATTTGAGGCAGGGGATTCATAAGCTACCCATTGCTTGTGAAGTATCTTCCACAAATATTCCCTTGGATCACCTCCCAGGGAAGAGCACTCTCTTTTTCAGCTCTGTAGCTCCTTCAGAGCTACAAACAGCATCTGGAGGAACTCAAGTGCAGCAAAATCTAAGAACCCTCTGCTTTAGGGGTGTAACCCCAATATTTCAAAGGAATTCTCAGAGGGGCTGCCAAAACTTTCCCTGTTCCCAGACAGGGATCAGGCATTAGCACAGCAGTGCCCACAGCCGTGACACCAGGGTGAGGGCTGGGCTGAGATGTCACCCTTGACCAGCGTGGGGAGGCTCCTGGCACGACTCCAGGGCTCCTTCTCTGGTCTGCACCACATCAGGGCTGGGCTGCAGCTCTGGCAGGCAGCCCTGAGGAGGAGCCAGGGGAAGGAGCTGAAGAAAAAAGCTCAAGGAAGAAAAAGTGACAGTTTGGTTTTGCTTTTGCACAAGCAAGATAGGAAACAACTGATTTACCTAATCGTGTTTCTAATTATCACAATGGGAAGACAGGGCGCATTGACACTGCTGAATAATCAATCCCAGACCAAAATCACCCAAACTGCAGCTTCGTCTTTTATTTTTGCCTTTTCTGCATTCATAGAAGGGCTGGAAGTTGATAATGGGGGAGGGTCCTCATCTGCACTGTACTGACTTGCAAAGGCAGTCATCCAAAACTAATATTCTGGGTTGAGTTCCTGGAGAGGGATGTTGGGGTTTTGTGGTGGGGAAAGGTTGGCAACCTTGACTCTGATCAGTAAAATTCCTCCTTTAGCCCTTATACATTTATTAGCTTGTTTTCACACCTTGCCCTCTTTGAAGGATTATATGCAGTCTGCAGCCTCAGCTTTCAAAGGTACATTAAGCTTGAAGCAAACCCTGGCACCCTAGAAAATTCCCCCACACTGAAGGTCATATCTGCATTGACTGGCTTCCTAAACTTTCCCTGCCTCTCTGGTTTTTTTGTAAGAACTGTGCAGCTTATGTGTGTTCTAACACATCCTTTTTAACTCAAAAAAATGCCATATCTAAAGCTTGAACTGCCATATGTCCCATATAGGCATATGAAGCATATTTCTTTTTAATTCATATTTTATTGGAAGCCTTACAAAGCACACAGAACAGATGCCAGTACATCAAATTCATCATGCCTAGCCTTGATTACACAGACCCAGAAGCCCCAGCCCTGCCATACAATCCTTCCTTTCAGGAAATAAAACCCAAAGACTAGTTTTCCCGCAGGACCACTTGTGGGTAGAAGCTGAAGCCCTTATTACTGGAGGTTCCTTGGATACAATTTAAAGTTTGAAAGTTCCTCATATAGCTGTTCACTCATCACAACGTGCCTCTCAAAGCCCAGGCATGCTGCTCCAAGGAGGAACGCCCGTCCAAAACCAGGGAAGTACTCGGCCAAATCTCTACCCCAAGCTTAGCAGCAGCTTTCTCTTTTTCTTTGAGCAGGAGTGCAGCAGATAAAGAGGTATATGAGAGTGATAACCACCACCAGGAGCTGCTGCTATGTGTGAGGAAATGCCATGTCAGTCACAACAAAACGGGGTTGTCACCTGAACCAAGTCTACTTTGCAAAGAGATTTAAAAGTCCCCTGAGGGTGTGACGTGCTATGCCATGACCAAATACCAATTAAAATAAATTAACAGAGCAGATTCTCACTGGCCTGGAATTTCCTCCAATAGTTTATGGTGTAAATCAAAGCATGATATGCTGCAAAATTTTAGATGTATTTACCTGTGTTTGGGCTGCCCATGTTTACTCACTCAGGATTTCCACTCCACCACTTGTTAATGCATTTGGCACGGTCTCATGTAAATACATCTTGGATTTCAAAGGAAGGTCACTCTGTATTCCCCCCTCCATAGGGAGGGAACATGCCAGAACTGTGCTGAGGGTATGGAAGGAGATCACTCAAGATCAGAGTCACTGTGGTTGGGTAACCATGAGCTTACCCCTATGGCACATGTCAAAGTATTGCAAACCCTCATTACAGCTATGATGTGTTCACAGGAACACTACAGTCCCATCTTTGAAAGTGTTCCTTGATTTCAACTCTACTTGCTGCTTTATGGAAGTCCCTCCTGCAGTAATTTTCTGCTGGTGTAATGCTAAATGGCAGCAAATAGGGAAAAAAAGGCAGCAGGGGTTGTGAATGGAGGAATATTCACAACAGAGGAGTGCAGAAAAGGGAATGCAAGGAAAGGATGGTGGAGGAGAGTGGGAGAAAACCAGGACACCAGCATGCATTTGAGGGTGCAACTTCAGAACAGTTCTAAGCCCCAGTTTGTAAATTCCTACAAGGAGTCAGCTGTGTGTGTGATCCCAATACCCAGGGGAGCCTCCCTGCACTCAGATTCACTGCTCTAAGAATCAGACCCTTCCCACTCCTGCGCTTCTCTTTCATTATTTAGAGCTTTTCAGTCAAAGCAAAGCTCCTTGAAACTCAGCCAAGCAATTAAAGTTGCAAGAATTTCCATGGTTTTTGGTCAAAAAGGTTTCAGTGCTATATAAGAAGATGCCACTATCAAATATAAAAAAACCCTGCAGCAATTTCTTTCCAGGCAATTGCCCTGGTCCTTGCCCAGGCAATGCCCCTGCAATGCACAAACATCATTTCTCATCCCATGTGACACAGATTTTGTTCATATTTATTCTAAGCTGTTGTGGAAATAAAGTCTATGTTGTTTTTCAGCTTTATTTTTTTAGACTTTATGGTAAAGAGTTTTGAATTTATTTTTCTTAGAATAGAATTTTATTTCTTTAAAATACATCTGGCTAGTTGGCATAAAATGAAACTATAGCTGGCTCAGTCCCTAGAGTTTAAAGGAATATTTCTGGTCACAGGGGACTTAGCTCAAAATTTATTTCAGGATTATGCACTTGAGGATTAAGGCAAAATACAGCCCATGCAAACTTACTATTTTATATTTAAAATTTAGAACTGCTTTGAAAAGCCAGCCAGATTTTTTTTTTTAACTTGTAATAGATTACTGTTAATCTTTCAAATTTTAAAGCTGAAGTTATCTTTTTAGGAACTGTGCATATCTGTGAAACACCTCTTTGCATAAAATGACAGGATTTGTTGAAGTCATACTTCAAGTGGATTTGTTTGTTTTTTATTTCTTTTCAAGAATGCATCACATTGACACCCCTAACTCTTCTTCTGTAATTAGGATGGGATTTGTGATGGGATTTCATTTTTTTTGTATCTAACTCTAGTCCACCTCAATTCCAAGAGTGGCTTAAATGGGAGCAGGATTATGTAATTTCAGAAGACATTCGAAAGTCCAAAACTGATGTCCATTTTTACTTAATTTAGACCACAACAACTCATTTTTTTGCAGGGTACTGAACTAACCCTCTTAAGACTACAGTTTTCCATTACTCAAGAGGAACCTAAGATGGAACTTTGACATCTGGATTTACGAAAGCCCAGAAACATCAGGGCTTTCACCCAGGTCTGTGTGTGAGAGACCAGCTGCAGGACAGATGCCTGGTGCTTTGGAGCTCACAAGGCAGGTTTTGAGCAGGTGTAAAAAACACAGCTCCTCTGAGACATAAATTTCAGTGAAGCTATGGCAGCTGAGCTCCTTGTGTCAGGCTTAGAAGAACCTCTATCATTTACAGATTTATCTCTATCATTTGCTGAGTGGTTTATGTCACTCAGGGGCAGTTGGTACCCTTAGGTGGGACCTCACCTGCAGAGCTGCTTCCAGCCCTGGGCCCCAGCACAGGAAGGACAGGGAGCTGCTGGAACCAGTCCAGAGTAGGCACCCAGATGACCAGAGGGATGGAGCAGCTCTGCTGTGAGGAAAGGCTGAGAGAATTTGGTTTTTGCAACCTGCAGAAAAGAAGCTGAGGGGTGACCTCATTGTGGCCTTCCAGTACCTGAAGGGAACCTGGTACAAAGATGGAGAGAAACTATTGACACGGGCCTAGAATGGCAGGACAAGGAGGGATAGCTTCAAACTGAAAGAAAATAGGCTTAGATTAGATATTAGGAGGAAATTCTTCCCTGTGAGGGTGGTGAGGCCCTGGCTCAGGTTGCCTGGAGAAGCTGTGGCTGCCCCACCCCTGGAAGTGCCCAAGGCCAGGGTGGACAGGGCTGGGAGCAACCATGGACAGGGAGTGTCCCTATCCACGGCAGAGGGTGGGATGAGAAGAGTTTAATGTCTCTTCCAAGCCAAACCATTCTGTGATTCCATGATTTTGATATCCTGATGGTTACCAGAAGGAACTCCTAGAGAGGAGAGCACGAGGCCTGTCACTGACTCCAGTGATTCACAGAAAGCAGGATTTCCACACCATGACAAACCTCACTGCTGCCCTGTCACATCCTCTCCATCCTTGTGTCTCCCACGTGTGTGTCCAGCTCCAGAGCCAACCCTAAAACTCCTGGCCACACAGTCCCCAACAGCAGCATCACCACCTGTGTGCATTTCAATCAGCTAACATTGCAACAGAAAGAGGGGACAGAACATCAAAACATCTCTCACCAAGCTACCAGCAGCTCAATATAACAGAGCAGATAAAAGATTTTGGAGAACTGAAAAATTTAGGGCTGATCCTAGTATAGGAGTGTGCATTATAAATTGTCTTCAGGTGGCCTCCAGGTGTATGATTCTGTAATTACTTGTCTGATGCAACAAAATTCTCAAGTGTATTAATCATCATGTGAAAATATACTGAAAAAAATCCCTATATCTTAAAGATCACAGATAGATAGATACAGGTTGATCTGATAGCAGATCAATACAGGTTTATGAGTTGACTTCTAAAAAGCAAAAGCAGAAATGTAAAAATGAAGTTGTTTCCTGCCTTCCAGTGTTACACGACTTTCCCTACATCCCATTCAAATATTATCTTGCCCTTTCAGCCAGCTCCTACTCGAGCTGACCACAGCAGAACTAACAGCTCTTTTTTGCCATTTGTCAATTCAGCTGAATTAAATTTTTGTATGAAACTATGCAGCTCGGATGAGGGGCGCTTTTAATAGTTCTTGGGAAGGCAAAAAGCTCTGCTAAGAAGGACACAGCACTTCCAGAAACTAGCAAAAATAGAAGAAACACAGAGAAGCTCATCACACCAATGAGCAGTGTGAGAGACTTGACAAACCCATTTAAATGGAGAAACCATGGTAGCACATTCAGCTCATTGCTTGCCTTCAGAACAGACATTCTATAAATTTTTTTTTTTTTCTTATCTTTAACTAAAGTTTGATTGAAACTCATCATAACCAAGCCCATTCCCTCACCCATAGCACAGCACAGTAGTTGTGTCTGAGAAGCACAAGTGGTTTTGTGCAGGGTTTGTGGATATATCCCTCATGGGAGGAGGAACTATTTTTGGACACGTCCTGATGCATCATTGTGTTTATGTAGAAAATTTAAAAACAGTTGGTTAGAGAAAATTTGACTTCTCTGTTAGCACATGAGTGAGAGCTGACTCACATTTTTATTATCTGAGTGGGTCTCATCTACTGGAACCACTGTTTCCAGTAGTTGTATCTAGCACTTCTCACATCATCAGTTCTTCCTCTGCCTGTCTCTCCCACACATATTTAAACTTCTGAGTATCAAGAATAAGGGAAGTGAAAACACCCTATTCATTTCAGGATACAAAATAAACCACTCTTTTGGGGTTAAAATCAGAACAGCAATTTCAGGATATAGTTACTGGTCAATTAGCATCTCCCAAGTGCTTTGTGCAAAGGTTTTCTGGAAGACCAAAATGAAGCCCCAGCAACCAAAGGCTGTCATGATTTTAACAGGGAAGTCTTTGCTAAGTTATGCCAAATAAAGTATATTATTAATGATCTTTAAAATATAGGGATTTTTCAGTATGATGTTTTCACATAAAGACAACAGTAACAGCAGCACATTTTATAGCTGTTAAAAGTATTTGCTGAAGGACCTAGACTCTACAGCTAATAGAATATTTTAAGATTAAATCCTATTTTATTGTTTGTGACTAGAAAGAAAAGGAGGAACTTGGTATTTATTGGGATGGTGGGTATATCCTCTTATACAGGACAATGTAGTTCTTGATGGGTTGATATTTGTTATGCATGATTTATATCAAAATGAAATCCGCATTCACAAAGATGGACTGAAACTTGGATGTTACTGGTTTTCCAGGATGCCATGATTTGAGAATTGGTGAACCTTCAAAGTATAATTATTTTATTAGGGAAATGTGAATGATTTTTTTCCATGCTGTGTTACAGTAACCATAACTAACTGGTGGTTACTTTTAATTATCTTGAAATAATGTTCCTAAAGACAAGTAATTGCAGAATCACAAACCTGGAAGCCACCTGAAGACAATTTATAATGCACACTCCTGTCCTAGGAACAGCCCTAAATTTTTCAGTTCTCCAAAACCTTTATCTAGCCCCTCATATTGAGTGATAGAAATGACAGCCATTTCCTAGGCAGTCTGGTCCCAGAGATTCAGATTCTTACTATTAATTTCTTTTTCTAATGTCTATTTAAATCCAGTCCTTCTTCCAGACCCCTCTGGCATAACCACCAGTTTTGCTTCTCCCATTGAGACTTCCTACTATGGTAAAACAAAATTTCAAGTAAGAGGAAACATTTCCAGACTGTTTTCCAGAAAACAAACCCAGTGTTTGAGATTGCAAAACACGAGGCCTTCTGAATGTTTATTTCTTTGTTTTAATGTTTGCATGCATGTCTTTTCTCACTGGTTTTAGTCAAAATTGTTATGAAAAAAAATAAAAAAAGGTGGTTTTGTTGGTGTTTCAGAGATGGAGTGCCAATCTCATTATGCAATAAGTCAGAAAAGGCAAGCTACTCTCATGGGACTGAAATGCTGCTTTCTGGACCAGAATGGTTTCAGAAAAGCTAAACATTAAGATTTTTATCTGAACCAAGCTATGTGAGGCTCTCCCATCACTTGTTGGTATCCTGGTTTTGCACCTCCAGAGACTTCAGTTTAAATCCTGGTTTAGGTCACAGTGAGAATGAGAGTTTGGTGGTTTGCATCCTAGAGGACTTCTGTCAACAGTGAAAAACCACCACACAATCCTGCACCACTGGAAAGCTCTGCTGAAGAGAAAGCCTGGACTGGAATATCAGAGGTCCTTAAAAGTCAGGATAGAAGGGTAATGCCAAAACTGCCTGGAGAATTGGGAACAGTACCTGACACAAAGAAGCCCAGGGACAAGCACTATAAATTCATTGCTGGCTTACACTGAGACATATTTATCGTTTTTCCAAACTCAATGAGTTTGTCAAACTCATTTTGAAACCATAACTTTACCTGTTATTCAAAAAAATCTGATGAGAACCTCATACTGAGCAATGGTGACAAGGAAAGCAATCTCAGGCACTGCACTTTAAATCAAATGGCTTGGAATGTGCTTTACCATCCTCCCCACAGAAAATAGCTGCTAGAGAAATGATTTGTTGAACAAAAAAGTTTCTGTATGAAATTTAAAAGTTTTATACCGTTGATCTGAAGGGAAATACAAAAAATAAGGGAGATCATAGAAAATGGTGAGTTGTAGATCAGAGTATGGATTTTACATTTACCATACTAAAAAAAGTAAGCCTAAAGTAAAATAAAAAATTGCAAATAATATCTTCCTTACCTTTTACTCCAAGTTGCCCTTTACTCCTTCAGTCACACCCACAGAAAGACAGAAGCCCTTCTCAGCTGCTCTGCAAACACATGGACACAAAAAGTAGAAGCACTCTTGTTTATAGGCAGATGCCAAGCACAGGTTTCCCAGCTCAGGTGTTCCAAAGCTGTGAAAGAGCTCTCTGTCCTGTGACCCAAAGGACTAAGAGGATTTCCCACCAACTTTCAAAAAAGTTCACAAGTGCTTTTGGACTAGAGATGGTAAGTTTCTTCTCCCCATAGGAGTATCTGAGGAAAAACCAAATGGAAATGAACAGTTTTTTGCTGTGAGTGTGGATGTCACTTCAGGTACTGGCAGAAGGCTGGGAATTCAATAATTCACTCATCTGTGCTGGACCTTGCAGCTTTTAATAGAAAAAACCCAGAAAAATTGTGCTTTTTTTTCTTTTTTTTTTTTCTACCACAGTTGCACTAGATGTTTATATCCACCATGGCAGGGGATTGAAAGTATATAATCATTCAGATCTTTAAGGTTGAACCATTTTATGATTCTGTGATTTAGAGGACACCATAAATAAGTAAAAAAAATGTTTTCTGGAGTTTGTGGTGTGCCTAAAGTGAGACTGGAGTCGTGTGAAAAGTCACATGCATCTCACCAGAATATCAGCCATGAAGAGGGAAGCTAGAGTGACCCACATCATCTTTCAATCAAATTTATTTGATTGAAAACATGAAAAAAAATCCCTATGAGAACTATGGCACTGATTTTAGCATTCATTTACAAAAATGAATTCAAAGTATCTATTTTTCTGGTGCTATCACAGCTTTATCTATAGGTTATTTTCTGAAGAATTCAAGTTCAAAATACATTCCACCCTGACAGCAGATTTCTCATACAGTGAAATCTACTGCATCATACAGTAACCCTAACAAACATGTTCTTACAATAGTTTTCATCTACTTTTTAAATTCTAAATTATTGACACCCACAGCCCATAGCAGATTGTCAGCTGTGGGACTGGATCAAAATTCAATTCTGCAGTCCCTTATGAAGGGGACAACAGATATTCAACCACATATCAGCTGAGGAGAGGTAAAAGAGTTTGCATTCTCAGCAATAAGACTGATGAATCTATGCAAACAGTGAAATAAACATTAACATAAATGTAACAAGAGTTAAAAAACATACATATTTAAAATGGAAACACAAGAAAGCAGGCCTTGGTAAACAAGTGGACTGTCTTTACAATGAAAGGCTCTTGATAGCCTCTTCACAGCAAAAGTGAAGGTTCTACACAGCCCAAGTTCCATGTTTGCTGATGTCCACCTCAGAAACATCAGGGATCAGCTGGATGCATTTGAAGCCAATGGTCACAATCCCATTAATTGCTGTATCAGCTGTATGCACAATTTCAGAGCCTGAATCTAATCAGGCCTCAAGCTTTCCAGGAGAGGATTGACCCCAGCAGTGAGCTCCTGCTTCATAACCACATTTAAAGCATTTATTTTTGAATGAAAAGTAATAGGAGCCTTGATTCTTTGAAGCATTCAATTCCTCATGGTGCCTTTTTCTACAAGAATATAAATTACCAGGTGGGATTTCTGCACCAAATTCCATTTCAGACAATAGCAGCTTGAACACTTAGGTGTAATTTTGGGTTGAAATGTTATTGCCAATGCCTTGCTGTGCTGCCATTTTCAGCTTGGAAGTAGACATTTCAGGAGCTGCAAAATGTTCTTGAGCATTCAGGACCCGCAACGTTCTGTAGCATGCAGTAATGGAATCAGCATGGTAATTTTCTGTTTGGAGCCCATTAAAGTCAAACTTACAAGGGCAGCCTGCTTCCAAATACAGTACAAATGTAGATCTAATGCAATGATCAGATAATAAGATCAAAAACATAGAGGAAATGCTTTCTTCCAAAACACATAATTAAATTGTAGACCTCACTGATACAGGAGGCTTTGGGATTGAGATAAAAAATCCCATCAGAGAAGCACAATGACAATGTATATGTCAGTAGCTATAAAAAACAGGAGTGCAGACTGAACCTCTGGCCAGGAGAAGCACCAAGAGAAGTTTTTAAAGTAAAATGCAAAATTTCAAGGGGATTCCTGTGCAGAGACATGCTGGTTTTCTTCCTGTCCTCTTCAGGAGCAAGTCAAGAATCAGCAATTGGTATGTGGTATGGAAAGAGTTGCATAAAATTGCAACTCCCTCCTTTCTTAGTCATTATGGAAGTGCTGAGCTTTTTGCCTCCAGACCATACCTGTCACCTGAGGAAGGGTCATTGCAAGTGACAAGCTTTGTCTTCAAGCCAGGAAGGGTTATGGCAGAGATTACAATTAGCCCCATCATTACTGGCTGCACAGATTAGGAAAATTGTCTTTATAATATGAATACATGTGGGCACTAATTGGTTTTTCTTCCCCTTGCCTATCAGTCCCACCTGCAGCTGGAATCAGTAGGAACAAATGGGATTGTCACTACTTGGGGCTCCCCCAGCAGCCAGCATGGGTAAGTCACACACTGTGGTCACATTTTCCTGCCTGCAGGGCAGTTGTTAATTGCAGATTATTTACAGAATTCTGCAAAGGCAAGGGAAGTCTGGCTCTGCACACGAATCCACTCAGATAAATATACCGTGCTACTTCTTCAAAACAACTTTTCTACTACATTTACCCCCTGGGCCATTCCATGGAATCACAGATTCATTCAGGTTGGAAAAGACCTCCAAGGCCATTGAGCCCAGCCTGTGACTGATCCCACCATGTCACCCAGCACAGAGCACTAAATGCCATGTCAAGCTGTTCCTTGGACACCTCCAGGGATGGGGACTCTACCACCTCCCTGCATAGTCCCTGCCAATGCCTGACCACCCTTTCAGTGAAGAAATTCCTCCTGATGTTCAAGCTGAACCTCCCTAGCACAGTTTGGGGCCATTTCCTTTTGTCTTGTCGCTTCTTCCCTGAGAGCAGAGCCTGACACCCCTGGTGCACCCTCCTGTCAGGGAGCTGTGGAGAGCCAGAAGGTTCCCTGAGACTCATTTTCTTCATCCTGAGCCCCCCCAGCCCCCTGATCTGCTCCAGACAGGACTGATTCTACTCCTTTACTATATTCCTACTGGGATATCACAGCTCTTTCAGAATCAGTGAGAAAAATCTTTAAAATATAACTCCATGTATTTCTGCACTATTTCAGTGCAGACTGGATGCTGAAGTGTCAGATTAGACAAACAATTAAGATTCTGTGGGCTTTACTCCCAATTATAGAAATGGCTGAATGAGCCGGATGGGGAAGAACTGAAGCATTATGAGACTTGTGTTTGTCTTTCTGCAATTACAGGGGAGAATTTAGATGAAACCATCCTGCTGTCTGTGGCTTTAATGAAGACCACTTGCCTTGCCTAATCAAAAAAAACCAAAAAGTATACAGTTGAGATCCAAAAATATCTTGGTTTAATGACGCACACAGGCAGAAGTTTATAAGTGGGCAAGCTTCCTTGCTGCACAGCCTCAGTGCACCTGTGCAGCAGCTGGGTTCAATCTGTCAGGGGCTGTATTTTAGGCTGGAAACTGAATAGTGCCCCACCCAGCCATGTTCCAGTCCACAGGCTTTTAACATTTTAGTGAGGGCAGAAAAATTGTATTCTGTGGGTTAAAGAAATCCAGGAATGATCTATGTGGTGTTGGGTGTTTAAAAAGAAGAAAATAAAGAAAAAAAAAAAAAAAAAGAGGGCAATTCAGCTAAGAAGAAAACAACCTAATCACCTGGTCTGGTGCAGCAAACAGAACACCCAGCATTAGCAATAAACATGATTGATACTTGGGCTACTTTCATTACACAACACTATGGACAAACAGGATTCTGATCAATACCAGCTAAGTTTATAAATTTCAGTTTGATTAGAAATAAAATCTGCACTTTTTCCATATCTTTCAGCAGTTACATATATTAGTAGTCTGTACCAACAAACACAAAGACATAAAGATCAAATCCTCTGTCCAAGGGCCAAGCACAAATAACTATCAGCCAAAGACAGCAGGGTAAATAAACAAGGCTCTAAAGCCTACAGGCTTTCCCAGCAGTGATTTAGGAGACCTATTTTGGACACTTTTTTCTTCCTCCCCCTCCAATCGTGGGTAAGATGTTGATACCACTGACCTAAGTGGAGCCAGGTTTTTAACCATTAGCCTTGCCATGCACACCCATCTGCTGCACAGATGGTATGAGGTCAGGCTATGATCTCATACCTTCTCAGGCACAGCATCAAACCCCAAAGCACACAGAGAAAAGGATCTGCATGTGACAAGGCCATCTCAGCACCACTGCTTCACCATGAGGATGAGCGGAGGTCTTTCCCAAACTTGCAGAAGGCAGGTTTTGCAAAAACGACCATAAAAATGTTGGTTGGCCTGCTCTGTAAGATCTGACACTGCAGGACACTATTCCACACTTCACTATACACTGCCCCTTCTCCCTTCTATTTTTGAAGCCACTCTTTTTTGCATTGAAGGTTGCTGGACTGAAAAGTGAAACACATAATAAAATTAACCAAAGTTATTACTGAAAAAATAAATTCTCCTTAACACTGTGATTAAACTGTCAATTAATGGCCATGTGGAAAAGTTATTCTACCAACAAGCCAATCCAGTCTACTGCTGCTTCCTACCAATTCAGAAGCTAATACAGCATCTCAGTGCTATCTGGCAATGGTCTGTTCTATAAATCACAAAATCATTTAGGCTGGAGAAGATCTCTAAAAACATCAAGACCATTTGTTAACCAAACACTGCCAAGGCCACCACTAAACCATGATCCCAAGTGCCATATCCATGACTTTTAAATGTGTCCAGGGATAATGACTTCACCATTCTCTAGCCAGCCTTTTCCAATGCTTGAAAACCCTTTCTATGAAGAAATTTTCCTTAATGGCCAACTGAACCTCCCCTGGCACAGCCTGAGGTCATTTCCCTCTTGGGTTCTCTAGCTGCTCAGAGTGACCCCAAGATGTGTTAGAAAGTCTCTTTTCCCAGCCTGGTGGTCAAAGGAGGAGTCAGAACTCTTCATTTCACGGTCTCAAGGTTGTTTGTTGTATCTTATCTATAAAATTCTTTCTCCTGACCTGCCGAGGTCTGTTCAGCAGGACAGACAGAGACACTTTGCCTGCCCCTGGGTGGTGTTATCTTTTTGTACTAAAAACTACGTGTACATTATCTACAATAACTTCCCAATACCTATCACCTATCTTAGACAGTCAGCTTCTACTCTAAACCAATCTAAAAGTGCCAACATCACCCAGAAGATGGAGGCCAGGAAGAAGAAGGAGAAAGGCTGGACATGCACAGATCCCTCCATCTTGCTCCCTGAACCCCCATTCTAAAAACCCCAAAAATCAAATTTTCACCCCGTGATAAATTCACTATCACTCTACTTAAACTTTCGCGGCTTGTAATTCTTCATATAAGGTTGGTAATTGTTTTTTTCCAAGGGCTAAATCAAAGGCACAGGGGTCTTGGGCTCTGTGCCAAGGTCTCTCCAGGGCAGCCAGAGGAATTTCCTGGGTTTCCACATTTCCCCATGTCCTGTCTCCTGTTATTTGGGATAACAGACCAATCCCAACCTGGCTACTCCCTCCTGTCAGGGAGTTGTGGAGAGCCAGAAGGGTCCCCCTGAGCCTCCTTTTCTGCAGGCTGAGCCCCTTTCCCAGCTCCCTCAGCCACTCCTGGTGTTCCAGCCCCTTCTCCAGCTCCATTCCCTTCTCTGGACACTCTTCAGCCCCTCAGTGCCTTTCCTGCAGTGGGGAGCCCAGAGCTGCCCACGGGATTTGCAGGGTCCCAGCAGTGCCAGCACAGGGACACTTTCCCTTTCCATCAGCTACAGATCAACATCCTCTCATCTCTCCATCTCAAACAAAATGAAGCTCTTCCTCTCATGAAGGGACTCATGAAAACTTTTTCCTCAAGCCATGACATTCCATTGGTTGGACATCCACCAGGGGCTGGGACCCTGGATTGTGTTCCTTGTTTTGGGGGCCTGGTTATGTGTGACCTCAAGGTCCATTGTAACCACAGAAATTCAGGATCCTCCTGAGTCCAGTGGCCAGGACCAAGCTCTGGGAGAAGCTCTGCCCTAAAGCTCTGCTTTAGATCAAAAAGGTTGAATGAAGTGAGAGCACTTGCTTTTCATTTTAATGAGCGAGAGGGAGGGCAACTAGCTGCAGTTGACCTGAAGCAAATGTTTTTTCTATAAGTTTTGCTGAACTGGAAAATCAACTTTTCACAAAGCCCCTAATCAACACAGGGTTTCATGTTGAATACAGATGGATAAACTCCCCCACTGTATATTGCATTTTTTTCCTTAGAAATACTATTATTTTCTTCCTCAGTTTCAATTTTTCTCAGGATTAGCGTCATTTACACTAACTTGAAAGTTTGAGTTTAGAGGCTTAGAGGCGCAAGATGAGATTCCTAATCCCCTAGTGCAATCACTCCATGGAAATTAGAAAACCTCCCCCTTTTAAAGATTTATCTGTGAGTTTCAGTTAATCAAGCACAATAGAAGGATCTCAGCCTGCGTAGAGTTTAACATTAGAAGGAAATGCAATTTACCACATATGTATTAAAAAACAAAAAATAAGCAAAACCCCAACCCTTTGCCCAAATAAACCAGCAGATTTCTGAGTTGCTGAGGCTGTGGGGTGAGGAGACAATGTTGAATTCCATGGTGTAAGAATACATGTACACAAATTACGCCTTGAAACATACAACTCGTGGTGTTATTTAGAAGATGAAAGTTTTACCACAACAGAATGTGAGAGGGTCTTTCTGTAAGTGACAAGCCCTTTCACATGTTTTTACCCTGAAAAGAAAGGAATGCCAGCACACTCAGTCACTTGTGTATCTTCTGTCACCATAATTTTCTTTCCCATGCTCATCTTGGGCAGCTGTGACATTGTCCCAGCTCATGTCTATTTGAACAGCTTGATGTTCAAATGGTATTCTGGATGGATTTCTGGAGCACCAAGGCAGCCCTGCCAGGCAATTCCCATCCTCATCCACAGACCACCAAGCTCTTGCTGGTCTTGGCCATATTTCACCACATGAATTCACAGGGATGGACAGAAAGCTGCCTGACAGACTTACAGACAGATGGCTGGTGGATGGTGGAGCTCTGAAAGTAAACCCAGACTCTAAACTTCATTTTTTCATGGTTTAGTGCTTCTCAAGGCCTTCAAAGCAAAAATTATCACATTTTCTCACAAGATTTCCTTAACAACAAGCTCTGCAGAAATTCCTTTTGCACAAATCTCCAAGATGCAGTTTCAACACAGCTTTATGCAAATCTCATTTTTAAATGGCAGCTCTCATTCTTCTACTCACCTTTGCTTGGAGCAACTAGAGATTTTGACAATTGACATTGGGGTACTCACCATATGTCAGCTGTGACTCTATATTACCATGCCATTTTTTTCTCTCAAATGTTTATCTTAACAATACCCCTGAATGGTTAAGAGGCATTTTGAATTTCCCATCTGTAAAACAGGAATTAGGAAACCTTCCTCAACAAACCCACAATAAAAGGCAAAGTCTGAGCATCAGCATCCAATGTCCTCAAGGTGAAATGTGGACTCTAAATTTGAGCACATCTTTCTCAAACACATTTTCTAGACAAAATGTTTTTCAGTAAAAAACCAATAAATAAGTAATATAGGTAATAAGTAAGTAAGTATAAGTAATAATTATTAAGTAATAATTAGGTTTTCCCACTATACTTGCACAAGAGTGAAAACTTTCTGAAACTGCAGAAAAAATAGGTTTTATTCTTATCTCATGGAAAAACCTGTTTGGGAGCTACATACTAGGAGGAGTCTTAAGGTCTAAAATCCTTGAAGGAATCTGAGCATACCAAAAACGTGCTTCCTATACTGAGTTCAATCCCAAACCAAACTTAGTTTGTTTTCAGCATCTAAAGAAAATGTATTCAAATTTGTTCAGTTTTATCTGAACAGGAGACATTGGACCTACGTGGGCTGAATAATTGTGATGGGGCAAGAATTACATTGAGCTGAAGGAAAAAAAAACCTGCAAGGAATCTGAGCATAACAAAAACGTCCTTGCTATATTGAGTTCAATCCCAAAACCCACCTACTTTGTCTTCAGTATCTAAAGAAAATTTGTTCAAATAAATATACAAATATTTATTCAATGATTATTAGTATTCAAAATATTGCTCAAATAATATTCAAATTTGTTCAGTTTTATCTGAACAGGAGACATTGGAATTAATGGGTTGAATAACTGTGATGGGGCAAGAACTGCATTGAGCTGAAGAAAAAAAAATCTGCAAGCCTCAGCACACAAGGCTGCATTGCCCAGGAGATACAGGCACTGTAGGGATGGAGCCATAAGTGAAAGATGAAAGATTCTCTGGCCACAGGCAGGTGTAATAGCACATGTTACTGACCCAAAGCTCCCTCCATCAGGATGCTCCTTTCCAACACAGGAGCCAGAACTCCTGCAGAAAATTCCCCCCAGATTATTTGCATCTACTCAGGCAATTGCATTCGGTACACAAAAATCTCGATTGGCATTAAGAAGAGCCAAAGATCACTTTGGTCAAGACCTCCCTTGCCAGAAGTGAGAAATCTGTGTCACTCAGTTCCAAGCCTTGCTCTCAGCTCTCTCTGTGTCTCTCAGCCCCAAGCCTTTGTGTCTCTCAGCTCTCCATCCCCGTCTCGTGCCGTGGGCTCAGCTGTGACAGAGGTGAGTTGTGCTCTCAGCCACCAGCCCATATCTCTGTAATTCCTGTGCAGCTGCTCAGAGCTCCAGGCCTCTCCACAGCACCGAGCCTTCAATCAAAACAAATTGTTTGTTTCTTTCTGACCACAAGAAGAAGTCTGGTTTCATCGTTTTCTTTGGCTACGTGGCCTGGCTACAAACATGCTATAATGCTAGGAGCTCCATGCAGCCTTCTCTGGAGCTAAAGTCACGCAGTTGCACTTTGCAGTTCTGACTGACAAAGCAAAATAACTCAGAACTCCTTTTGAGGCCATGGCACTTACCAAGCAAGCCCTCTTTGCAGCCCTCACTTACACAAGGAACTCCCTCAAGAGCATGAAGATGAAGATAATCAATAAAGGGTTTTAAAGGATGGCATGAGAAGGAATTTCCAGGGACCTGTAGTGCAGAATACAGGAATACCTGAGCTAGCATGGGAATGGAATGCCACCCAGATGTGTCTCCTCAGGCATCTCTTCAGCCTGTCCACAGCACCAAAACCTCCTTGGCTCACCCCAGGGTGATCTGCTTCACTACTCCAACAGCAGCTTGGGAACAGAAAGAGAAATGAAAATGTTTGGAAACTTTATTTCCCAAGTTTATGCTCTTCATGGCTGCTGGAAGAGCTGCCCTGAATCCTCCTTGTTCTTCACACTTTGCTCCTGCCTTTGTCTCCACAGTCCCCAGCTCCCTGGCACATCTCCTGCAGTAAAACAGAGCCCACCAGCAGAAACTTGTGATAAGTCTCAGTGTGGGTCCAATCCTGCAGTTAAAAACAGACAAAAACTATACTGAGCTGGGACAAATCTGTAAATTTAACTCCCCATCTTTTGTGTTATCTAACAGAATGTCAGAAGACCATAACACAGCCTGAAAGAGGGTAAGACAATGTGGTTTCCTGAGACTGGGAGGGATTGGAGCCAGTGACCCAGGAGGTCTCATCCCTTCCCATGCTCTTCTTTTCTTTCCATGCTCCCTTCTTGCTGCTACACATCTAAATTTAGGCTGTAAACTAATTTTAACTGTTAGGGGCATGGGGTTGACTCTTTTGAGCATCTGACACATTTTAAGAGCAGGGTAACTAAAACACAAATGCTTATGTAAATCCATCTTTGATTTTGTAATCAATTTAGTTCAGTAATTTGTTGCAGGGATTGGCTGAAGTAACACGCCAGAATTTTTACAGCCTCTCTGCCATAAAACTGACAAGCATAGGTTTTCTGGTTTTGTTTTTACTTCCTTTCAAGTGTAATAACTTCCCTTTTCATAAAATGCCAACATATTCTTTTAAAACTGTCCCGCTGCCATCAACCTGGTCATGATCCAGTGCCAGGCCATAGCCAGACAAGATGAGTTACAAGGCAATCTTTTCTCTGCCAAACAATACAGAGATATTGGCACCTTTTCTCAGTGCTGCAAATCAGCTCAAAGGGCCACAGAAATCAGAAACTCAAGGAGGACTTCTTCCGCTTTTTGGGGTTTGCCTTGCAAGGAAAGTGGTGTTCTGCAAGGGATCTAATGTTTCATTAATACCATGCTGGCTTCTTCCCTTTCTCCAAGACTTTTCCTCCACAGAAGTCCTGGATATAATTTTGATGAAATTGAGGATACCCTCCCCCTCTCCAAGTTACACACTGGATTCCTCAAGGCTGGTTTCAAGGAAACGCTGCTCCCCAGATGAAATGCAAAGCAGCTGCACAGCTTTGGCAGGGGAGAATGCAAAAATGCCACCAGAAAGTGAATCACTACCTCAGCCTAACTGGAAGTGCATCAATATTCCTGCTCAGGAAGGTCATGCAGCAGTGGAGACCATCCATAACATGTAGAAAAAATAGCACAAAAGGCCACAGAACCAGAGGACAAGACCCTATTTTTCTTTTTATGTAGCTGACATAGAAATTGAGGTTTTTCAAAGCTTCTCAGCCAGTAAATTAATACTTCAGCATGGTCAGAGTTTTGAGAGAGATCTATAAAGCAGTGGTATTTGCACGTGACTTCAAGACTGCACCTACATTCTTTGCTGCTATAATCCCTCCAAAATGGCTTTTAAATGATTTGAGATGTATGTGGATGGTACCAAACTTCCACCTCCTTCCTCCATGTCTCACTTGGGTATTCAAAGGAGACCATGTCAGCCCCTTAATTTAATATCTCTGGAAGGACATCAAGAGTTGGGATGAAAACAAGTGTCTCCACACAGGACTTGCTGGGGTAAATGCAGAATCACCAGGTTTGCACAGGCAGGGACCAGGTAGGGATTGTAAGAAGATCCAGTTAGTGTTTCTGGGAGAATATTCTTCTTTTAAAAAACATTTTTAATTGTATGACCATAAAGTATACAATCTAGAGACATTAGTGCATCAATCCTTCCTCATGCCACTCTGTTGTGCAACACAGCCCTGATGTTTTGCCCAGCTGAGAAAAGTTCACCTGGACACTGACAGGAGCCAAGCTGGTTTCCATTTTGTCTACATGGCACCACTGGGAACAGAAATTCCAGGAGTCAAACCCTGCTTTCAACTCAATGGGGACAACTCCCTGTTTCCCACAAGGCAGAACAACACTAAGCTAAAGGCAGGATTTGCATCCACAGTAGCAAAGTAGTTTAAAATGCCAAGACATATAGAAAACTGAGACATCCACACACTCTGGCAGGCAATAAAGTACAAATATTAATTTCTTTCACCACAGCAAGCATGTAGGGATATATTATCAGGTATTTGCTGATAATGGTGTGTTGTGGAGCGATAATGGTATAGAGGAAAGGTGACATTTTTTCCAAATGACTTCTCAGAGCAGAAAGCATTGAATTAACTAATCTATTAATGGAATTTATTGCTATAATTACTTGGTATTAGAACAAATATCCACATATGGTACTTGCAAAAATGCCCACACAGTTACAGTATCCATCACACACATCCTTTTTGAAAACTGGGACTATCACTGGAATTTAGTCAGATTTGGGCTCTACACAAACTATTTAGCAACACACAATAGCCATTTATCAGAGAATTCCAGCAAGGTATTATCTTTGGGAAACCTGAAAAAGAATTTCCAGCAGGAGGTTACAGGTCCCCAGAGTGGTAAGGGCACATAACTCCAGAATTGTGAATACTGGGGTTATGTGTTTGCACCTTTTAATCCAACACAATATATCATTGGAAAGGTAATGTTTGAAGTCATGTTGGAAATCCCAACCCCCCCTGCATGCAATATTACAGAGAAGGTAGCTGAATATCAAACACACCGAATATTGAGGTATGAAGTGTGAGACAGGCACACAGAAGATGACAGGAAATCTTTCACAACACTTCAGCTCGTTCCGGAAGCATGAAAAGAATGATTAAAGAAAATAAAAAAGAAAAAAAAAAAAAGAAAGGTGACACAGCTCACTGAAAGCTTGGAGTGATTTAGGAGTTTGTCTAGTTCTGCTTAGGAAGCCAAACGAACCACTCACCAGAGGAAAATGATGACCAGTGAGGAAAGGAAACCAGATGAATACACAATTTACACACCATCTAGATAAGAAATATTTACCTTCAGATAACTTTAAATTCAACTACTGAAATCAAGCATTTCCGGTCTCCAAAACTCTTGTGACTTAGACCAACATCTTTATAGCTCTAATCCATGTACTTAGAGATGAAAAAAAAAGGAAAAAAGAAAAAGAAAATTAAACAGAGCTTGAGGTACCCACACTTCAACTTGATCTGTTAGTGGATACACAGCAAGATAAGGTACAGTCAACAAGGAAGTCCTCAGGCACTCTTCTGCCTATAGAATACCCCAAACAAATTAGTCCTCTTTTTCTTGCTCAGTCTATTTCATTTGGAATGTTTAACTAGAAAATGGGATTAGATCAAAAACAGATTTACAAGGAGAGCTGCACTTCAGCTGCACTCCAAAGCTCAGTGCAAATTATTGGACATGCAAGCTATGGTGATGGAGAAACAAAGTTTCCACTCTTAAACTTATATAATTAGCAACAAATCTACTCAGAAAAGTATTTTAAATATATTTTGGTGGTTAAGCAGCACTTTCCTATGTGATTACATAATGTTATTCTTTACATCAAATCCAACTTCACCCAAAAGCTGCTTTTGACTTAAAGTGGAGTCTGGTAGTATAAAAGCATATTAAAACTGATGTGAAGTTGAATTTTATATGTGCTTCAAGACATTTTGAAACTACAGAAGAATCCTCTAATATACGAACAGCTGTAGAAGGGCAGCTTAATATATTCAGCATGTGGCAGTGAATAATTTTTAAGTGAAAAATAATAAAATAGGTCATGAAATGTCACCAACCTACCTTGAGCACAGGGTGATGTTTTAAAATTATCTCTATTTGTTTTGATATTTCTTAATTATCTATATTTGTTTTGATGTTTCTGTATTTACTATTTACCCACTCTTTTACATTAACATTGAACCAATCTGACTTTATTTTAGCAGGCAGCATTTTATTAACGCTCTAAATCTTCAAGTTTCCTCAAAAATGCCTTCAACATGCAATTTGGATGACAGCCAGGTGTGAAAAGCCACCTCTAACAGAAAAGCACTAGGAAATGGAATGAACTTTGGAATGGAGAGCATGTGAAGCTCAGTTATTATGAAAACACAGCAAACATGAAGAGTAGCTGGTGTGCCAGAGGGAAAAGCCTTACACAGGCTGATTGCCTAATCCACATTTCTTTCGTGGACTTCTAATGATAACATACTGGTGAGTTACATTCACACACCAGTTCAAACTTTAACATATTTTCCTTAAAGAAGAAACAGTCCCATGGTAATCCCATGGTCTACCTCAATCCCCCCACCCCAGGTACCCCTGAGATAGCAGAGGATCACTTCCTGCAACAGAAATAGGAGTGGGAAAAGACTAAATACACATTGAAACATTTAGCCAGGATCTTTTAAAAATGCAGCGGCTCTCTCCACTTCAGCCCCAAGGGTGGCTGCAAACCTTCAAAACCTTATTTTGCCCTGGGTTGCTTGCTTCAAAGAGTAATAAAAAAATAGAAAAACCAAAACAGGGCACAGCATTAACACCGTCCCTTTCCCTTCAGGGGCTGAGCAGGACCAAGGACTAACTTCTTTGCAGAAATCCTCTAGAGGAGAAAGAATGAAATTCTGCTCTTCACAGGGGTTTAAAACATGGCCAGATTTTAGGAATTGTACCAACAGGAGAGGGAAAGTGTTCTCACAACTGTTGGCTCTTCCCCAACATTCATGGGGCAGAAAAAACCCAAAGAAAAATAACTTCCCTGCCTCACCTGGTCATTATTAATTACAGAGTTAATCAAACTAGAGAGACCACACAACCCCATTTAATGAGAAACTTGGAGAGAAACCACTCCTTTTTTTTTTTTCACTGTTGCTTTTAGGCAGTGGGAGAGTAATCAGAAAGTCCCATTTTCTGACTGCATGACAGGCAAAAGACAGAACTGATTTATTTAACATGGGAGGAATAAAGGTGAGATTTCTGGTGGATGGCAGGAAAAAAATAAACACCTGTCATATCAACCAGAAAGAAACCTGCTAACTTCTGTAATTTAAATAATCTTCTTACAAATGAATTGAGAAAAAAATTTCAGGCCTAGCTAATCTTAGGAAGCAATGGCAAATATAAGCCACAGCCTTAGTGTAGCCTGCTTGCTTTCCAGTGTGTTTGGGTACCATTATCAAAAGTGGATGCATACAGCTGAATGATAGAACAGCTATAATCGAGGGGAAATTTTGGCCTGGTCTCAAAGATCAAGCAAAAATTATAGTTACATTCATATTAAGTATAAAAACCCCCCCCCAACCATTAGTTTCCTAGCTTAAATCTCTTGCTGAAAACACACTTTATAATCTGATACTAAACAGCCCAGCCATAGTCCTGATACAAAATACAGTACTACAGATGACACACTAGGAAAAATAAAACAAAATTAACATACCAATGTTTGTGGCTGGACCACTGTACCATTACTGGCATTTTGCTTATGTAGTGATTCCATTGGTGTTTTGCATTACATGGCAAAAACATAGGTTCCCCTTCTAAGAAAAGAATTGCTTAATGTGCCAAATGGTACATCTGGAGAGAAGAACTGCCAGCCTGCAAGGATAACAACACAAACAGATTCATCCAATGCTGGCTGGCTGGGTTTCTAGATGATGATATTCCTATTAAGAATCATATATTGGCGTATTACTTAAAGCTTTCAGCCTGGAAATCATCCTTAATTCATTATCTGATGGGTTTTTATTTGTTTTTTGCAAATCCAGCAGCTGCAGGGGAGGTGACTGTGGGTTTGGTGAAATACCATGTATTATTAGTGCTTTGCTTTAGCTTTTTAATTAAATTATTCTGTGACCTTTCACTGTCAGAGACACTATCAGGCACAAAAATAGTTTGATCCTCAAATGAGTAACATAAAAGGAAGCCTTCTGCCTGATAGGGTTGATAAAGTGTCATGTGGTATTTAAGGTTCAGCACATGTATAAGGGAAAAGAGGCAGAAAAGACCTACTAGACCACACATGATCCATATATAATTATAATTATATTATAATTATATTATACATTATATTATAACTTTGTTATAATTATATAATACATTATATTATAATTATATAATACAGTATAATATGTATTTCCAGGGCCTATTACACTCCTACCATATAAAGTCTAGCAGGCCCTTACCAACAAGCAGTGACTTTGCTACATCTTTGGGAGGTTCCTGCTTCTCTGCAATGGGATTTCTGCAGGAGAGGCCTCAGTGCTCCTTGTCTAACTTGTTGCAGGGCTCTGTGTGGCTGAAATGGCTGTGCAACTCAACATGAAAAACTGCAGTGCAGCACACCTCAGCTGCAGCTTTAAATTTAAATTATGCCTCCTTTTTAACAGTGTTTTCTTCCTGACAATTTCACTGAAAGAAAGAAAAGACATCCCCAAGGATTTTAGATTTCAAAGACTCAAGTTGACACTGAGTGATACAAAGCACAGCCAGATGTGCTGATTTAACCACAATAACACACAAAAAAAATGTTGCTCAAAAAATTGTTCTGGAGATGTTCACAACCAATCTGAAATAGTCTGTGGATCATTTTAAATACTCAGTGGTTTAAAAGACAAAAACAAAAAAAGGTGTTTTGAGATAGCAGAAACAGGATGCTTAACAGGGCAGTAGAAATGTTTCAGGGATGGCGCATGGGGCAATGTAGATACAACACAGGTGAAACATTTGAAATTCTGTAAAAACCTCTGCGTTATTATTACACTCTGCTGAGGGCTGGAGGGGTGAGAAAAGATGTGGCTTTCAGGGTTCCATCCCTCAGGAGCTGCTGTTATGCTGTAAAACTTCTCATCAGCTAGAACAAAGACACTGCAGGGTGGGACTGGGGTAGAAGAGCGCATGGATGGCCCAAATTGCCCAAATCCCTCCCTGTTTGGGTGCATGGGACAGTGCTGCAGGCGTCTGCTGGGGAATTACACTACCCAGACTTCAGCTAGGCAATTACCACCTTGCATAGTGTCAATGAATACTGAAAAACACAACTAATCCCAAAATTAATTTCTCAAAAATTGCCATTCATCCTCTCCCCCGCATGGACAAATTGCCAATTGTCACAGGAAGCTTCCATGTTCCATTAAATTAAAAATGTAAATAGCTTCCTAAAACTGAAAGCATCTCCTCATAAACTGACCATGCACTTTCAAAGACAGACTTGAAGGTTGGCAAACAAACTCACCTGTCCTCCAAAGGTATTGACATTTTTCCTCTCACACAGCAGTTCCTTTATTTTCCCAAAGATCAGAATTTTTCCATTACAGCAGATATTTTTCAGGACTGCTCTTTAGTTCCTTCCTGAAGAAACATGTTTGAGAATTGATCTTATCTAAGTTATTTCCTTGTCTGACACAGAATATTAGTGGAAGTTTGAGCAACAAATTCAGAGCAGCATGCCTGTCACCAAGGGGATGAGGAGTGCCTACAGTGAGACTCAGGCTATGGAACTTTCCAAACAGCTTTGGAAGGCTGATCTCTACCAATTCTTATATTATTTGTTTACTTTCAATGCCCAGACTTGTGCTTCATTTTATTGAACAACCAGCCCTGAAGTCTTCCTAGTGGCATTTAACATGCATCTCTTATTTTAGTGTCAGACATAAAATCTACGATCTAGCTGGCACAACGTGCATCATGAATTTCTGCCTAACTTACTTTCATGCAGTGAAAACATTTTTTTTCCTGAAAAATGTAATGTAAAGAAAATGTAATAGCAAAAGAACAAAGTTCACAGTGAAAATGGTGTGGCATGGCTTTATCCTGTGATAACAGAAGAGTTCTTTAATATTTAACTTTGACAATAACACCTGAATTAGATCCATGCTTCCAGAGACACAAACTGTTCCAAGCCTGGCTGCTTCACAGAGGGTGGATGCAGAGATGAAGGGACTGCCTGAAAGTAACACTGGAGCTCTGTGGCAAAGCCAAAAACTGCTCCAAGAGCTCCCAGCTCCTCTCCATTGTGTGCACCACAGGGTTATTATTGTGCCTTGTGACTAGTGCTGTTATTTTGTACCTGTAAAAGTGCTTGTCCTCACTGGCATTGTGGCTCAGGAACCCCTTTCACGTCCACTCTGGGATGCCCATGCTCACCTGGTGCCCTGCAGCTCCAGCTGTAGGAATGAGCTGCTGCTGCTCTTGGAGGGACTTTTGCAAGTATATTTTTGCAGAGCTTCATTTCCAGAGATGATAACCCCAAAGCCTTCACCTTTTATTCGGGATAACAGAGAACATGGAAACTGAAAGGCTGTATGGGAGGGATTCAGAAAAATTGAACCAGCTGTTAACCACTCATGTTACTGCATGTCAGTGGGAAAAAAACACCAGAAATGTGCCCTCCAAAACTTCTCAGGTGTGATTTGTCCAGAGCTGAAATACAACCAGAAATACAGTCTAGGAATTGCACACCATTGTGTCTTGGCACTGATCACCACAGAAGAGCCACTGCACCTCATGTTCACACAGGATGGCCTCACTTAGGGCCCTCCTAAGTGAAGATAAATCATGATGTTCTAGAAGCCTTCAAATCCAACTTCCATAAATCTGCTAAAAATGCTAAAGGAAAAATGTTTGGAAGGAGCAGTAAATGAATATGGAAGTCTACAGTACATCAAAAATCTAAAATTAATCACTATTTTAAAAGCAGTGATTATTTCCCTTTTTACACCTCCTTAGTTTTCACAACCACACTTACCTGGTTTTATTGTTGCATAAACCAGCTCATTCAGCTTTGTTCCTCTTGTCCAGATTCTATAACTTACAGCAGATGAAAAACAAAAAGCTGGATTCTGTCCTGTGATTAAAAAATGTTTTCAGGGATGAAGTTTCCCGAGTGACCACGGAAAAGCCACATATTGATCATTTGTGCTCAGAGTTCTCCCTTTCCCAAGGGAAAGGACATAAAAACATGCATCTGTTTATATCAGCTTGAGAGGAAGTGGTAGAAAGGATGACTGTAACAATGCCCTGTCCAACATGATTTCCTGGAGCTCATCTGTTGATGCTTGAAGTGCATCTGCACAAAGTGGACCTTTGCTGAACTTCTCAAAATATACGAACCCTCAAGTATTTCAGAACAACAAAATCAAAATTAGGTGATAATAGATATGCAAAACCAAAGCCACCTTCTCCCTCTCTCCCAGTCCACCTGCAGGAGTCAGCAAAGCATATCCAAATTTGGGGTTGAACCCATCAGCACCAGTGCAAATATATTTTTAAGAAATCTCAGAACAACAGCATTTATTTCATTAATTTCTAGCCCCTGTCTCCAGCTGGAATAATTCCCACAGCAAGCTCTGGAAGCTTTGAAATGGCAATGACAGCAGAGAAGGGAAAGAGGATTACCATCACAGGGACTTACCCTACAGTGATCACTTGCCAATATTAGCATATTCATAATACTTTTAACATATACATGGAAATGACAAGGAAATATGAAATATTCTTTTCAAAATATTAAGTTATCCCCAGGGTGATGGCTTTGAAAAAGTGAAATACCTTATACTATTCACTAATTTAATTGCGCAACGCAGAAAACAGCACAGTGCTTTTCCCAACAGGCATCAAGTGGAGGGGCTCTTGTGGAGACTCGCACTGTTCATTTGATTGGTAATCTCTGGAAGACACTTTGTCATTGCCATACATTCCTGTTCACTGATTATTTCTTTCTCTGAATACCTGCTTTCACATCAGGGTGTGTTGAGCAGCCTCCAGCACATAACAGGCTCCAGAAGATGCTCCTAAACTCCCAGTGCCTTGTAGGCTTTGGCAATGATCAAAATGAGAAGGGACAAGATGCTGAGCATTTTCTGTGATGGTTCTGCATCTTAGCAATTAAAAAACTGGATCTGTAATCCCACTCATTTACCTCACCAATAAGACAAGATATTTTTCTATTTTAGGTTTATTTTCATTGAATGATTGAGAATAGCAGGATGTCAGTGAGGGAAACTGAAGGCACCTGCTTGGCATTCAGTGCCTGATAGTTTCTAATGCCATGGGTTGGAAAAGTTTAATCTAGAATTTACTTTAAAAGAAAGAGGGGGAAAAAACAGTTAATAAATCAAAAGAGGGGAAAACCAGTTAATAAATCAAAGAGATATGTGGCTGTGGTGCAGGGATCCTTGGGATCTGGCATTTGGAGAACCAGCAGTGGATTTGGCACCCAAGGAGAAGTAGCATTATTCTTGCCTCCCTCCACACCAGCTCTCACCAAATCCTCCCTGCCACATCCAGCACAACCTTCACAGTAGCAAGCTGTCCTTGGTATGACCCACAGGACTTTTCCAGCTAGTGAAGTCCTCCTCTCTTCCGCCTATTCCCTCAGAAGGCATCAGTTTTCTATTTTAAAAATATCAAGTCACCCTATCTCAGCTGCATTATAAACAAAGACAAACAAAACAACCCAAAACAGTTTCGTGTGTGTGGAACAAGAAAGAAAAAACACTTCAAACCCGAAGAAGTTTCCAATAAGTCACTCATTGAAATTCAGGAAGAAAAAACCCCAAAGGGTAAAAATACCCCCACGTATACAAGTTCTCTGAGGCCATTTCTTTCCCTCATCTGTGTTCCATCATCGTCTTCCTTATCCAAAAAAGTTGTGGTGTCCGTGGGAGTATGAACAAACATTGGTGTGACCACGGAAAGGAACTCTGTGTCTGGCAGCAGGAAGCCGTGCGTTATCCCGTCTCCAGGAACCCGGCCTTCCTTCGATGGTCATAAATATTCTCTGATGACAAAGCAGAGGGTAGTCATTCAACCAGACTGAATAATTCTGCACAACCCTGAAAAGCACACTAGGATCTGTGCTCTGTCCCCAGCCACAACAAAGATCCACGGGAAACAACCCGACTGGCCTCGTGTGTAGGACACCCTGTGCTGGCACATCCACCTCAGGGTGATTCAGGCAGGAGAGCTGGGCTTCCCTTTTGGAAAGAGGGAATCCTGGTAGCCATAAAATTTATCTGAGGACAGTGTCATGCAGAGCAGCCCTTAGGGAAGGACTGGGGGGTGGTAATGGGTGAGAGCTGGATGTGCCCCAGCTGTGAGTGCCGGGACCCCAAACTCCCCTTGTGCTGGGCTGAGAGTGATCAGCCTCAACCACACATCACTGAATGACACACTAAAGGCTGGAGAAAGCACCAAAGCACAGGCTAGCTCCTTAATGATAGCTATTAATGAGTACACAAGCAGCTATGACACCTTTTTAGTTACACTTTGTCCTTGGGAATTTTCAGTTTTACAAAATATTTAGACACAAGTTTTTTGAAGGGAAGGGAATAAAAAGACTCCTTACACCATTATCTTTACACTACACTGTGTAATCAAAGATATCCTAATTTTCAAGAGAGTGTTACTTGACATATTGTTGCATAAATATTGCAAGCAGATCTGGGAGTTATCGGTAATGTATGCCATAGTCTTGCCAAAGTTATTGATGAGGAAATGATCTTCATGACCAACCTTCCCCTAGCCAGAAGAAAAAAAATCATACTTAAATGCAAGTCACTCTCTTCTGCTGGCCTCCCTTTTCACTCCCCAAACCCCAAATTAATAAATTTAGAGCGAATAAACAAATAATCACTTCATGCTTACCCTTATGCCTTCTCCTTTTACGGTAGCCTTATAAATTAAATTTAATCTTGCCCTTCAAGGTAGAAACAAGTAATAAAACTAACCTGTTTATTAGCCAGTGTAGTTTGAGAATTATACTGGCATTTCTGCCTTTGAGAACGTGAGGGATTGTTGACACAATGGAGGCCAAGCATGCATTTATGGTGCATGATATCACCGTGGGGCTCACACAGGCAGTTTGCTTATTCCACAGATGACTGCCACAAGAGAATGTAATTGCTCAATAATGTGTCAATGTACCCATGGGAAGCATTTAAGTCATCTGAGACCTGTATTGGGAACTTGCCAGGGACCCCAGCACTACCTCCAGCTTGCACGAAATGGAGGAATTGAGGCCATCTTCTGCAGCAAGGATAAACAGAACAAGGGAGAAAGTCAGGACAAGTCAAAAAAGCACCCCTTTCTCAGAAAAATGAACACAACTGGAAGAGGAAAAACTGTTCCCCAGATTCAGAAAATAAAAGCTGTAAGCTGAACAAACTTCCAAGCAGGGGAGTCAACATCAGTGTGGTGTACTCCAGCACGATGAGATGATCTGCACTGGGGAGAAATTACCTCACCAAGAATTAAAGCCTCAGAAATAGATGTAAGCCCTGACTGAAAAGCTATTTATGGACAATGAAATCCTCATGTCCACCATGGCTTTAATTTTTTGGTCATAAATCAAGTTAAGGTGAAACGTCCAAGTCATTGGATATTAGTGTGAGATAAATAACAATTAAAACTCTCTGAATGCTGCAAATCGAGAAGCATCGTGTAGGATCAGTTTAATAAATCAGAGTCTCTTCCATACTTCTCAAGAATTAAAGGCTCATAGGATGAGATCCAGCTTTGTGGATGTCTACTTTTAAGCATGTAACTACTTCCATTGATTTTGAGAACACTACCCCAATGCTGCAGTTCAGGTACATAAAAATATTTGGGTAGGTGAAAGCCTTGGTAAGGAAGTCATCACTGGAAGCTTTGGGAAGTTTGCAAGCCAATGGAAATTGTAACTCCCTCCAATAAGACCCACGGCAACGTAAAGACACCCTGCAGATAAAGTGGGAATGACCAGAGTCCCCAGTGGCTCAAACAAAACAGGAATTTGCAGCTTTTCCCAGCATCCTATTGGAGAATCTTTCATGAATTTTAAAATAGTTTACCTTTTCTGTTCACCTTTCCTCAAGACACAGCTCAGAAGAACCTGTCACCTTTTAGCACAAATGGGTTCAGTCCCCAACCCACAATGAGCCAAAGGATCTGACTGAAGGACATCCACTGTGCCATGCCTTGATGCTCAGCTCAGGGCCCACATGTGACCTACTGCATGTTAAAAAAAAAAAAAAAAACAACAAAATTCCTGGTTTTCTTTTCCCCCCAGCCGTCCCTCTACTTCTCCCTCCCACCCTGATCTGACTTTTCCCATTTCAAATGAGATTTAGAAGTCTGCCTGATGGCAGGTGGGTGGAGGCTCTCCAGATACTCTGTTTGTTGGTAGCCCAGCAGTTATTTGTGGTTGGCTTTTTTGTTTGCCCACAAGAATTTCCAGGGTGGTGTAAACAGACAGATGTGGGTTCCCTTCTGCCATACAGATCACACCATAGAGAGATATCAAAGGAAAAAACCAAGCCCATGAATAATGCACTAGTGAGAGCATTTGAAGCTCTGCACTTTAAAGACTGGCCTCTGAATTTATTGGTGTAATTGTTAGGTATGGGCACTCAGGCTGCCAGATAGCTTTTGAAATCAAAACATCATGGAAAGATTTCCCGGATATTTAAAAGTTTATTCAAAGTGTAAGTGGGCTCAAGCACTGGCAAACCCCAGGCTGGTCCCACCCTGAACACTGCCCTAATCTTACATGCTAAAATTGTTCTTTCCTTCCTTCCCTCAGTGGCACAGTGGTTTAATTCTTACTTCAGTGAGGCATCTCAGCAACCATCCCATGGCTCACTGCTGCTGTAGCACTGGCATGCTGAAGGGGAGGGTTTCAAAGGTGTGGATTAGTAAAGCTCCACTGATTTCAGGCTAATTCATACCAGCCAGGAAATTCTGCCCCTTGTTCTTTTTTTTTTCTTTTGCTTCTACTGTTACCATATTATGCAAACACTACTTTTGCCATGTAATTTCTATGTGCCTTGTTCTCACCTCTTACATCATGGCATTTTTAGCCTTGAGACGAACAATTAGCCCATGATTAAAATCACATTAAGTCAACAATGCAACTTGCTAATCATTCTTACTCCGGAGTTTCCAACTAAAGCTTTTCTCATAATTTATTTTTCCAGGAGGATTTGTATATGTTTCTGTCAGTCTGTTTTGGAGTAAGGCAGGTTACAGAGGCACTTTGATTCATGGCTGGACGTGGATTATTTTCAGTAGAAAGAAAAAGGAGACTTGGCTTTAACAGCCTTGCACTGTCATCTTGCGGTCGCAGTGCTCAGCTCCTCACCCTTATTTGGAAATGCCTTGAACAAGAATTCTGTTTGAGCAGGAAGAAATGGTGATAGCCCCACTCCTAGGGCTTTGGCTTGTTTGGAGGCCTCCTTCCTGATATTCTGAGACAAGACAGAGTAACCTTGCCAATTGTTTCCAGTTCAGCTTTTTCCATGTCCTTCCTTTTGGGAAGAAAGCATCATCTCCTCCATAAAACCATCATTATTTAGAAGACTTCATCTCCTCCAGACTTACAGCACTTTCACCATGAACACGTACTCCAAGCCAAGTTTTTAGGGCAATTTTATGCACAGTCCTCCTTCCTGCCTGAGCTTTAAAGAGGGAAAGCTCTGCCACCATCAGCTCCAGGTGAGGGAGACGTCTGTTTCTCAACTGAGGCAAATCACTCACAACATCTTCTTGGCTTTGCCCACTAATCTCAACCTGCAAAGAGCAATTATTTTTGCCTCCTTTCTGGACTGCTCAAGACACCAAGCATGGGATTATCCTCGTAGACCCTTCCTAGAGGTAATTTCCTGAGCTTGTCCAAAAGACAAGAGAAAGCCCTGAGCCAGGCTTGCCTTCATCTCCAGCAGTGCTGTTCCCAGCCAGAAAGCTGGTCTCCCACCTGCTTCCTTAAATCCTACTCTTGGATAAAAATAAACCATATTCTGCAAAGATAGCCCAAATCCATCCCCTCCCAGTGAAGCCTGGCCAAATGATCTATCAGTGAGTGACCAGAAATGAGGAAATCAACCTAACTGGTTACTTGGATGTGTGCAGCAGGAGTTACCCCAACCTAAACTACAGATTCCAAAAGTTCCATCCCTGTCCTCCTCAACAGCCAATACTTACATCTCCTTTTATAGAAAATCCTCCTTACCATTTTATCAATACCAGCTTAAATTTTTAAGCTTAATCAAAAGCTTTAAAATCTTCATTGTTTCTGTTTGTGCTATTCACTTGAGTCATCTGTCTCAATTTAGAGGTAAAAAATCCTCATAAGGTCACTCTTGTTACATTCAGTTTCAGCATCTCTATTTGGGCTGCCAATACCTTGAGGAAATGTTTATTTTTACAGAAACCACAGTTAACATAAAGAGTCAGGAGCAAAAAATAAAAAATGGGTTTCTAAGGGACTTAGTTTAGCACTTGAGGAAAACCCACTCTATTTTGATTAGAATTGTGTTACTCTCCTTCCCTTGAATGAAATGTAGAGTGTGAAAAATGAACTCCCCATTTTTGGAAAGAACTGTCTCTCAGCATAAAATGTTGCAAACCATATTTACTTCAACTTTTCTTTAACATGTGAAAATTGTCATGATTTTGCAGACAGATTGCCACAGATAAGATTTGTTTATCAACCCAAAATCTTACTACCAGCAGAGGGATCCTCTGTGGCCTTTGGAATCCATTAAAGCTCCATCCAGAATCTCTGTGAGGGTTATACTCTAAAACTCTCAAAATGCAAGAAATTCATGCAAGATTTTTTTCAGCTATAACGGATTTTAAAGGGTAAGAATTATCTATTTTGTCCTCACACTTTCAAAATGACTACATTTTAGTTTAGATTTAGAAAAAAAAGAAAACTTTAGATAAAATGTAAAACAACTCCAGTAAGAGGACTGCAAACTAATGGGGTGGTATGGAAATTTTGGGAGCTGAGAGTTACTAGAAGTGTGACTGCTGTTATCAAACAAAGGGACTGAAATCCTAGACTCATGGTTGGGAAAGGCCTCCAAGGCCATGGAGCCCAGCCTGTGACTGATCCCCACCCTGTCACCCAGAGCAGAGCACTGAATTCCATGTCCACACATTCCTTGCACACCTCCAGAGATGGGGGCTCCAGCACCTCCCTGGGCCATCCCTGCCAATGCCTGACCACCCTTTTGGTGAAGAAATTCCTCCTGATGCCCAACCTGCACCTCCCCTGGCACAGCTTGGGGCCATTTCTCCATGTGCTGTCCCTTGTTCCCTGGGAGCAGACCCTGACTACCCCACTCCAGTCAGGGAGCTGTGCAGAGCCACAAGGTCCCCTCGAGTCTCCTTTTCTCCAGGCTGAGCCCACCCAGCTCTCTCAGCTGTTCCTGGCACTCCAGGCCCTTTCCCCAGTTCCATCCCCTTCTCTGGACTCACAAATGTGAACAATCTCCTTTTTGGCACACTTAGCAGAGATGTCAAATGTTGTGTAGGAAATCCCCACGCACGGAGATGCCCTTGAACCGAGGGACCGATAATCTGCAGAGACAAAGCAAAACCAAACCCAGCTCGGCACTCGGGAGCTGCCATCACCCCAGAGAGCAGGAACACACATCCCACAGGGCCAACAGCACCAAGCCCAGCTGCTGCTGCTGCTGCAGGGCTCCAGGAGCAGCAGGACCACCTCTGACAGCAGCACAGCACTCACTAATTCCATCCCTGCCCTCGCTGCCAGCCCGGCTGATAATTGGCACCGACCGCGGCCGTGGTTGCTGTGATGTGGGAGCTGCTTGCCAAGAGCTGCACTGAGACCACCAACTCACTTCAGACAGGCCACTAAACACCCATCTGAGGGTAACCACGAGGTCCCTCTCAGCCTGGGCTCGATTCAGGCTGGGCACTTGGAGGTGAAAAGGCTCCGCATTCAATTACCCGTCCCCTGAGTCATCCCATCCACCCTCTATAGTTATTGCAAAGTGCTCTGGTAAGCAATATCTGAGAACATTACATGCACTCAAAATGCTAAAAATACACGTCTAAGAAGGCAGGGAAAAGTTCAGATCACTCAAGAGTACATTTCCTTTCTCTTTAAAAGCAGTACATTTTCCTTTCTCTTTAAAAAGAAAATAAAAAACACAATACAATTTTCCTTTTCTTTTTTTCCAAATAATTTTTCCACACCCTGCTTTGCCATTCCAATTAATTTCTTGCAAATATCTTTAGAATACTTTAAATATCTTTAGAACCTTTAAATATCTTTAGAATCTTTAAATATCTTTAGAATTTTTAAATATCTTTAGAAAAGAGAGGCTGTTCTTGGAAAAAAACTAAATGTTCCTTTTACCTTTGTATTTTCCAAATAGCTAAATCAGTACTAGAAAGAAGGCGAAAGTACTTGGGGGGGGAGGGGGTGTGAGAAGGGTAGCAGGGAACAAAACAAAATGTTAAAAGATGGATTAAAAAGGCCCCACACTGAAATGACAAGTCCCAGGGTTCCTCAAATGTGAGGATTTGTTTTCAGAGTGGTGCTGCCCTCTGGTCCCCCAGGATATGGTATTTTCAATGCAGCTCCAGAGGGTCACCAATCCATTTGTGTCACCTATCCTGGGATCTGACAACTCTCCCCAGGGGCTCAGTTAAACAAGGCTGCAGTTTTTAAACAAAGTGGATTTTAATTGAGAAGCACCTGTGGTGAGAGCCTACCAGCATTTATTAAAAAGCAGATTTATCACAGTGAACCACAGAGGGGGGAGGTGGGAGGGGGAGTCCACACGTACGTCATACCTGCAGCACAGAGCCAGCCCTTTCACAGAAAACCCTCAGAGAAATGTGTAGGATTTGACTGCACCCCACAAAGAGTGCTCTTCCCAACAGGCTGTTCCCAGGGTGCTGAAAAGCTATCATTCATAAAAAATTATTGAGGGGGAAGGAGGTAGCAAAAGGGAGTTCAGGAGGCCAGGGATGCCAGTGGGAGCTGCAGAATGAGACCCTGTGTGAAGCACGCACCTGTTTGTGGCCACCATAAAAGCTTCACTAGAAAGCCTAAAGCTCCAAACTGGGGGGAGAAAGGGGGAAAGAGGGAAAACATAATGAAAGCTTGTCTTAATATAAAAATAAACTTTAACCCATGCAGTGCAGACTCGCAACAGATGGCTGCAATTTAGAAAAAAAAAAGCCCTGGCAATGAGAAATACACAGAACTGAGGAGGAAACTCTTCCAGACACATCTTGGTATCATCAAACATGGGCTTGGGGCAAAGACTGGAATTGCACCACTTTATAAAATATGTGGCTTATAAACCTGCTTCTAAAACAAAATTTAATGTTGGCCTAGAGAGCAGTTGATTGGAGGTGCCAAGGTCTGTCTAAATGTAATAATAAACAGTTCCACTAAGGAAGAGTTTGCAAGACAAGGAGAAGAGAGTGAAGCCAACAGTTACATGACACACAAATGTTTACAGTGACAAGGGATGTGCTGTAATTTTAATTACACTATTAGTAAGATCCCTTGGTGATATGTTGCAGTGTTATGCACTCACTTTACCCTTGGTGAGGGGCAGAAATGATGTGCTCAAGCCTGCTGGCCCATTTAAGAAGACTTAAAGTTAAGGGTGAGGCTCCTCAAAGGAGTCACTAAGGATGCTTTTTACCCTCAGAAAATAACTGGCCATTTTCATCTATTATTTCCTTATCAATGTTTTCCTATTTATTGCACACATAACACTGCCTTTTTTCCCCCTTGTGTATGTAAATCAGTCTCACTTCTAATCAAAAGTAGGCATAGCCTATGATGTTCATAAGAAAAGAAATGCATGGTGCAGAATAAAGGGGGCAAGGAACAGAAATATCAGCCACTCTACATCCCATGTCTGGGAAAATGTGGTTTTGTAAATGGTTTAATAACAATTTCAGAATTTGGTTTATTTCTCTTTTAAAATCACTGCTGAAGTAAAAACCTACTTCTCTGCCACAGTGCCTTGATCTGCAGGGGTTATTTCAACTTTTTTTGTTAAGACACTTTCAGCTTGGACATGCATGGAGAGAGACCATTCACAAGAGCATGGTGTGACAGGACAAGGGGGGATGGCTTCAAACTGAAAGAGGTTTAAATTAGATATTAGGAGGAAATTGTTCCCTGTGAGGGTGTTGAGACCCTGGCACAGGGTGCCCAGAGCAGCTGTGGCTGCCCCATCCCTGGCAGTGCCCAAGGCCAGGGTGGATGGGGCTTGGAGCAGCCTGGCATAGTGGAAGGTGTCCCTGCCCATGGCAGGGGGGTGGAATGAGATAAGCTTTAAGGCCCCTTCCAACACAAACCATTCTACGATTCTACAACTGCTTAGATCTCTTTCTAGGGATTATCTTTTTTACTCAGCCTATCTTGTATATCCTTCCACCATGCTCTTTCCTTCCTCCACTTTAATTCTTACATTTAACATTAACAGCTCAATAGCTCTGTGGCAAATGTAGATAACCTCCTCCACAATTAACACAGAGGTAATCTGAAGCAGCAAATTGATTCTTCTCCCCCAACTCCCCCTGTCAAAAAAGCCCATGTTCCTTGAGAACAGGTCATGGAAATACACAGAACATTCAACTGCTAAGCGTTAAACAGATTCCTAGTCAAAGTTGTTTAAATACATTTAAAAGAAGCAATAGACATAGGATTTATCATGAAAGGCAAATGCTTTTATAAGCAGCCAATGGACAGCTCAGTGTGCTGGCCCTGCTGAGGCACTGTGAATTTGGGAGCCTGTTCTGGGTCCATCACTGCAGGAAAGGCACTGAGGGGCTGGAGAGTGCCCAGAGAAGGGAATGGAGCTGGGGAAGGGGCTGGAACACCAGGAGCAGCTGAAGGAGCTGGGAAGGGGGCTCAGCCTGCAGAAAAGGAGGCTCAGGGGGGGACCTTGTGGCTCTGCACAACTCCCTGACAGGAGGTGCAGCCAGATTGGGATTGGTCTGTTATCCTGAATAACAAGAGACAGGACATGGGGAAATGGCCTCAAGCTGTGCCTGGGAGGTTTAGGGTGGCTGTTTAGGAAAACTCCTCCTGGAAAGGGCCATCAGCCCTGGCACAGGGTGCCCAGGGCAGTGGGGGAATCCCCATCTGTTCTGATCTGCTAAAGGTGAGCACAGGTGAGATTTGCTCCAGTCTAAAACTGCAGACAGGAATTAGGTTCTCAGCACAGTGGAAAACAAGATTAAAACCCAAATGAGCTTAGATGTTGGAATCCAAAGCGATCATTCAGCTCCAATTTTTTTTTTTTCCCTAAAGAAGGAAAGAAAGAGATAAAACAGCAAAGTAGGAAAATGTCAACAACAATTACAAGAAGCACAGGAAAGGGGTTACCTCCTCTATGAGCCCTGTCCTGGCTCATGGAGCACAATGTGGAAAACCATCCCCAGCGAAGTCCCTCCAAGAGCTGCCAGCAGGATCAGCAGGGTGGGGCACAAGCAGCCTGACAGGAGCAGCCAGGACAGCAAATAGCACACACAGCAAAGGCCCTGAGACTCTGTAGGTTCTGCAGCCCTCAGCAGGTTAGGCACTTGCTTACAGAAGTGGCAATGTTGTACCTACCTTGGAGCAACAGCATGTCTGGGGAGAACTTCATCTCTGCTCCCTTGAAGTTCATTGGCTGCCCACTGGCATCCAGGCAAAGTTCCCTTGATGCATGAAAGAGTTCATTGCTTGCTCTTCTCATTTATCAAAACTTTATTGCTTGTTTGCCTGATGTATCAACAGATGATTTTAGTGGCCTTCAAACAGGGTGCCTTATTTTCTAAAATAAAGTCATTGCTAAAATTTTTATTTTAAGGCAGTTCAAAACTAACTTTCAAAACATAATATTCAGAGAGGCATTGGACAAACACTCCTTACTTTTTATCTGTTCACTACACCATCCCTGGAGGGATTTAACAGCCATGTGGATGTGGCACTTGCAGACATGGGTTAGTGGTGGCCTTGGCAATGATGGAATGGCTGGACCCAATGGTCTTAAGAGATCTTTTCCAATCGAAACCAGTCTATGATTATAATCACTTCCAGTAAACACAATTTCAAAACCAAAACTGCCCAGCACAACAGCTGAAAATCCCCTCTCCACCCAGAATGAGGACTTGGTATGGATAATTTAATTTATCTTAATTTTTTTCCTTATTACTGTGCTATGAATACTACATAAACATGTATTTCTGAAAACAAGGTCTGCAGTAGAAGAGTGATCATCACCATTTGTTCTGCTTATGCTTTAGAGCTAATACTACCATGGCAATGTTCCTCTCAGTGACTAATGCACTACCACTTCAGAGCTTTATCAAGACTTTTTCCCTTGGGCAACACAGATTTTGTGTTTACCTTGGTCACATTTTCAAAACTCCAGGAGAAGAAAGTGTTTCAAGAACAACCCCACAAAAAAACCACACAACTGACTGGACTGTTTGTCTTATAACAAACACTGACTATGAATGTATGCTAAAGCATGAAGATTTTCAGAACTCTTGAACCATTACAGAAATAAAGGCATTGTGTGGACAAACAGGTTGAAATACTTCCTAAATGACAAAATGAAAAAAAATCAAACACAAATCCCTTTTGTGCAATAATGTTTCTACATTAATATTTACTTGTACCCAAAAATGAAAGGAAACTTTAAAGTTTAGCATAAATGTGTTATGGAAGCCATCTTACATTTAAACAAAACCAAGTGCAACTTACAGTGTGTCTTGCTCAGGAACTTCTGTGACATCTCCATGTCATCACTGGTGTGGCATCAGCTCCACTTTTGAACTGAGATGAGAAGCCATGCAGCAAAACCCCAGGAGGTTAATTTTAAATGCTCTGGGCTTCCCTTGGTCTTTACATCCAGCTGTGTTTTCCTTTCCCATGAAAATCCATGCCAAACCGGAATTCTCTAATTTGTTTGTATATTTTTCTCTTTACCATTTAAATATTTTAATTATTTAGGTATTCTCTGAATAATATATTACTTTTAGAGTAAGCTGTAAGGCTGCAGAAAATGCTGAGCAAAACTCCAGAGAATCCTTGATAACCTTGGAGCTCTTTTCCAACCTTAATGATTTAATGACTCTATAAGGCAATTTAAAACAACATAATGCCAATTCTGTCCAAATGAAATTTGGGGTGAAAGAACACAACTCTTTTATCTTCCTCTGGAGAAGGGGAGGCTCTTCCTAAAAAGGTATTTTTTGGACAGCAAATTTCTGCAAGTGTCCAGACAGCAGGAGGGAAGATGCAAACTAACAAGACTCTCTCATTTGACTGACAATGTGTTTTCCACCTCCCAGGAGTTCTCCCTGGGACCTGAACTCCTCCATCTCTCACCCCACAATCCACTTTTATTTGCTTCTGCCTTCTCCAGTCTGGTTCTTAATTCCATGCTAGATGGACACCACCAGGCAGGTCTGAGAGAAATGCAGGGATTCTCTCAGTTCTTGCCTTCTTTTGCCAGCACCACCCTAGGGAGGAGCAGCAGCTGTGGGAAATGTCCTTACAGACACTTACAGACACCTTACAGACACAGACAATGTCCTTACAGACACTGGACACTGATGATCCACGACTGGAACATCAATTCAGTAAATTTAGTAGCTCAGCCCCCACGTCTCTACTTCCAGTGTATAAAATAAAGTTTTACCAGAGCTTACAATGTGGTGAAGTTCAGGCTGGATTATGCAAGAGGAAAAGTCACTACTCTCATTTGTCTTGGGAATAGCCAAAGCTTCCAAAAAAAGTCGTTTTAGGGATTCTAAAGACCTATTCAAAAATCAATGCCAGTTTCTCATCCTCATAAATTGCTGGATGTTATCAGAAATTACTGGGAAAGGAAGTTCCCTTAGAGAAACCCATTAAGCCTAAAGCAGGATGAACCCCCCCAGTGGAGTGGTTATGCCTTGGCCAAGCTGCAAGGGACTGGAACCAGCTCTGGACAAGGAGAGGCTCGTTCCAGAAGGAGCTCCAGAGAGAGGGGGCAGCTCTGTCAGGACCCTGGACAGCACCGCAGGGAGCCGGCGGAGCAGCCTAAGGGGGACACGGGGATTTCAGAAGGAAATGGAAAGTCCAGGGAATCACAGAATGGTTTGTGCTGCAAGGGACCTTAAAGATCACCCAGTTCCAATTCCCCTCTGCCATGGGCAGGGACACCTTCCACTATTATCCCAGGTGGCTCCCAGCCCCATCCATCCCAGCCTGGGACATTTCCAGGGATGGGGCAGCCACAGCTTCTCTGGGAAATCTGTGCGAGGGCCTCCCCAGCCCCACAGGGAACAATGTCTTACTGAAATATTTCTGCACTGCTTCATAAACTCCCCCCATCTAATACAAAGAAGTCCACACTAAGAGACAGGGATTTCCAAATCAATACAACCCAACGACACAGCTCAGGCTTGGTACAAAAACTGAGGGTTATTTTGGGCAGAGCCTCACATTTTTAGTAGTTTCTCATTTGCAATCAAGCAGACTCTTATTTTTGATTCTCACTACACAAGCACTCGCATCAACATCAAAATACAAACTGTTAAATTAAGGTTGTGACAATGGCACAAACTGCCTGTGACTTTTTCTCCTTTTTTTGGGCTGTATTTAGAAACATATTTTACAAGCACTTTAGGCAAAAATCACTTAAATTACTAGAAACATATTCAGAGCTTTGCAAACACTTTAGGTTATCTCTCACAACTTGCCAGAAAGCTCTTTCAGAATCTCTCCACTTGGGATGAAAAACCAACTCCCTATTCTCTTTTAATAACAAATGGACCTTAAAAAAAAAAAAAAGGGAAAAAAAAATCTGATCACTATTGTTTGAAAGCACTCGAAAGCAGTAAGATGGTCACAAGACTTGATTTGCCTGTTCTGCCCCTTTACAAACTCACTAAAGCTTGCTTTTTATGACTGATTGCTGTGCTGTATTAATCCCCAAGCATATAAAACGAGTCTATTGGAGACCAGGACTCCACTGGGGGAGGACAGGGAAGCTGTTGTCTTCCGAGAATTAATCCATCCTGGAAAATCAAAAGCCAGCCACTCACAATACAGTAATCAGCATGTTCTCCACTATGAAAGCCCTACATTTCCCTTTTAGAAAACACAACTATTACTCCATTATGTACTGAAACACACAAAACTCTTTTAACCTTGTGTTTGTTATTATTTGGCTTATATTTATGGGTTCGTGTACATTCTATTGGTGGGTATACAACCATCAAGTTAAAAAAACCCCACCCTCTCTATTCCTCACTGCTTAAAAAGAAAAGGGACTCCCACTGCTTTTTCCACAACCAAAGTTCTCTCTGGATTTGTTTTGTGAACAGGATTTTAACTCTTTATCACCCTAAATAAAAGGAAATTCTTTGCATTTTTCCCTTACACAGAAAGCACAGAAAGTCCATTTTCTGTTCAGAATAAATTTTTCCCTCACTTTGTTAAATTATCTACCATGGCTTTCCTCAGTAGTGGCACTAAAATAAAATTGTATTTTTTTCTACTTACCAAATTAAGAACAACTTCACTTTATTTCAGATACTGTCATATTTGATGCTCCTTTGTTAGCAAAAGTTTAATTCCTTCATTTTAAAGTTGAATGATGCAGTCTTCCAAATAACTGATTTTGTTCTTTCTCTGTAAGAGTAGATATTTTTTCCATTTAGGTGCTAGAAATATGAATCTTCCATTGTGTTATAGAGATAATATGAAAACCTCCTACAAACCCAGCTGTAAATCTTATGTGACAGTAATGAAAACATTAAATTAATTCTGGCCTAAACACAATCATTAAGGCTTTAGGAAATCACTGAGAAACCATATGCTCAAGAGGAACCACAGTCATATTTCCATTCAGCCAGCAAAAGCCAAAAAACCTACCTGTATATGACAGCACTTCCAACATAATTTTAACATTCAACAAAATAGTCCTGACAAGTTATTTTTTAAAAGCAAACAAATAAATTTGCTTGTATTCACATTTAGTCCTTGCTAAAGCAAAGAAAAATTTTCTCCCCTATTTATTTTTTAAGTAAAAAGTCACAAAAAGAAATAGGAGTTAGAGTCCTTGTTCCTATTGCCACTATCCTTTTTCAGACAACATTTATTCAACAAACAGCTGTAGACAGGAATTTTGAATCCTTGCCTTTAAAACCAACAGGTGTCTAAAATCCCACTGGGTCAATTCCACAGTCCCACCAGGCTGGCATGGCACACACCAACATCTTTCTGTTAAATTGAAATTCCCCCAGCGGTCCAGCTCTACTCACCATCAGTTTTAAGCAGTACAATGTGTTTCTCAAAGCACTGTATACTTTCTTCCATTTTTAAATCAAAAATTCAGCTGGAGGAGCAAAAGCTCACACACACAGATGAAGGTCTGTTTACATGTAATATGAAGTTTAGGGACATGAACTTGCCTTTCTATTTAAGAATGGGATTAAATGTCAACAAGAACATGAAGATGTTAATTTTTCCGAGACCTCTGAGTTAGATATGGCTGAAGATAATCCAATGACAGTAACCAGCAATATAAAGCTGTGCAGGGAGGATTGTGTTTTTTGGCTTCCAGGGCAAAGCTGTGGCACACACAGAGTTAACTGTGCCCTCCTCCCCCTGCCCCCCAGTTTCACCCCCCCTTCTCCCCCATCTCATTCATGCCACATTCCACAGTGGCAGGGTCCAACAACAATATAGGAGGGTACCCAAAATGAAGAGGCAGGGCCCTCTATTCTTCTGCCTCTCTTGAATTAATTAACTGGAAATGAGTTTTGTCAATGTTTTGGAAAGGCAGAGGGGTGAAAAGAAACTGCTAGAATTAATCACAGTGAGAAACTACCTCTTCAGCAGTCTGCCAAAGTTCAGAAAACCCATGAGAAGCGCAAAATAAAAGGAAAGTGGGCTGACTTACCCTCCAAAGGAACAAATAACATTCAAACAAACACCCAAGTCTCCAAAACAGAGACATGCCCCAGTGCAAAGGAATGCAGCATCTGTTGCCACAACAGCTTCAGCTTTGGTTTTAATACACTTGTCATGAAGACTGATAGGTATCAAGGTAGAAAAGACAGTTTACTAATAATTTAAATAGACAAAAGCCATGTTGTGTTTAATTTACTAAATATTTAAGTACATCCAACATTCTCTTGATGCTTATACAAATATATTTAGGTCTCATTATTGAAAATTATTAACTTTGCTTGTTTAGCCCTGACACAGCACAGATCTTTTACATGGAGAAGGCAGCCTGCAAAGGAGCTCTTTCTTTGAAGAGTTTTTTAATGATAGTTATCTCCAGGTTCAGCAAAAGGAATTATGACAAGTCGATACTGCACGTGTGACATTCTTCTAGTGATGAAAAAGGAAGTGATGAAATTCCAACCAACTAACAAGAAGGACCTGATTCACTCAGGTACATAGAAAACACACAGGTGACCTTTTATTTACAGCAAAAGGAGGCAGAAACATCATCTGGCAGCTTTTCTGAGAACAAACACAACATTTTCAACAAACTGGGACTAAAACTGAAAAAAACCGGCTGCTGAGCAAGGGAAAATGTTTTGTAAGAGAAATACCCTTTCAGTCTATTGCTGATATTTTTGCTCAGGAGGGCTTTTTCCTGGTTGACTGCAGGATTAACTTGCCATCCCTCTGCTGTATCTCCAGGCCCATGCTCTGGAGGGCAGAGCTGTCCGCCAGCCCCTTGCGCTCCATCTGCGCGATCAGCGCCTGGTTCTGCTCGTTCTGCTCCGTCAGGTTCCGGATGGCAAACACGGCCCACTGGCTCACAACTGCAGGGCACAGTCAAGGAGCATTCATCTATTTATTCAAAGATGAAACATTGATTATTTTGATTTACTACTGCATTCACCTCCCCCAGCCCTCCCCCTTAAACTCAGTAGAAATCAAGGGGTCGAACAAGACATTTACAAGTGCTGACACTGAATCTGCAAATACTTGCATATGAGGCAATTTAATTATAAAAGAGGTTTGCCCTTAAACTTCACACAAATTTACTAGAGTTTATATTAAGTAAAAAAAAAAAACAAAAAACAAAACCCCAAGCAAACAAAAACCCCCAACCAAATTAACTGCAGGAATTAAAAGGACATACTCTTTCAAACCAAAATTACAGTCAATTGAAATGTTCCAGTGATCTTCCTAGTGAGTTTAAATAAAAAGTAAGTCAGTTGTTTATGATCTGAACACTTCAACACTACACTTCCAGGCACAAACAAAATAAGCTGTACATCTTGCACAGGAAAGATTATTATTTTCACAGCAAAAGTTCAAGAGATGTAGAAAAAGACAACTTATCCAGGTTAATATCTGAAAATAGCACAAATAATATCAGAGACACTTAAAATTCTTTGACTTCCAATATTACCTAAACTCAGTCCTTTATTCCTGGGTGCTTTCACACACTTGCCAGGAGACCAGACACTATGATCACTGGCAGGGAGCTCCTGCTGATGTTTAAATGGGCACAAGCTGCAACTCATTCACCTCCCAAGGTGGTCCCTTGAGGCCAGGATTGAGGCACATGTCAGGGATGTAGACAAAGGATTTAAATTCCCAGGATTATCAGCCAGGCATCTTCCAAGTGAACTACAGTGTTCCTTTTATGAAGTGTCAGAGATGTTGGTCCCAATTTTGCAGCTGAAAAGTTGTTATGATATAATCTTTCCCAAGTTACCCATACAGGAGCCAAGCCTTTCTGAATCCCATGAGTGGTTTGCCTGCAGGGCACCAATTATTTACTACATGTAGCTTCACATCCACTAGAAGAATATGCATAATTTACTCATCTCCTTGATGTCTTTTGGGTTGGGGAGCATCTTAAGCACAGAGATAAATGTTCTTGTGGGCATTTGCCACAGGGTGACAGGAGGGGGAAACTCAGACAGAGGAGAACTTCAGACAAAACAACAGAGGAGAGGAACTGGACTTAAACAATCTTACACAACCTCAACAGAGAGAGAAGGGTTTAGATGAAAAGCAGCTTGGACATAAACATAAGGGAACAGCCCTGCATTGGCATGTGTCAGTGAAACAGCCTTTTTGTAGCAGTTTATATTTATTTTCAAATTCAAGAAGTCCAGATCTGAAAATAAAAAATAATAAAGTGTTGACTACTATGGAGCTTTTTTTCTTTTTCTGATAGACCTGAACTTTGTCAGGAAGCATGCTGCACATCATCTTTATTCAGAAAAATTCCAGTGTGAGGTAATGACAGAGAGAAATTAGGACCAAAACAAATTATGCACCTCATCAAAGCCTTGACAGGTGAACACAACAGAGAATATCAATATATTCTCTTCTGTCAGTGCATCACTACTAGAATTAAGTAAAAAGACAAGTGCCAATCTACATTTAAGTTACATAAACTTGGTATTTGCACTGAAGATTACATTTGATTATATAAAACAATAAGATACCGAGGTAATAAAATCATATATGTGCAGACTGTCAGTCATTAGTGCCAAGGTGAGAACAGATTTCAGACCAGCAAAGCATGCAAGCTGAAAACTGCAGATAAACCAAGGCTGACACCCACCAGGTCTTTTCCAGGTCTGATTTAGGGCACGTCATGAATGCCAAAAAGTAACAACAAGTTCTCCCAGTGGACTGTGAAAATCATCTTACCACCCTCCCTGGCTCGGCTCCTGGATGAGAAGCAGACTTCCCTTGTTGTGTTCCTAAAATACAGCTTCTGCATAAGAACAGTACTTGCATAAAAGCATATTTTTTATAATATTAACAGCAATTTTCAGAGACTGACAGTTCTCAATCACATAAAGTGCCACACAGACAAAAAAAAAAAAAGTACTCCCAAAACTTTTGTGCATATTAGCCTTGAGAATGATCCTGCTACTATAGTCTTTATGTCCTTCAACACAAACCCGCTGCTAAACCCCATGGCAAATGCTCTTTTCCTATTACCAGATCCATTCATGCTTACATAATATCTAAGACATCCCCATTATCTTATGAACTCTATCACCATTGTGGCATTTATCATTATTGACTACTGTAGCTGAAGCTGCAAAATGGTTTCAATAACATTTTCACTCCTTCAGAAACCCCTTTCTGTGAGTAGGTTTTCCATTGTGACCACAGCCATGAATATTCATCATCCCCTTGTTCGCAGGCTGGGGAAGGATGAGGCCTTTGGACAGCTGGGAGCAGAGCCTGGCAGACTGGAGTGTCTGTGGAGATTAAAGCCAGTCCCCAGCTAATACTCACATTACCCTCTTGCTCCTCTCCAAAGACAGAGACACTGAGAGAAAATTAAACACATTCGAGAGTCTCTAATCCTACCTACACTTTCGGCACTTTATTGTAGGCTCAGCTTTAGAAAGGGGGCTTCTAAAGTTGCCATAGTTACTAAAAATATGAGTGTGAGCCTGTTTGTTGTGAAACTGCACCAAAGAGAAGCAACACAGCAAGCACAGCAGATCTGATTGCACAGACTTGTCTAGATTTTTCCAACTGGGCATATTACACTCTCAAATAAATTAATACTATAGGCAAGTGAAGATTATGATATTCTGTCACAAAGAAGAGGACATACAAAAGGAAAAAACCAATTAATTTTATTTTGCAGAAGCCTCATCACTAGGCTATCTGTGCTTAGGGACTGAAAACAAACATTTCTGTGCATTTACAGCAACACTGTTCCAAAATCTTTCAGTACTGTGTGTTTTGGAATTCCTGTGCTATTGTGACTAAATCAACTTGTCCTATTTCCATACCCAAGTAACATCTTCATTCCACAATTTAAAATTTAAAATTGTCCTCTGGGTTGTAACTTTGACTGTCAGGGAGAGGGAAACACAAAGAGAAAGGAAGAAAGGTGGAGGAAACTGTCCCTTAAGGATGAAAAATATTACTATCTGGAAGCCATGAAAATCTGTGCCACTAAATTCCTGTGTAAGTTTTGTTCCTGACTGCAAAGGGAACTTTTCACAATTCTCCCAGTTCTTTTCACTTGGATTCTGCTACAAGAGGTTGCTGGAGTCAATGCAAGAGTATAGGGACTGGTTTGTAAACTTAATGGGGTGTGAAAATACAAGGATGTCCTGCCAGGAACCGCTAACCAATACTGCTGCAGAGGAGGACACACACACCATTGCTCAGGGAGAGGGTTCCACCTTCTCATTCTTAGCCCAATTAGAACTAAACATTATTGACAAGCCCACTGTAGCCACCAGGACCCAAAAGAATTGTCCATAAAGCAAGTTGGATTCTATGGATGACAGAGGACAGAAAGAATTATTAATGAGGTTGGAAGCCGATGAGGTAGATAAAAAGCAATGTACAAGTAAGCTTGGAAGTATGTTGCTTGAAAAAGGCAAGTTTTAGAAGTTAATTATTATCATTAACTAATACAGGATACTGAAGGAGAATGAAATACCTACATCTGTTTTCCTAAATCCCCTTCATAGTTATTAATACTGAAGGATCTCTAAATATAACATTCTTAGTGGAGAGTTTGATTTATTACATAGTCTAGGGACTTTTTTTTTTAATTAGGCTGTTTCCCGCACTACAGTCAGTTTTCCATAACTAAATTATTACTTAGGAACTTTCTTCCTTACGAGTAATTAGGTCTTATGCAAAAAAAAGGGAATTCTTTGCCCAATCCCACTACCTCATTTAAATAAAATTTTTTATTATTTCAATAGCAACTACATTCTAATCAAATACAGGAAGAGATACAAGATATTAAGAAAGCCAGCACTCACAGGTTGGAACCCTCATCAAATGAGCTGCTCATGTAATTCCTTTCTTAATGCCACCAGTTTTTATAAGAACAAGACTGTATGACTAAAAAACAGAGGTAATGAAAATACAATATTTGTATTGTACAATAATTACATTTCTTTCTGGCCTTCAACAAGTAATCCAATCATCACTAGAACCTCTGCAAACTGGAATGAAATACTGAAGCATCACTTAGAATCACTTCCACTTGCAGACCTGTCTGGACCACACCTAAAAGACATAAATCATTTTTCTTTCCAGTCTTTCAGTCCTTTCAAGCACTTCTGTTCCACAGCACCTTGAAGACAACTCCTACCCCCACTAAAAAAGGTCTCTAGCCACCTACCACAGTTGTTCGTCACAGTTTGGAGCTGTGATGGACCACACATAGATGACCGTCAGGACTTTGGCCCCTCACCATGAGCCAAACTGCTTACAAAGCTCTACAAGTTTCTTCCTGTCTGGGGTTTTAGTAGTTTAGTGAAGTTCTAAAAGCTGTATAAGATCAGAATAATTCCTTTTAATTCCTCTATATTTTTATGTGACTTCTACCTGTGATTAATACATTACCAAAACCTAGTAACAGAAAATGTAATGAATTAAATGCTTTATCTCAATTTATTTACTTATTTTCAAAAAGGTAATTTATATTTTTAGAATTAATGCTATAGACTCTATTTATACTTGACTTGAATTACCAGCACCAGAAAACATCAGGAATTTATCCTATACAAACTTATAATATTTTGCTTAGAAGGTAGGAAAGAAAAAGTCTAGACTATTTCAGTTGCCTGCATTTTCATTTATTCCACAGCTGTTCTTATCACCTGTGATTGCAGTCACCACATTCTGGGTTCAAAAGCTAGAAATGGGCAGCACTGTATGAGCTGGGAGTGTCCCTTCCTCCCCACTCTGTGTGACTTTGCTCTTGCAGAGCTGATGTCCAGAAGCCTCCAAAAAACAGAGGCACTGCTGGATGCTGCCAGAGGAATTTATTCCTGATCAAACATTTCAGGGATAAGATGTGCAGCACGGGGGAAGTGAAAGCAGATGTTTCTGCCACAGGCAACTCTCACCTGGCCCAAGGATCAGTCAGAGGGTTGGACCATCCAGTGCCAAACAAGGCTCAAGCTCCACCACAGCGTGGCAGCAAAGCCTCACTGGACAGCACGTGTGCCATGAGGAGCCTGCAGCCCTTCCACTCCTCACCTGCTGCCCTAACCCGAGGAAGCTGCTTCCACAAAATATTCCAGGAAAGACAGAAAGCCCATCCCCAAAAATCTAAACTGGGGTTTGCAGCTTGAATTGCACCCTGCAGAACATGGCTTTGGCAGAGGTTTTAACCTTCACCATGTCAGAACAGACAAATGGGCAAAACCATTTGGTTTAAAGGCGCTGAAACACTTCAATGCTAAGGCAATATTCTCTGTAAATCACAGCCTACAGAGAGCAGCACAAAATAATTGTACATGAGGTAATTTTTCCAGTTCTGTAGCCTTCACTATCCTCCCATGCCAGTAGTGGAAATTCCAGTTCCTCTTGCAAACATCTTCCTTCTGGCTACTTGAATTTATCTCACTCTCTGAGCAGTCTACCCATGGTCTGCAATGATGAATCCATTTCTTAAAGTGTGCCTGGTGGGACACAGGCTGCTTTAAAATGGGACTTACACCTTCTCTATAACCAGACACATTAAACATAACACAGACACATTAAGCCTCATGTATGACTTCCAGTGACAATTCATCCATTTAAGTATCTATGCCCAACAAATATATTTTGAAGACCAGAATGGACAATTAAACCACTTTTGCCCAACACTTCTGCATAAACACAGAAGACCAAAGGTCATTCCTCTTGAAATCAAGCCTGTTAATTCTGTTTTGTGCAAAAGATGCTTTTGGGCCTTTTCTCTGAAAAACTTTCAGTGTTGAACTGGAAGATTTCACTGTGTCCCTAAATAAACTTTCCTAGTGGGTAAATATCTCACTCACTACAGCCTGTGATTTATTTCTGGCTTAGATTTGTTTAGAATTGTTTCCAAACACAGCTTTTCAGCATAGATTAAAATAAAAATTTCCCAGATCATAACTAGTATTTGGTGATTTTGCATGAACTAAATAAAGAAAGAAACCAAGAGAACTATTCCAAGTTTTGCATAATTTTTGTGTCTCTTCCCTCAATTTATGTTTTTCAGGACAGGCATCAGATAAGTAATAAAATCTGCCAAAATTTGCTGTGTGGAAGATTACAGGTACAGAACAGTTTCCTGGCCCTTTGGTTGTGAGTAGTTCAGAACATCTCACAATATCCAGTTGCTGTATATCTAATAGATAATTATTAATATATATGTAGATGTAATATTTACTATGCTCCCAGAAGTAGAGTCCAAGCTCTCCAGCCTCTCACATTTTCACACCTTTCCAGCACTATCCAGTACTGACAGCCAGGGCAGACCATGAGGCTCATTTGAGTTCCAAGGCTTCCCCATTTTTAACTACATTCTCATGTCACTGATGTCCAGCCAAATGGCACCCTATATTCCTTAAATGAGGTTTACTACTTCACAAATTTGAAATTTACTGGGACATGTCTTAACTAGAGCCATAAAGGAATTTTTCTCCCTAGGTCATTGGTATTTCTGGGTTAACAGTTCTGAGCAGTATTATGCACCCAGATTGATATTAACTTTTAATGCCTGCCAACTAAACATTTAATCTATATTCTATGTGCAGCCTTTCATGTTCTGTGGGACTCAAAATCCAATGCTAGGACATCTTAGCATACTATGAACTTGAACAAAAAATTTGGGTCCAGCACATCAGAGTTACAAAAGCCATAGGACATGTTTAGCTCTGTCAGGCTATTTTTATTATAATGTCTTTTATGCCAAAACTTACAGAACTTTCAAAAAAAAAAATTAAGCCGTAACCTCCAGCTTGTTTTCCTTTTCCCTATACTCAGACTTGTAATACTAGCTTGAAACCAAGAATATGACACATTCATTTTTTGCTGCTTAGGCTGCCAATTTTTTTTTAAATTATGACTTACATTTTTAATAGAAACCCATAATTTATGAGCAACTACAAATCATCTGGTTTTAAAACAGAAAAAATCACACTCTTGATCGATCTCAAGCTAGTACTTCACAGTTAAGAATACTCAGTTCTTTCAATCCCTTCTTTTATAATAATTCAATTTTAAGAGTTCATAACTAAATCTATTAGCTATCTGTAAGAGGTACCAGAGTTAGCAGGCTGGTATGTTAAAAGAGCTTCGACTGCTGTTACCTGACTTAAAAATACTTTAACTTATTATCTCTTCCCAAGTACAGAAAAAAAAATGCAACATTCCATTAAGTTGAAACTCATGCATCAAATTACTATTAAAACCTACCACAAACACTGAGATGTGGAGCAATGAAGCACAGGGGGATGGTAACTGTTCATAAACTGACCATCAGGCAGGCTGTAGTCCTGTTAAATTTCCTGGGACATGGAAAGAAAAAGGCTCCACCTTTACACAGAAATACATTCATGTGTATTTATGTGCAGAAATAAATACCTTTTCCAAAATGCTTTAAAATGGCAATTACAGGAGTCAAATAAAACTTTCAGAAAATTGGCACTGCACTTAAAAAGCCAATCTAATTCATGCCCGAGATGTGGTTAAGCTAATTATAATTCACCACTCTCAGACAGATGATGAGTTGAGCTGACACAATCTGGACTGAAGCTCTTTCTCTGTTTAGAAATGCCAGAGATTCATTCATTTATACAGAGCCAACAAGGATTTTATGCCACCTTATCTTTCAGCACAGTACATGTGTATTTTATTAATTCAGGGTCTCTGAGTAACTTATGTGGCATACCTTCCCTCCTGCTGGTTACGGCCATTTCAAATGTCACTTTATGACAAATAATCATAACACTGAAAGTAAATGAAACTCCAGTTCCATGGTCACAGACACCAAATGATGCCCAGTGTGCATCCAAAAATAACAACCATTAAATAAATGGGTGTTTTGAAAGATGCAGCTAAATTATAACCAGCCATTTGTTTAGCAAAATAGCCATTAGCCACAATCCTGTCTACAATTTCAGGGAATGGCTGCACCTCCTTGAGGAAATCTCCACACTCCAAAGGAAAGGAACAAATCCACAAGTGGAAAGGCCTGCAAATATATCTGAGTGAGGAAGGAAAGGTTTTAAAAACCATTAGCAAATCTAAAGAACAAATTTTAACCAAAGATCTGAGGAAGTGAGAGGAAACAATTTAAGGCTCAGGAAGGAGCTACATAGGAGAACACACTCACCAGCTGAAGATAAAACTGTTCTAATTACAGTGATGAAAAATGGGGCAACAAAAAAATGCCAGAATAAAAATATTATTTGAAGCATTGGCCAGATGACATCCAAATATTCTTTGGAGGTATGCACAAGAAAAAATGCCAAGAAGACAGACTGAAATATGATAAGGTGGTTGTAGAAGGCATTCCATTCTCAACAATATTTCTGAACCACTCCTAGCTTTACTTAAAAAAACCAAAAATCTTTGGGTCTCAAATTTCTAGTGCTCCATCTCAGCCCAGAGGGGAATTTTTCAAAAGTAAGTGTACAGAAAAATCAAGGAAGCTGTTTGAGCTATAAAAGCAGTGATTTTTTTTAGGTGCTCCTGATAACTAAAGACCTGTTTTTTTTCAAGAATTCAAGCCTGTCATGGATTTAAATCCACCAAGAGGATTAGAGAAGAGGACAAATATGACAATATTTGGTTTAGAGATAGACTTATTAACTTTAATTCCTTACTTTTACATGCATGAGTTGGTGCCTACAGAGATTACTCCTCACAAGGGATTAGAAATATTAGAATGTAACATTTGAAAGAGCCTTCTAACATTCTGTATAGCTATGTCTGATTTCCTTCAGCTTTAAGAGAGACCCTGTACATCACATGTATCTTAATAGTGATAGCTGGGAAGAAAGGAGATACTGAAGAATAGATTCATATTACATCTCACATATTCACAAACACAAACTTGTGTTAGTATTTCATAAACTCTCAAGGAAATTACTAACACCACTCCCCACCCCCAAACTCTGAAGTTCAATATTTTTAAACTATTTTAACTATTTTCAGTATTTTAATCATCCTGGAAGTGCTCTAAAAATTGTATAATTTTAGGAATTACACAATCAGCAAACTGAAATATATCTTTAGAAATTGTAACTTTGTTAAATGATAAAACACAAAGTGTGATCTGTGGTCATTTTTGGAAGACAAAAAAGGTTAAGTCCCTTAATTTCTCAGAGTATATATTTCTGTACTGCACACTGCATTCTTTCTGTGGTCTGAAGTATTTTTCATTTGAGGAGAATGTTACATTTGACAGGAGAAAAGTTTTCCTGGGCAACAGTGTGAAAGACACTGTGGAAGAATTAGTAATGTAATGCATTTCACAAGAAAATCTGGTATATTTGTTTCTATTTTAAAATAAACATTTTCTAGCAATAAATACTTGAGATCTACCAAATATGCTTAATGTGGTAGGTCTTTCCCTTGGTTCTCTACCTTTAACTGAGTTTTGCCCTGAAGAGTTTGAAGCATCCACACAAGATAAACAATGAGATAAGACATGGAAGCTATGTTATCCCAACTCTTGGGATGTGCAGCCAATGTTTAGTGGGATTTAAAACAAGGTTTAAATCCTCCTGTGCCCCTTCCAACAGGAGCAGCGCTCAGCTCCTCCCCCTGTGGAGCTTTTTAATAATCCCACTCAGGACACTTTAGGCAATATACTGAAAAATCAACTTGGAATAGAGATCTCTTTGGTCAATTAATGCTGATGTAAGAAAAGACTGGATAATCCGGTAATGTTTCTTTCAAGAGTGTAAAAAATAGCCCTGATAGAGAGTGACAGCAGCAGGCACTGGTAGGCAGGTGACCTTCCCAAGTACAACCACACGTGGTGTTTGGAAATCGCTGCTTGGCTGAAGCCTCTTGGGAATCACTCCAGAAAACAGCCTGCTAAAGCCCCACCCTGAAACAACGTTGAGGGATTCCCTCCTAAACCCTACAGGCCCCCTGGTCTCCCTGAGCCACTGACAAAATGCAGCTACAAAGAATTCACAGCAGCTTGCAGAACAGGGCAGGAGTTCATCTACTGAATAAGGTGAAAGAAATAAGCCCCTCTCAGGCTGTTCTTGCTCAATGAATAACCACACTTGTACCTGTTCCAGCTTCTGGTCTGACCAGTTCTTCCCTGTACCTTAAAATTACACTCAGACAGAGCTCAGGTTTGTGCATATGTCACCAGGCAGGAATCCTTCACTCTCTCCACTCTTTAAAAACAATTCCACTCTCTTTAAAAACAATTCTCAGCACACAGGAATGGAATTGGTCTGAACTGGGGCATGGAAATATAGCAACTTCTTGGTTTCCTAGTTCTACCTATGGTGGAATCACAGAAAAGAATCACAGGGAACTTAAAGCTCATTGAGTTGCAAACCAGCTCCACTTTTATTTCCAAACTCATCTAATTCCATGGGAAGGGACACCTTCCACTATCCCAGGTTGCTGCAAGCCTTCTACAACCTGGCCTTGGACACTTCCAGGGATAGGGCAGCCACAGCTTCTCTGGGCAGCCTGTGCCAGTGAGAAGAGTTAGAGTTGGCTTCCACTCAGCTGTTATTTTATTTTGCCTTTGGCTCTGTCAATGAAGGGTTCAGGCCAACCAATTTATGTTCTTAACCCATCCTGACAAGTCCCCTTCTTCCACTGCTGACCTCAACACTGCTGGTTAACTCACAGTGACACATTCAGTACTGGTTGATAGAAAGTAAGATGTTTGCAGCACTCTCTCTCATCCCTGGATGACACAGAGCAACCAACAATAATGCAAAATTATTATCTCTACCAAAGAATGCACTCTCCCTTTTACTAGGTAGCCTTCAAATTGTGCAGCAAAGCAAGTGTCACTGTGAGGAGGAAAATGATAATTCCATTTCCTGGGTTGGGAGGAAATTCTGTTCAAGTGGGCAGAACTTGACCGGGCATGAGGAGACCATTACAGTTCTCACCAGTGGGTCCTTTACAGTGACCATATAATAACATGATTTTATGTATGCTTATAAAAATACAGAATCAAATAGGTCACATCAAGCTTCTTAATAATGCACAGTCAGTGCCTGAAATGAGCTTTCCAAAGAAAGGCAACCATTGTTGAAGTGACATTGTGCTGTATTTTCTCAGCAACACACATGGGATATCACACGTGCATGAAAACACTCAGCTCTGTGATGGCTCACTCCAAAAAGTCAACTCACTCTCCTATTTTTGCTTTCTACTGGCTCCCATTCAGTGGTGAGGCTGTTTTACAGCATGTGGTCTGTTTAAGGTTGCACTCTGCAACTTAGATAAAAATGTCTGTCAGCTACCCCAAAAGTCCTTGCTGGCACCTTGCAAAAAACAAACTGCCATTGTTGTAGACCATAGCAACTTGATTTCCTCCAGCTTTAGCCAGCTTCATGAACCACAATTATACTTGCTGCTGCCATAAAGTCAAAAGTATTTTCAATCTCCCTCTCAGATGACTGAATATAATAGAAGCAGTTTTGGAAGGAGTATCTGGAAATTACCTTACTCTTTCTACATTTTCATCCATTATTCATACTTAGGGATCTGTGTATGGCAATTCATATCAACCTTTTCCTTCCCATATCAAGCTTTTCCTTTCAGAAATGAAAATTTTTACTCCTATATAACACATATATAACATACATATGTATATACACACATATATATAAATATGTATCCTCATAGCAGGATACATTTTCTTCCTGTACAACTGATTTCTTGGCTAATAGAAAACTGTGTTAATTAACAGTTTATATAAAATAGATACTTACATAAGGTCATTCTGATTAAATCCAGACATTCACAAAATCAATTTATTGAGACACATCTAAGAATCTCAAAAGGGTAATACTGGCAAGCAGCCTGAAAAAACAAGACTATGCCATCTTCAAAACTGCAGTTCACTTCTGACTTTCAAGTTTTACCACTAACTAACAGCTATTATATTGCAGTACTCTGGATAACATTTTTCCCCCCAAATAGTAATAAATATTTCTATGGACAGACACTGAAAAGCAAAAAAAGGCACATCTGTGTGTGTTACTCATGAGCACAAATGTTAGGAAGCAGTGAAAAATGAAGCAGCTTAGTTAAGGTAAACTGCAAAGTCTTCAATAACAAACAGGTCAATTTATTTAAAGCCTCTCATAAGCAACTTTTTTTTGAGTGATTGGGGTCAAAAGTATTTTGATCAGGACAGGCTGACCCTCCCTGCTCATGTTTACCTTAAGGAAATGGAACCTGTGAAAGGGCAGAAATGAAGCTGGAGGGAGCAGGAAGAGCTTAGGATGCGGTAAAAGCAAGAACAAAAGGAAGGGCTCTTGTCTGATGATAGAGCCAGTCAGAGATGAGGAAGATGATGATTCAGAGAGCAAAACAGGAGAGATTTGAATTTAGAACACCTTTTCAACACAAGTAACCTGAAAAGCAGGATTTGGAGTAAATTTTTTACTGGTATTACCCAGATAGGCATCTCCAACCCACTCTGCTATCCTTTAGCAGGTTGAATTTATTTGTTTTTAAGCACAGGTTACAAAGGTAAAGCACGATGTTCCCACTTTTCAGAAGCAGAACAAGAAACTGAATTTTCAAAAATAAAGATTAGCTCATACAGGAATCTCTCCTTAATCTAAAGGCAAATAACTCTGCTTGCATTTTGAAACACCCAGCTTTCCTTTGAAACAGAAGCAGAGTTATGACTAGGACACAGCCAACCCATGGAAGATTTACCAGGTATAGAAAAAGTGGTATTAAACCTTCTTTGAAGTTTTAACTCTTAATGAACTGCTTCTCCCCAGACTCACTCTGTTCACCCTTTGTCCTGTGCTGAAAATATAAGAGCCACAGAAAACCAGGCATCCTTCAGCATCTCTCTGTTGCATTTACATGCACAGTTGTAGTAGCTGGAAAATTAAAACACCAATTCAAATAATTACAGAGCTACAGTAAATTTGTTTTTAACTGTCCATAATAATCTTCTTGTCTGGAACTAGGAGAGTGGTGGTTTGTTTGTTTTTACTCATGAAATATCCTGAAGGAAAAACGTGTTTGCTAGTGTAAGTGTAGAAGTCACAGGTCTTGAGATATAATCAGATAATATAACAGTTCTCCCAAACTCTGACTGAAAGATGAATTTAAACAATTAATTAGAGCAATGCAAACATATCAGTTGAACTTTGTAAGCTACAAACTCCCTGGTATTTCTGTGCACATTAAAGAACTGTTCAGGATCTCAAAGAAAGCAATTTTAAGGTAATGACAGGTTTACAAAGGAATTCAATTTAGGATAAGAGAAGACCCATTTCCTCTTTCAGTATACTTCCATATGCTACAAATAAAAAGATTTATCAAAGAATTTTTCCTCTCAAATGTAATAAAGAGCTCCTTTAACATCTACCATGGCAGTCCAGCATCCCCTGATAAATTGCACACTTTAGGGAAATTATTTTTTTCCATCCAGAAAAATATCCTACTGCTTTTATCACAAAAGTCACATTTTTGGTGAGAAATCTTGTATGTGTAATTTGAAGGCAGAACTTTTCTAGTAAAATGGAGAAAACATAACAACATCTTGACTGTAGAGCTTGGGTGACTCCAAAGCAAATTCAACTAAAATGTGCATCTACCAAGACTTACTAAGAAATTATTATATCAAAGGATTCAGGTGAGACTCTTTCCAGGCAGCTTTATCCAAGGAGAAATCCAAGTAACACAGCCTGCAACCACAAAAACAGGCACTAGGAATAAGAATGCAAAATGAACTTTCGGGACATGACTTCCTGAAGGAGCCGTGTGTGAAGAGCTATGCTGAGCTCTTTCCTGCAGCTTTCCACCCCTCCTTGGAAAACTGCAGATGAGCCACTGTGGCTCCTTCCAGCCTTACCCATTCAGTGATTCTGGGATTTGTGCCAGGCAGGACTGGAGCACACAGAGAGTGCAAAGAAACTGTCTAAATCTCTTCAGAGAAACATTATGCAATGAATTCAGGCATCAGGTGTCCAGAAGCAGCAGAACATACTGCAAAGCAGATGAAAGTAGGGACAGATCTGAACTGCAAACTTGTCCTCTGCTTCCCTGTGTGTGACCTGCTGGGAAGGCAGCAGATGAGGAATGTTAGAGGCAGGGGAGAAGCAGGGGAGCATTAACGTCATGCAGGACAAGAGCACCTGGAAGAGCAAGAGGTCAAAACAATAAACAGAGCCATAGTCAGTGATGTCTAAAGAGGCTGGCCTGGAACAGAAGCTAGATAGAGTTAAAGGAATAAAGCAGATATTTATTAGAAGACCTTCAAAGGCCTTCACCTTGGCTGGAACAAGAGCCTGGTTGTGGCTCTGCCCAAGATGGACCCAAGATGGATGAGCAGTCACGAGTTCTCACAATTTTCTAAGTTTTGATCCATTTACATATTGGGGTCAATTGTCCAACTGCAGCTTCAGGTAATGAAGTCCCATCCTCCCAGACTGTTCTCCTCAATTTGCCATTCTTCACACTTCTTGACTCTAAAGCTGTAATTGTTTTCCTTGGTTCTCAGGCTGCAAAAGGATTGTTTTGTCTGACTACCCTGTGAAGAGAACTTGCTAACACTATATAAAGTTCAGTCACACACTAAGGCAGTACAAATCTAAAAAATATGAAAGCTAAAACTTATGGCATCACCAGGAGCTGCAATCCAGAAGCTGATGCACAAGCTCTGTCACAGCAGGCCAGTCCTCCCTCTGCCCATGTGCTACTCACTTTTCCATATCCCCCAATGCTGTATGCTATGGATCACTGGGGAAAGCTCACATTAAGAGGTGTTATTATGTTTTTAAAAACCAAGTAAACAAAGTTTTATCTTCTAGTAAGTTTATGGCTATACCATAAAATGTCAGCCTGTATCAAAAGTGCAAGAAGTTCCACTTTGCTCAAAACACAGTAAAGACTCTCTTGGTATTTTATTTTACTTTCATTAGAGACCATAAATTACAAGTCTACCCTTTGAGAGTCTCATACTTTATCCTCTTCTAATACAGCTAAAATGAAGGATTAATCCTAGAAGTGGTTGCACAGGTGTGCTTTCCAGCAAAGAAGAGTCACCTGGGACAAAAAACTCCTTACCAGGTTTAATAAGGGCTGCTTTTCCACTTAGGGAAAGGTAAATTTCCCTGCCTATCCCACCACATCCAGCAGTGCCCATTACCAGATCTGGACCATGGAAATAAAATTCTGCCACTCAGTGCATTGTCAGGTCTCAAAGTGCAGGAATACTGAAGATATAAAACTTGTGGATATAAAGCATCAAATTGAATAACTCAGAGGATACTTACCACCCCATTGTTCCTCCACCCAGTTTGTTAACATTGTGCTATCATCTACATTATTTCATCATTTTAGGATTTATTTATATGTACATGTTGTTCTGCAGGACACAACTGGGAGAATATGAAACATTTTCACTACTCCTTTTGTTAAAGAGAATGTGCTTTTTCTTACATAATCATTTGAAAACCTATTTCATGTGTTCAGTATAAAAAAGCTGACATGACTCTGTACAGGAAAGACATTTGATTTCCAGATGCAATTATCAGAAACTTACAAAGAGCTAATGATTAGATGACACAAAATCACAGCTCAGTCACTGAACACACCTGAATTACTTGAAGAGATGGATAACTCTGCTTAAGAACTACTTATCTTCAATATAAGATTACTTCCCTATAATAGCAATCTATATTTGAAAGTTTCAGCTATTAAATTCCTGGAAAAAAATCTGTAATATGAAGCACAATGTCATTTACATTAAAATCTCCCCAACATTTCAGTAATTTGCATAATTTATTTTCTCAACTATACAGATTTTCATAACAGCTTCCTAGCCTTGTCTTTGTGCTTAGAATAAGCTCCCCAATCTGATTTAACATGTGTAGAGAATTGATGAGGTACTTATTTCAGTTTCCTGAGCAGATTTCAGTGGAAGCAAAAGCTCTAAAATCTGATACAATGACCAGAGTCTGAATTCAGATTTCTGACACAGCTCCTTGAATAGGCACCTGCAAACCAGTAATATTTATTATTTTAGGAAATGGAATATAACCACAGTTAACTTACTCAGAATCCAGTTCATGGAAGCCTATTTGTGCCCTTGTTCACTTCTCAGCCATTTAAATGTAACCTAGAAGCTCATGAGGCCAGCTCCACTTAGATACTCTGTGAAAGCAATGCTGGCACAAATCCATGAAACTCCCACACCTTTTCTTGTGAGTCATATTCAATAAACAGAATTATTTTGTAAAGGATACAAGGATTGTTGTCATCAATGCTGCAATTGTCCAGAATCAAGGAAATGCCATCCAAGTCATACACCTAAAAAACCCCAAAAGTTAAATTTAATAGACATCTCAACAATACTAACAATGTTTCATGCAAGAAATATATAAAAATTTACAAAAACCAGGGATGTTTGCTTCATCAAAAAATTTGATGTGCTAACATGAATTGCAGAGTAAACCTGGTGTTTTCAGCATGGGTATAACAAAACAGTAACAACTGGGCTCTAATTTCATATTCTGTGAAATAGAATATTTCATATTCATTTATCAAGTGTTTGACTGAGGTATTTTCTGTTTCTCACACTGAGCCAGATAAGCTATGCTCACTTAAATCTCCTGCTTGCTTCCATAAGGAAGAACCATCAAAAACAAAAAATAGGAGCAAAAAATAGGAAAAAAAAGAAGCCGAAAAATACACCTACACACACACAAGTTTGGATGAGAGCACATCTGCTGTACCTTCAGTAGCAATGTGTTACTTGTACATACACAGCACAAATTCTTTATATCAAGTAAGAGCCATGGATGCTTTTCCTTTTAGAAAATGTTCCTTATGTTACTGGCAAATGAGCAAAGGTGAGATCTGGTGCCTTTAGTTCCTTGTGCATACACACACATGGGAGTTCATGAATTGCACTGCTACATTTGTGTGTGTGCATGAGATAACAACATAAAATCCTAACAGACTCATAAACATACACTTCACCAAGTACTCGGGACAAGCTGGTCTTAACAATAAACATGGAGCATTAATTATCTTATGGAAATATGTTCCATAACAACTTTATGTACACTCCTAAGGTACACTGCAACATCACACATGCATATTTATAGCTTCACATGTCCCTTCCAACCTCAAGCACTCTGTGATAGCCAAGCTATACTTGTCCAAATCTTAAGTTCTTTAATTTCTTAAAATTTAATTTCGAACCAAGAACTGCTAGTTAAAGGAATTTAATATAATGGCAATTTAGGCCGTGGCTTGATGATGGTGTTCTCTCTTCCATCTTTTTTGTCCCAAACAAGATGCATTTTTATGTACCAAGGAAAACAATAAATCTCAAAATTTACACTGCAGGATCATCAGCTTTCTGAAACACAAGTTTTGTGATAAGAGAGGCAAGTTGAGCAGATTTAGATGGGAAATCCCAAACAGCCTAGGGATCAATAAAACTGAATTCAGAGACAAAGATGAGCACATACCACTTTTAAATTCCTTTCCAGATAATGTTATTGCAGAGTGTCAAGCTACACGAGAAAGCAGCAGTGACAGACAAACAGGCAATGCTTACAGGCATAAGAAGCAAACAGCACTGCTAGGTCTTAAAACCCACCTTGCACATCTGTGCTAACATGCCTAACTTTACCTACATGAAACACAGTTAATAATACAAGTTTAAAAATATCCATTCTTTCCACTAAATGTTTGTGTTTTCTCCAAAGGCACCATGCACAGTATCACACTTCAAAGCTTGAACAAGCAGTGACCTTTAAGCAACACAGCACTTGCACATGCCTGGGAAATGCTGGTTCTTTGATGTGCAGGCTGCAGCCAAACTCTGATGTGCCTGCAATGCTACCTCCTACTTCCCACCAGTAGAAAATAATTGGGATCAAGTGCTGTCAACAGAAACAAACCATGCAATAATATGCTCCAGGTTGACTCAAATGAGATGTCTACTCAATAGAGTAAGCATTTTGCAAAGTACAATTCTAATTAGGATCCATCAACATTTCTAAAAGTTACTGCAAGAATATGACAAGATTCCTTCAAAGTTATGTGGGAACAGCAGCAGCAAACCACAGCCTCAGTGATACCTTCATGGAAAAACAAGTTGCTAATTACCACAGCATTGCACCTCCCCCCTTGGAGTTTCTTTAACATCATACAATTCAACTGTACACACAATTTTCAGGAGTTAGGCACAGCTTTTGTCACCACAATGCCAGCTTTGGAATGTCACCTATGACTCACTACACAGGGAAATTGAACAAGAAGAAAACCTTACAATGCACCTACCCAAGACAAACCTATATACTCCAAGTGACTCATGAGATGAAGAGGTCAAATCCTGAGCAACCACTATTAGAAAAGTTCCAGTCCATGCCAGCTGTTCCTGAACCTCCAATGGTCCACTGAAAAAACATTTTATGGCAACCAAAAATTTGTGCTCTGTAATGAATTCAGCAACTGCTCTGCACATAGCAAAGCCACCTGTGCTACAAGAGTGCCACAGGCAGCCAGGGAGAAGAATCACTGTCCAACCCAGTGTCTCACTTGCACTGCTGAAAGTCTCTCAAATCCTGTTGCTCTCATCTCCTTTCCTCCTAAACCAGCACATTTTGCAAACACAGAGAAATTGTGTCACACCTCAACCTTTTACACAGATCCACTGGAACTGCACTGCCCAACAGAAAGTGCTCTGGAAACTCTTCCAACTAATTATTGCTTTCAGAGTTCTTGCTTTGAAGAGAACTGTCTGTGAAATGCTCAATGTAAGCAAGCAAGTAGAGCTTTTGCAGTGATCCTCTGCAGGGCTTGGGGAAGGAGTTAATACTGCACAAAACCCTAATCTTATTTTAAATATGGTGTGAAAGTCACACTAGAATGCTAAATTATGCCAAAGAAAAGGATTCCAATGAAATATACACTGGGGATTTGTTGCCAGTCTTTGGCCACCATTAAAGGTATTTTTAAGCTTTACTCCTGAACATACCACAGGAGACCACGTAATGACTTACGTAGTGAGAAATCTGTCCTTCAGACCCTGACACCAAACAGACTCACAAGAGTCAACTTTTCTCCAAGATCTCCTAACAAATAGTTAATGAGTGTTTAGACATCTGGGTAGGATCCAGCATTCAATGTGAATAACAGAAGGGCTCAGTAAGAGTAGGAACACAGCAGCTGTAGGTTCCCAAACAGGTTTCTCTGCATCTATCATGATACTGAAAAACATTACTTCATTTATTTAATTTCTGAGTCTTGGTTTTGGGCTTTTTGTTTGTTTTTCCAAGGTCCACTTTGACCAAGGCAACATCTGCAGAACACTCTTCCACCTCTTCAGCACCCAGGGAAGCATGTATTTAACATTTTAATGTCTGAAACTCAGAAATCAGGGCAAAAAAATCTGCTGCTCCTGCTACATTGATTTCAAAATATTTGCTCTCTTTCAGCATTATTTCCCAGAGAGACATGAGGTTTATTTCAACTCTTCCAAATGTAGAGATCCTTGCTGCGTTCTTCAAGATTAAAAAAAAAAATTAAAAGATAAATCTTAGAATCTAAATGTGGGGTACATTTGTGATGCCCTAAACCTTTCCTCAGAGAACTAGTTTAGAAAAAGAGGGTTTTGGCCTTATGGAAGAGGAAGGGAAGATGAAGGTTCCAAGTACACCATCAGGCCTGAACCAAAATAAGCATATGCAGAGTGCCCAGCTGAGAGGAGAGGGTAACAGGCTAACTCAGCTGCTGAATCATTTTTTCAACTAGGCTTTCCAAGAGTAAAACACAGGAGTTTCCAGCCATTGAGTTGAGAATACAAACACTGGAGAATTCAGAATAGGTTCCCACAAGAGACAGCAACACAGCTGGAACATTTGCTTTTTAAACAATGCAGCTTTCCTGTACAACTCCTAAACCAGAAGCCACAACAAATAGATGCTGCCATGAGAAGCAGGCTGTTTGCTCTGGCATGGTTTAGATCTGTGACTTGACATGGATAAAGTGAGGTCCAACACAGACTCATTTTGCTTGAAACACACAATACTTGCTAGGGTAGGCTTTGTCTGTCCTGGCAGCAGCAGCAGAAGAGAAAAATGGTGCTAAACATCACCCAGTATTAAACACTGCCCTCCAAATCAGGTGAATTTGTACAAATTTGCATCAACACCACAGTATGCATTAATGTACTTCTATTCTCAGTCCACAAACCCCAGTAATCAGACAATCTTAGTTTGCTGATTTCCAAAAACTGCTATAAAAGTGATTCTTAATTCTCTTATCTTCTTTCATCAGACCAAAAAGAAACTAGATGGAAACTAAGTGTTGTCTCTAGTCTCTCATGTGACTAGAGACAACTTCTACAAGACCATCAAAACTTCAAAAATGTATTCAATTCTAAAACAAAGTGAAAACTGAAAACTTCTCACTTTGAAGTTCTGAAAAAATACAGGGATAAAGGTTGAATAACAGATCACATGATACCTTTCAGCCTTTTTAATCACTGTTGTAATAGGAAGTTCCAAGTCAGTCTGGCAAGCTGCCATTGTTTTGGTGGCTACAGTATTTTTGTCTTCCATGTCAGGCTTAAAAAAGCATTTTATGAGTATCTCAATTAAAATGAGAGAGTTTGTTTTGTGGCTTGTGTGTATGGGCTTGTTATCTTTTGGGGATATTTTTTGTTTGTTTGTTTAAAGTTTTGTTCTCTCCTGTTTTACATATTGTGTTACATCAGAATAACTTTTCTTTTGGAACAGAATTCCAGACAATCCATAAAAAATCCTGATTTTGAAAATCACTGACATTGACAGAAACAGATTACCACTAAATGCTCCTGTTTAAGATTTCCTTATTCCTGTTCTACACTAGTGATCACACACTCTTCCAGACAAATTTATTGCTCCATAATTGAACTAATGTCACAAACTACTTCAGCAGCAATTTTACTGAGACAACAGTCACACATTTTACAAATAAAACCCCCTTATGATTAAGAATTTTGCCTGAAGAAGATACTCTCTTGAAATCAGAGTATCCCAGACAGACTAAATGATCTCTCAAATGAAACAAAGAAAGCAGAAGACTTTCAGTGATGTATTTAAAAGATTTGGTAGTATTAAAACAAGGGAAGCTATGGCATGAGAGAAATACTTTTCAATAGAAAAAAATGTTTCAATACATTGAGAAGTTTTATTCAAGTTAACATTCATTAATGAATGAATGTTCACCCTGAGAAAAAAAAGGTCTCTTTCCACAAATGTCATTTTCCACATTTGATTTATTATTTTTAAATCAATTTTTACTCTGTTTCTCATCAGCTGTGTGTTGTATAATCTCTTTCTTTAATGAGAAGCAGAGCTGTACTAACAAAGGTGTTCTGGATTGCTGGCTGGTTACAGAGTAGCAGCACAGTATGCAAATATAAAATCTAGAAAACACCACTGTATATGAGTATGACAAAGAAGCCTTCTCTGTTTTTTAAAGAGAAAAGTATTAATCTAAGGTTTGTAGACTGGTATGGTTGAATGCAAGTGTTATTCTTCAACAGGGCCAGGTTGGACAGGGCTTAGAGAACCCTAGTGGAAGGTGGATGAGAGAAGCTTTAAGGTCTCTCCCAACCCAAACCATTCTGGGATTCTAGGACTCTGATCAGCTTGAGCAAAGAAGTGGGGGAAATCCCTGTGTATGCATATTATTGAAAAGTTTAATGTTCCTCACACTGCAGAGCAGAAAGGGGTTTCCTTTAGTTTGGGGCCTTTTTCACACCTTTTATATATTCAGGATTAATTCCTTGATGATTCCAGGATTTTGTCAGTAATGGTATTTCATTTTTAACTGCAAAAGAAATCTGAATTATGATCTTTTTATGATGGCTCATCATTTTTGACATTTGCAACCCTTTTTGCTGATGCAACTGCTGTTAAAAGTAACTCACAGAGAATTTTGCCACTGACAATTTTTACAAAGTGAGATTCTGGCAATATAAAGTTTTCGTATCTTTTCCATTATAGTTTTGGAAAATCCCAAACTGCCAAACCACAGAAGAATTCAGAAAACAAGCTGAATGATACTCTAGGTTACAGCAGTGTAACAGTTTAGTATTTGCCCCCTTACAGCAATTATCTACATCCATAGCAATAAATAAAAGCAGAATAAATCCTTGCACCTTACACTGCACCCCCATCACCACTGGAGACATCAGTCATCAAATGGCACAGTCCACTTGCACCATAAGACAGCTCAGATCCACAGAATCACTAACACTGAAAAAGACTTCCAAGATCACCAAATCCAAGCTGAGACTGATCCCCACCTTGTCACGCACAGCAGAGCACTGAGTGCCGTGTCACTGAACACCTCCAGGGATGGGGACTCCACCACCTCCCTGGGCAGCCCCTTCCAATGCCTGCCCAGCCTTTCCATGAAGAAATTCCTCCTGACGTCCAACCTGAACTTTCCCTTGAGGCCATTTCCTCTCATCCTGTCCCTTGTTTCCTGAGAGCAGAGCCTGACCCCCACCTGGCTGAATCTTCCTGTCAGGGAGTTTGGAGAGTGAGAAGTGAGAAGGTCCCCCCTGAGCCTCCTTTTCTCCAGGCTGAGCCTCTCCAGCTCCCCACAGGACTTAGAGAATGCCCAACTGCACTCTGAAATACCACTGCTGATCCTGAATGCCTGCCCACCCTGCACAAACAGAGAAATGCACTATTTAACAAACCTCTCAGTGGGTTGGGAGCTGTTTTTATTTTGAAAACTATTTCCAAGGAAAACAAACTACTGGATAGGTTAGGAACCAGAGAATGTCATGAGGTTATTACAGGAGCAGGGCACATTGCAGATGTGGTGATTCAAGAGGTAAGCAAATGAACTAGCGATGATCTGCCAAAGGTTTAGCCACATAGAACATTTTGAGGTGCAGGTCTCCATTGCCCAAGCCAATGGGACCTAAGGTCTAATCCCTCCCAGTGTGACCAAAAATTTTACAACAACCATTACAAGAGGTGTGGAACATAGGGTGGAAAGAAGGACAAGATTAATCAACCTCATGGGAAGTGAACAATACACAGGTGAAGTCTGAAGCCTGCAATAAACTTGGGTTGATACAGCTCACTTCAGCAGAGCTTCTGAGTGCATGAGCAGACACAGAGCTGGGATGGCAGAATTTGGCACTGCCTTGCTATGTTTATCAGGTGGTCCCTGGGGCTGCTCCTGAGAGCCTCAACTCCTCTGGGCCACACTCAGGAACTGCTGAGCACACAGTGCAGGCCATGGGCTCTGCCCAGGGAAAGGAAAGGCACCTGTGTGATCTGATTTTGGTGGGAGATTAAGGGGAGGAAGAGGAGAATGCCGGGATGTGCATGTGAGCTATGCCAAACTCTGCAATTTGCCCTCACGGCTAGAAATGCTCCCTCCAACACTCACTTTTCTGCACCTACCATGGACTGGCCCAGCCCTCATGTGACACTGACACTGCTTCTTTGCTGACAATCCAGACTCAGAGAAAGCTGAGCAATTATTCTCTGCATTTACCTGAAATTCTAAGAACACACATTTCCTTTTAATGACTCACCAAGCATAACCTTTGCACAGGATCAGACTCTCTTATTAAGATAAATTTAGCCACCTTGTTGAGATTAAGATCAACTCTACATTTAGAAAACAAGACTCCTGATGTTGTGATTTATGTCTATAAAAGCCATATATGTGGTATGCATGATACACAAAAACTCAGGAATGCATGCTCTAGCACTAAATTTCATGCTGAAAGCTTGCTCGTGCCTCAGGCTACTGAGCGAGATTATACATGAAGCTGTACACAAGGAGATTGCATAGTTGGTTCTTAATTTGCCTCTAAATTACAACTACCAGAGGGTTTTCTGACTATTTGTGCCTCTAAATGTCTTGTAGTCTGGTAATAACAACTGCAGATACTACAAAAGTAAGATTCCCTATTTCTAGCTGAACTCCTGTATCTGTGACAAACAAAATTCTAGGTTTTCAAATTTGCAAAAGTGTTGCTCAAAGTTCAAATTGTTTTAAAAACTCCATAATAAATTTATCTTTTCATAGGGTTAATTTACCTGAAAATATTATTGCACTAAACTAAAATATTAACCTGAAAATATTATTGCACTACATATATATATATACACATATACATATATATACTCAAGCACTAAGCCAACTGTTTAAACAATTTTGAAGGCTCTCTTTTGCTTTATTTATATTGTTATTTATTTTCTTGCCACAGATCATTAATTTGATGACAGCCTATAAAGACAAGGCTGTATATTTTAACTGAAAAATAAAGAGTTCTTGTTTCAAGATTGCTTCATTAGTCTACATTAAGCATATATACACCATGTTATTAAAAATTATTTAAAGGAAAGCTACACAAGCACAGCCAAGTTCTCCTAGCAAGTCCATTAACAAGAAAAAAAATCTTATATGGACAGAGCTTGAGGGTACATTTCCATAGATTATATTTGTACCCTAATTAATGCAATTATAAAAACTAAAAACTTTTTCAAAAACCTTTGAATTCTGTAAGTCAATATTTTTTACTATTTTTAAAAAGAAAGAAAATCTCTACAGGAGCTTAATAATAAACATTTTCATTTGAAGTTGATTTTCAAAGGAGGAGGTCAACACTTTTATAGAAATGCCTGCAGGAACAGGTTGACAGTAATGGTGGGTCAGAAGGTGAGAGGAGAAAAAGCCTTGAATCAGAACCTCAATCAGCTGACACCAGGTTGATCTATTGCAGGGGAATTATAAGTTTGTTTTTTTTTTTCTCACCAGCTACAAATTCTAAAAGCACTTTTATAAAAGTGCATTGAATAGTAAGGTGCTCATGAATCTGTATAACTCAAGAGCTGGAACGAAGAGGTGACACTCCCAACCATCAAATACTCCATTTGGATTGCAGGTTCCGGAAGAACAGGCAGTAGTCAGTGTCCTCCCAAACTGCCTCTGCTTCCTGTGCCTGCAGCTGTGGGGAACAGGCAGAGCTGAGAGAACAACAGACCTGGCTGGAAAACACTGAGGGAGTGACATTCAAGTAGCAGCAAACAAAAGTTAGATCCAGGTTAAAAGGAACCTACCAATTTATAACTAATTACACTGAGCTGTTTGCATTTTTGTTTTCAGGCAAAACACTGCTTTCTTTATTATCATTATATTTAGCTACAATGCTGAAGAATTGCCTGAAATAAAGGTCTTCAATATTTCCCAAAAAAGCCCTTCAATATTTCCAAAGCCAAATGCACAATCATACATTTCCTGGACTCAAGAAAGAAGAGATTTTCAGAGAAGTTGGAAACTCTCCCATGTAAAATTTCAAGCCCTGAACAGCTCCATGGGTAGCAACCCTCAATTTCTAAAAAGACAGGAAAAAATTGATTTGAAGGTAAATGTTATAATTTCCCCTTATTAAAATTCAACATGTGTTGCCAGCTTCAATATGAATCCACTGAGCTCCATAATTGTGCTTTAGAACAGTAATTGCTAGACCAAAATCTAAATCCTTCTTATTCTGTTATAGGTAAGATTAATGTCAAACCAAAGCTGACTTTAATGCTAAAATGCAGAGAAACATAGAGGAGAGGCACTTATATTCAATATTTATTCTAGTTTATGTGCCAACCTGTTGTCTGCTTCCTTAGTGTCCCTCAGGCTGAGCCTATGGGGACTTGAACATGCAGTGACTCTCAGCAAGTGCTTCCTCTTGCCCCACTGAGTCCTAGTAAACCCAACAAGAAGGAAAAATCACACTGGTGGCATAGGTTTCTCTTTTTTTAGAGAAGAGTTTAGTGTCGGCATATGTGACGGAAGGAATCAGCCTTGTGGTGTTACCCACTGGAAATGCTTTGGGGCAAGATGGAAGGAATCTTGTTGGCAGGAATCTTTAATTAACTAAATCTTAATACATACAATCAAGCCATCATCTTGGCTTTTGCACATCTACCTCATTCTGCATTTCACAAACAGCAGAGGATGAATTCAGTATCTTCTTGTGCTCTGACTTTCAGCATAGAGATGACTTGACATACTTGATCTTGCTCCCACTGCTACAATATCTAAATATAGGCCATGCTCCATTCAAGGAACTTAAACCCAATTGTTTTTCCAGTGTCTTTAGGAGATCTTTGGTCACTGTCCCTTTGAAATCCTTCCAGCAAACCACTTCTGCCATAACAATCTGAACACATCTGATTGACTTCAATTATGAGGAAAACTTGGAGACTCACAGTTCTAAACATTTAAATACTCATGAATGAGGCAATTCTTTGTCACTTCTTGATTGAAACACTGAACTTCTTTTGGTTAAAGAATAGAAGGCTTTCAAACAGCACAGTTAATGTGAATAAGCATGCTGAAGGTATCAATAGACTGTAAAAGGAATATTAAGTCTGTTCCTTCTCAAAACACAGGCAGAAGATCCTGAATATTTATGAAGCCCTTAAACAATGCAAGAACTGAAGATATTTTTCTAAAATCTCCTTAAAGGCTGCAAGTTCTTCTCTTGTCACCTGTTCTACCACTGCTTACATAAAAAGCTAAGTAGGTTTCTTCCAATCATTGGTTAGCAGGCAGATTAAATTAGTTGATAAAAGCATACAGAAGTGACCACCACTTATTTTTATATTATTGCAACCTTCTTATAACATCAGGGCTTTTTGTGGAGCCCACATTTCAAGCAGAAAAGATAAGTAAATGGAGTTCTTCAAATAAGAGCTGAATGGGCCGAACCTTTGCTTACATGGATTTGTGCAATCTCATCCCCAGCCTCTCTAAAAATGGGACTAGTCCTTTTATTCCTTCAGGCACAGGCATGAATAAACTTGGCTAAAGCATTGCCATGCTGAAGAGCAAGAAGCAGAATCCTGCAGGGCTACAATTTAGAACAAACAGCATCACCCAATGGCAGAAATTCAAATCTGCAGATGACTATCACTACACTTTCTGGCTCCTCTGAAAAGAGGAAAAATGGGGAAAAAAACCTAATAAAATCAAATGCTTGGTCTCTGTCTGAAGACTAGGTGCTCTGATATGGCCTCACATCATTCCACAGGAGTTTTAGGAAACAATTAATTAACAGCCGCAGGTGTGTCAAAGGAGGTTTAGGCTGGATATTTGGAAAATATTTTTCCCCGAGAGGGTGGACAGGCACTGAAAAGGCTCCCCAGGACAGCAGTCACAGCCCCAAGGCTGCCAGAGCTCCAGGAGTGCCTGGACAGCACTTTCAGGCACAGGGTGGGATTGTTGGGGTGTCATGGGCAGGGCCAGGAGTTGGACTGCATGGTACTTGTGGTTCCCTTTTACCACAGGAGATTCTATTCTGTAATTCTAATTTTCAGGACTGGTAAGAGAATTCTCCTTGGTGCTCTCCTCACCCTGAATGCAGCAGTATGCCACTAAAACCAAGTTACTGCAGGAAATTCACCACAAAATGCAGTCTTTCACATGTCACGCCCCATTATTTCCTCCATGAAACTATTTTATTTCAAAATGTGAACTAAGTTACATTACAATCAGTGATGGCCAAATCTCAACATTTTAAATATTTTTTCCTGCTAGTTCCTATAAACTTCAGGATTGTCATAAAAGTATAAGCTGAGAAACTTTAACATCTCACAGTAACCAAAACTTAGTCACTTCTCAGGAAACAGATGAAAAAATGAATGATTCCTGTGCCTCTCAGGGTAATTAAAATAGCAAGCACAACCTCTTTTAAGTGGAAAGAGAAGAAAGCTGTATATCCAAAAAGGATCACATTCACCACTCACAGCTTATAACATCAGCTCATTGTGAAGTCTGGTGCAGCTTTAAAAAAACCCCAAAATCCAGTAAATGAAACATCCTGCATGCAGGATGGCGGTTCAGAGAAGATGGAGAAATTCAGTTCATCTTGAGGTTAGGACAATGAAAAACAACACAGAAAACCGATGAAAATCTTGCTGTAATACTGGAAAAATGTCACTTGTATCTGATACCAGTGAAATTGGGAAGTATCTGGATTAACAGCTCAGATCTGAGCCAGAGAAGGAGCATTCAGAAAGGGAGATGCTCTTCCACATATGGGGTTCCTGCTTCTAGCAATCTATACCACTGGGAAACCCCAGGAACCACAGATAACCCCCCTCCTGCAATGCAGGGTACATTAGATCTTCTGAACATCTTAAAAAAATTAACTTATTTAATAAGCAGGTGTTATTTTAGTAAGTTTTTCTAACATTGTGTACTCCAAACAAATCCTGTTCTTCACCACCTAGTAAACTAGCAAGGAATGTTCTTAGTTGATATGGTGCTCTTCACTTCACTGAGTATCATACAGGTAACAACAAAAAATCTCTGAACACCTCTAAATATTTCTCAAGTGACTAGAATTTTAATAATGCATGCCTTACAGAATCATTTGAGGATGAAGAAAGGAAGGAGCAACAGCACAAAACCTTTGGTGAATACCAAGCTTAATTCATGTTTGAAGTAGTCACCACAGGTATGACAACTATTACTCAGCCCGCTGGACCAGGAAAGAAGTTGCAGAAATTTCTTGAGAACTCTTCCATACAAAGGTCAATTAATTAATTTTTAGATTTTTATCTGGGAAAATAAGTAATTTACACCTTCAACAGGCACATTAATAAGAAATGCTACAGATGCAGTTTCAACACTTAGGTAAGTGCTGAAAGAGGTCTGGAAAGAGCTGTTTGACACTGGTGTACCAAGCTTTCCTTTAGAAAGGACTGGAGTCCCGTGCTGTACCACTATGATGATAAGGTTCAATACTAAAGAGGGCTCAGAAAAACCCACCAACATCCAGAGTCAAAAGGAAGCCAGGAAGCCTACAAGTTGGTACTGACTCTTTGGAAATGTCTACAGAGCCAGCTTGTTTTCTTTTTTAACTTTCCATTCTTTGTAGGATCAAGGTTTCAAGTGAAATTGGCCAAACTGGATTAAGACACCATGGATCAATTGTACCTATCAGCTGTCAACAATTGGAGGGGCAGAAGAGGGAACAGGAGCAGGGCAAGAGGGAACATTAACTTGCTGCTACTAAAGGGGCAGCACAGCAAAATAAAGTTTTGTATTATTCCCTAAGGACAAATGAGTCACCTTGTTACAAAATAATCCATTGCTTTACAAACAATATGGCACACTATGCATTCATCTCTGACCTCAAGGAAAAAACTCACACCAACCCTTTATTACTCATATTGTTCTGCCCCTTGAGAGAGAGCCTGAATCTCTTTTGTTTACCAGTCTCTGTGCTTTGATGGAAATCTTAGCACCTTATTAAGGCTTCATGATTGCAACAAAGCTGAAGACTAACACAATAACATAATAACAACATGGGACCAGGACAGCTCCCTTATATGTCCCAACAGATATTCTAAAAGACATTCTTGAGCCACAGACACTTTGCTACTTGGTGTACTTCTGTATTAGCTAGGTAGAGCCCCCATCTTCACAGCAAACCTCTTTAAAAAGCTTTTAATAAGCTTTTAAAAGCACTGCTGTCAGAGGGTCCATTTTCAACTTTCCTGCAGACTTTCACAGTGCCATACCCAGACAAAACTTACCATTACAGAGCTCAGTCCTGCAACACCCTGAGTGTTTTGTCCTTATCTAGCAAAGCATTAAAAGATACAGAGAGCTCCATGAGAACAGCCCCCCCCAACCAGTGGAGCCATGCAGAATTTCTGGAAGGTGTGCAGGAGCTCCACTGCAGAGCATCCAGGTCCAAAAGGATCCCTCTTTTGTTCAACTGTAAACCAAGAATCTTTCTTCCATTTTAGCTTCTGTTTAACATTGGGAAAATATAATAATCACAATGATGCAAGTTTCTGCTTAAGAAACCCAAGAGGTTTAGTTCTCCCCCCACCACCTCCGAATAGCATATGCAGTTAAATGTGGGATGATCTTCACTGCAAGTAATTTCAAATCCTCCTATGCCAGAATTTAATTATTTTTAAAGTTACACTAATCCTGAAAAAGAACAGATGAGCTCATGGAGTTTTTCTAAAAACCTTAGGTGAAAAAGAACCATTTGTTAAATAACTTAGTGTAGTGAGAGGTCAAGGGGAATGGCTTCAAACTGAAAGAGGGTAAAAGTTTATATTAGGTTTTATGAAGATATTATTCCCTGTGAGGGTGGTGAGGCCCTGGCACAGGGTGCCCAGAGAAGCTGTGGCTGCCCCATCCCTGGAAGTGCCCAAGGCCAGGCTGGACAGGGCTTGGAGCAACCTGGGATAGTGGAAGGTGTCCCTGCCCATGGCAGGGGGTGGAACAAGATGCTCTTTAAAATCCCTTGCAACCCAAACTATTCTGTGACTCTGCAAAAACAAAGCATGTGTCTTCAACAGGAGCTTTTCTATTTTATAATCACTACAGCAAGAAGATGAAGTTGAGGGTCTGGGTGGTCACAGTTTGATCTATGGATGTTGGCACCTTTTGCTAACTAAGTGGATTCGTTGCACAGCTTGCCCCCATGAAAAAAAGGAATTGAAAACTGAATTCCAAACAAGTCAAATCTTGTTCATATATTCAGGCAGAATAGTTGTCAAATTAGGAAGCTAGAATCATATAAAACAATTTGGCTTAGAGATCTATATATACATATAAAGCCAAGCTAATTTAGATACACTAAATAGCATCCAGATGTTTTACTTGCTACTTTTATTAAGATTAATTTTAACAGTAGAAGTGTTTTTCTTTTCTCTTTCCTCCCAGAAGACTTCCTTTTTTCATCTCTGCAGTTTACAGCCACTTAATACCCAACTTCCACTGAAAATATTAAGCCTGCATGCTTAATTGCTCCAGGGGCATTTGAAAATCCCAGCAAAAAGGACAATAAGCTGCAAATTAACCTTTTTAAAATGAAAGCAACACCCTCCCCTCTGCTATCATTAGGTATTCCACAAAAATGTATTTTACTTACACAAACACATATCACATCATAATGGGTCAGAGACACAGCTAAGCAAGAGTTACTAATAGTATTAATAATATTTTTTAGACATATTAAAAGCTTTGATTACATACTCTTAATATGAATGACGAAGTGGAAAATCGTTCCCATATTACCCATCCAGAGGATCATATTACTAGAATTTGTCAGACAAAGACACTTTTGGAAGTGTTTTTCTTGCTGAAACTAAGATAGTCTAACAAATCCTGGAGGAAAGCCACATCTTTTAGTACTCAAAAAAAAAAAATTAATATTTAAAGCTTGCTGCTGTTTCCTTTTTCCCCACTGTGGAAACAAAACTGATTGTCTATATAGGAATTACAAGATAAAAGGTTTGATTTGATAAAGGCAGACCTTCATTTTTAAAGTGATATGAAAAAGGGAGAAAAAATATTAGACTAATTCAAAGATTTAAAATTAAGCTCATACAACAAATCACACCCATTTCCCTTCAAAGTGAAGATGAAATTTAGTTTGAGACTTTTCAAAGAAGGTGCAAAAGTGAAAATCACAAAGGAATTAGGCACTGGCTTGTATTCTACAGGGCTGAAACAAAAGGTAGGCAGGCAAACGTTATATTGTTATTAAAAAGTCAGCATAATTGTGATAGTAATTCATAGGCACAAAAAAGAGCCTCCTTTACACAATCAATTCTACAATTTACAAATCAATTTCTAGACCAACACTATATTTCAGTTACCCTATATTCAGGCATCTGTTTACACATCAGAGCTGTGCCAGAAAAATGTAGAAGCTCACCTTGTCTTGGTTTTCCTTATTCCTGTAACACAGATTTCCAATCAAACGAATGAGATGGGATTTGAAACCAACAGCTGGGTGTGAAATTTCCTCCTGCCCTGTCACAGCATGGGTGGCAGTGAAAATATTTACAGCCTGCTTCCCAGCAAGGTGAGTTAATCTCAGGGTATCTAGAGAAAATATTTTAATACATTACCATGAGAAAATCAGTCTCACTTGGCACAGAGCTTTATTATTAATTGTGGAGTTCAACAATAAGCAATGTAATTTCTGATATTCCACATCATGTCAAAGAACTTTGAAAGTTTACCTCACTGTGTGATTTGGGCTAATATAACCAACCATAAAAGACCAGTCCAATGTCAGAAGGCATTTTTGAGTATTTTTTACACCCTTACATAGTTGACACATGAAGGCTGATGGCTGCTGCTATTGATCTCCACTTAAAGAGTTTGAATAGAGCTGTTTCAACCTCTCTATTTTTTAATTTTTTACCTATTTGTCTCAAAAGTACACAAACTTTTACAATTTTCTCACAAAATGGTAGCATATCTCAGTCTCAAAGTGCTAAAATTTAAAAAAAACACTGCTCATGTTATGTATCACCCCTCCTTCCACCCTTGAGCATCTCTGGAAAACCTTGGCATAATTTTATTTATGTACAGTCCTTCCCTTGCTGTTTCTTAGCTTCTTTAAAGCTGACCTTTAAAAGTCACTGGATTTGGTTAATAACATTCAAATTGCACTTAAATTTCAGAAATTTGGGAAACAGAAGGGAACAGGCATGGAGGAAAAGTCCTTTTTCTACTTCTGGAAGAAACTCTTCTACACATTCAGCCAGTGGAAGGAGGTATGAAGCAGCTGTCCTTTGCAATACTTTCAGTAAGGAAAGAACATTGCTGACACTTGAATCCAGGCTCTGTTGGGCAACACAGGCCAACAGAGAAAGTGGAGAAGCAGAAAATTTCCAGGAACAAATCAAATATTTGAATATGCAGATTAACTCCATCTTCTATTTATTTATCTCATCCAAAGGTCAGAATTAGAACGACCACCAGTGGTGAAAAACATGTTTTCATCCACTGAGCACCAACAGTTAAGCCCTGTGGCTGTTCACTCACCTACAGCTGTTTCCAGCAAACCAGGGAATGCCTGCAGATGTTCCAGCTGGCTGCTGTTTGAGGTCATTTCACAAAGCACATCGAGAAGACGAATTGTCACCAGGGCTTCCTGGAATGAAAACTGCATTTCTGAAAACGGCTTATGAAGGTTATCATAAAAACATAAACCCAGAAATGTAAACAGGGGACAGGAACTCTCAGCTCCTCAGGTTCTGTACAGGTCTTCCATACTGCCAAGAATAAATTTATATAAAATTAGGGCAACTTTCTAAAATAACAATAACGTATTAGATTGCAATAATTTCTTTTCTACAGTTAGTGTTATATCTGCCTGAAAAGTCATGGGGGAACCAAAACAGAGCCATAAGGGATAAAATTTTAACAAAAACACAGCAGCTTCCAAAAGCAGAAATACAGAAAATTACTAGCTGAGAAAATTATTTCTGTATAAATGTTTTCTTTGAGTTTATTCAGTCTGAGTGTTCCACTTTAAAGACACAAACACCGCCTGCAAGACACCAATTTGTTATCCGCAGGAATTCTGTAAAGTTCTGTGGTCAAACAAACTTTGGCTGTGAGAATTTACATTATTCTTGGGTAAATAGGATTGTGATCAGAGATGCAGCATTTTGGTTAGGGATGAGACACAATTTCATTTGCATATTATTTATTCAGCCACAGAACTATTTTTTCTCACAGAATATGTTGGTCCTGCTTATAAATGACAATCCAGCACTTACAGAAAATACCTTAAGAGCACATGACAGAATTTGGAACACCACAAAAGCCAGGCTGTGACTGCAAGATGATCCCACTCCAGGAGTGTTACATAAACTGCAAGTAGCCATGAAAAGGCTCAGACATTGGTCACAGTAACTATTACTGCCTTGTCTGGTCCAGGAAAAAACAAAAGGTTTACTTAACAACAGTGTAGTATTTTGGATCCATATAATGTTATTCAAATCATCAACAACAGTGTTCAGTAATTAATTACTACAATTATATTCATTTGTTGCTCCTTGAAAACACCAAATTGCTATAGGGCCCAGGTACTAAAGCTGTATTTTTGTTTTTTGAACCCTACAGGTGTAGGAAACTGCAAGCCTTGTCCTAAATTATTCAACAAACTGCTTTCATCAGCACAAAGACAGACTCTAAATACATCAGCAAAGTAATAATACCCCAACTGCGTTTAAGAGACAGTAACAAGCTTTTTACAATTTTTAAGAGGAACAGATGATTTAAAATCATAAAAGAACTCCCAAATTTTCATGTATATTTGAAACTTGCTAAGTTAAAAAAAAGTGTTCCTTCCCTGCTGCTGACTTTCCAAATTGGGGGTTTTTTTTGCCCTCCACCTGTACAAAAGAAAGGCAGTAAAGGAAAATACTTCTTTTGAATTTCAAAACCCAAAATGGTTTGAACTCTGACAGACATCTTGCTATGGATATAATCTGAAAAGTAAATAATGAAATAACTGAAGGCTTTTAAAAATAAACATATTTAGAGAAAGATGCAGAAAAGATGTTCCTTATAAAGAGATGAACCAAGTCCAGGGAAGGGTTTTATTTTGGAAGTATGGTTGAAAGTTAGTGCAAGCAAACTGATGCTCAAGTCAGGCCTAGAATGGAAAAGCTATTTTAAACATTGGTTTAAGCACTGCAAAAGCATATGATTAGCTGCTCATGGGTTTAAGATGCAAGCTACAAGACCTGATGTTCCTTAAGAAAACAAAGCAGTGTCTACACTTAACAAATTAAACAGTGGATGGGACACCCAGACAACATTCTGGGAGTCAGGCCAGTGCAAGGACTGTTCCCAAAAGTTTTTAAATGTGGCCTCAGAGTTCTGGAGTCCAAGGCAGCTTACTACTGCAGACATGGCCTGAGCAAGGCACTTGGCTTGTGGGCCACAGAAAAGGCCAGGCAAAGCCAGGCTGAGCATCACAGATGTTGCCTAAAGCATTTTTAATGACAGACTCTACATGCACAACCACATTTTTTGCAGTTAAATACAACTGCTATGAAAAACCTAAAAATACTTATACAAATGAGGAGAAATTGGTGCAATTCTTTGTAATTTCTTGTAAGAAAAGAGTATTATGAATTTAGACTGGCATTTCTCTTTCCCCATGGCAATAATATGTTGTGAACAAATGTGTACACAGATATGCATGCACACATATTGCCCTCCATTTATTCATCTATTAGGACTTATATTTTCTGTTCATTCAATGAGTCCCATTTTCCCACCAAACAGTGATACTCAACTTATACCTCTTGTTTATGTGAGAGAAGAATGAGAAGTCAGTGTCAAGCAGGGCAACTTATGCAGTAATATTCACAATACTGCTGTCCCAGCACCTTCTGGTTGGACAGAGACCTCCTTCTGGTGTGCAAACAAACAGTTTTTTTCCATGACTGAAACCACAGAAAATTGTTTGGAAAGTAACCACAAAGGATAAAAAAAAAAAAAAACCAAAAAAGGAAGGCAGGGAAAAAAAGTAAAGATGGAATTGTCTCAGTGTATGTCCTCTCACAGCCAAGTTAGTACCTTTTCCAGAAGTAGTCAATTAAGTTATCTGACATAACTTAGACTAAACAGCTAGGGCAGTGGGGAAGGCTGTGTTTCTTGGACAGATAAGAAGAGATTTTGTGCTTGCTGGTTTGTGTTTTGGTTTTTTTAACACATCCAACTACCAACTCCCCATAAAGTGATTTATGGTATTTCTTCACAACACGTCTCAAACCTACTTTTAAAATCCTTGTGCCTATTTAAACAAAAAAACCCCAAGCAAGTCCAACACTTTTTAAGATTATCATATAAAAGCATTTAAGATAATTTTTTTTTACTTTGATAGAAAATTATTTATGAGACTTCTTCTCTAGAGTTTCTAGAAGTGAAACTATCGCATATTAGTTTTGTATTAAAATGATCTAATGATTGACATTAAAATGATTCTGACTACATGTATATTACTGCTTCCCATCTATGAGCAGAATAAATATTTTTGGTTTGGTTAATATTTGAATCACAGGGTCACCACTGAATAACTAAATATTCTGGGCTGAAAGGTAGCCACAAGGGTCATCAAGTCCAGCTCTGAGGTGAACGGTCAAACCCACAACCTTGGTGTTATCAGCACCATGCTCTGCCCAACTGAGCTCATCTCAGTCATGGTCTGAGTTGGGAGGGACCCTAAAGCCCATCCTGTTCCACCCCTGCCTTGGGCTGGGACACCTTCCCCTATCCCAGGCTGCTCCAAGCCCTGTCCAGCCTGGCCTTGGGCACTGCCAGGGATGGGGCAGCCACAGCTTCTCTGGGCACCCTGTGCCAGGGCCTCACCACCCTCACAGGGAAGAATTTCTGCCTAACATCTAACTCTACATCAGTGTGAAGCCATTCTCCCTTGTCCTGTCACTACATGCCCTTCTAAATTAGAATAAATCACAAGTGACAACTCAAATAAATTACAGAAGTGATGCTCGGTACGATAATAAAATATCCAAATATGTGACAACTTGAACTATTATTATGTAGATTTTGAAATATTTAACAACAAGGTAGACTTATTTTAATGTACCATATCCTTTGCCATCCTCAAATTAAAAGCAAAATTTGGCTGCTGTCCTACAGACTCTACTAAGTGCTCTGCCACTGCCCTCCCAAGGTAAACTGGAAAAGATACTGTTATGTGTGTCCCCCTGGGCAACATGGCAATGAGGATTTACCACATCAAATTCTGGTACTTCAATGGTTACCAGTCATACCTCATCTTCTGCAGCTGCTGCAGCAGTCAACTTGAGCACAGCTCCACATTTCTCCTGGAAGCAGTCTGCAAGGAAGTCAGCATGTCTCACAAACACATTCATTTCTTCACTGCTGACTGGGTTCTTCTCACTTACTTTCACCATCATCAGCTCTAACAGAGTAACTCTGGAGACAGAAAGCAATTTGTTAGCCAGATTCATTGAGCCATGTACCATTATCAGTAAAATAAGCAGTTAAAAATGATAAATAAGTAGTTAAAAAGATAAAAGTATGTATACTGGCAATCAATTTCTGTCTGATGGGATTTTTTTTCTGTACAGAATTAATTGAATTCATCATTCAATAAATACAATCTGGCCAGACAGTCAATATTTTTCTCAGGTCTATTTCAATTTGTATTTTCTTATGTTGTAACAAAACATTACTGAGATTGCATATTCCCTATATCTAAATTTTCCAGCAAACCAGCTGTTGTAAGTTGTTCAGCACAGCAAAATAAGCACAGACTATTTGACAGTTTCTGTTTGAAAAATACAGGTTTTCACAGTCCTTTATCATAGTCCTTCACTAACTTTCCACCACAATCCCAAACCAGGGAAAATAAAAATTGATAAGCACATTGTTCTTTATAATAATTTTACAATTGTTACTAGATGGACTAAACAAATCCAAGTTAATCACTCATTACCACTCAGAGATATTCAATGTATGAAGTTGGTGAGTAATGAGACACATAATGAAGCTGCTGTATGAAATCTGCCTGGGTTGGGATTTTAACAGCTTTAATGTTATTTTATTTCCAATGTCCTTTCATGCTGTCAGGGCAAACTAGGAGCATTTTGTGGAAATAGGACTTGGACATGGCAGAGGCTCTCCCACAGGTCCTTGCCCCAGTCCAGCACACAGAGACTGGTGAAGTCTCACTGCCCTTCCTCTAAGAACACTCTTTACTAAATTAATTCAAAAGCCAGCTCAGGATTTTCTTCCAGTGAAATATTTGAAATTCAGATGGAACAAATGACATTCAAACAGGTGGAATAGCTCAAATGCTTTTTTCTTTTAAATTTACCAAGCAGGTTGTCAGAAGAGGAAGAGAAATGTCTTTTTCTGTGGAAAAAATTCGGTCACTGCTTTATTAACCTCCAAGAACCCACCTCTATTAATCACAAAACAGCTACTTAGTCCTTGCTAAACTCAATTCTCAGTGTCATTAATACAGCTGCATTAAACTATTATCTGGAGGAGGACAGAAAGCTTTTCCAACACAGGAGCACAGAAGTGGGGCCGGCACCCTTGGCAAAGGGCAGGAGGCTGGAGCAGCCTCTCAGGGGCTCTGCTCACTGTCTGTTTGTCCTGCAGGTTAATACAGCCAGGTAACCCTGCCCACCTCCAAACAACCACAGTCCAGCTCCCCAGCACCCCCACTGTACAAAGGCTTTCCCATTTGGCATCCTATACAAAATCCACACTCATAGATCTGTCATTTTCCCCCAACACAGGGCTTGACATGTCAGTTTTCACCAAGTTTAGAACCTTTCAAGCACATGCTCAGCTAAGAACACAGGCTGGTCACAGACCTGATGAACAAAGGAATTATTCCAGTATTTCAGTGGGTTGACCCTGGCCAGATGCCAGGCACCTACCAAAGCCACCCTCTCACTTCCCTCCCCTCTCCTGCCCCCATTAGCTGGACAGGACAGAGAAAACTTCACAAAGGGTTCATGGGTTTAGATAAGGGCCACGAGAGATCATTCATCAAATACTGTCATGGGTAAAACAGGCTTGAAATCAGAGATATAATTTAAATTTATTACTAGTAAAATCACAGCAGAATAATGAAAAGTAAAAAAAAACCTTAAAAACACCTCCCTCTCTTATTTCCAGCTCTATCTCCTACCCCAATGGTGAAGGGAGATAGGCAATGGGGGTGATGCTCAGTTCATCACCCATTGTTTCTCCTGCCTGGAACACCTCCTGCCCTCCTCCTTCACTGACCTTGGTGTCTGCAGAGCTGTTTGTCTCACACATCCTCACTCCACTCTTCTCTGGCTGCAATTACAACTATGCAATAATTTTTTTCCCTTCTTCTTAAATATGTTATCACAGAGGCTTTACCATCACTTCTAATTTTCCCAGCCTTGTCCTGAAGCATGTCAATCTTTGGAGCTGCCTGGGATTGGCTCTGCCAGACATGGAGGAAGCTTCCAGCAGCTTCTCACAGAAGCCACCTCTGTAATCCCCCTGCTACCAAAACCAGGCCATGCAAAACCAAAACAAATGCTATCTTCTGCTTGACAGGATTCTAGTCAGTGCTTCTTGCACCAATAATCCAAATAATAAATGTTTAAAACTGACAAGCAATCCTTTTGTAAACAAGTTGGAGATTCATCACACTTCCATAAACCCAAATTAATAGATTAAATGGTGAATAGGGAAATTTTTTTGCACTACTCTTCCCCTTGCAATATGAATGGAAGCCTTTTTCAACAACTGCAGTCCTTCTTTAAAACACTACCTGAAGTTAATTTCTTTTGAAATTTTCTGGTCTCTTTAGGCATTCAAGTCAAACCATTTTCCTGAGTTTTCTTCCAGGCACAGTCATTCAGAACATGCCCATCTTTCCCTGAATTTCAAGCAAGTCTTGCTATTCAGCCAGTAGTTTCCTGAGAGTGCAGTGCTTTGTTCTGGTTCAAGTTCCCTTACATTCCTTTTTCTATTATTTCTCTCAGTTTTCTTTCAAGATTCAGCCTAAATTTTCAAAGTTAGTTCTCTCAGACAATGCAATTTTCCCATTTCTTTTATCAATGATCTCACAACTCTTCAGCCATTCAAATGACAGCATCTCCTACTTGTTTGCCTGCAGCTAAATACAAAAAATATGACAACTGCCAGTACCAGCTGACTTTTTGCAATACTCAGTTCAGTATCTCAAATCTAATTCTGTGTATTATAATTACAATTATACTTCTGTTTGGAAATAATCATGCCATGTCATCTTCCTTTTCTTTAGGCACCACTGAGGGAGACCTTCTGTCAATCTCATGCAGTTTTTCCTCCCATTAGCCAAATTTAAACTAGTTCTTCCTGAAGCTGACTAAATTGGCATAAACTAAGAACAGAACTATAAGGTATCTGCAGTCATCAGATTCTGTTTCCTGCAGCTTGCAAATAAACAACAGAATTCAAATGTAATTTAAATCTGGAAGCTCATCACTACACAATAAAATGCTGCCTCACTAAGCCTAAAACTAGCAGATTAAAATTCTATTGATTTTCTTAGCATCACACAATGTTTGCATCAAATGTGCTTTGTTTATAACATCTCAGCAAGGGCCAGACACTTGGGACATTTTTCCTGTGTGACTGAGGCTTCTCCTTCCTGAAACACTTCCCTGACAGCAATGGTTCCACGAGACAAATTAGGCCCTTCCTGCAAACTTTCATTTCTTTCATCTTCAAATGATACTTGCAAGCATCATATTAAATAAAAACTGGTAAATTTGTGAGCAACTGCAGATCAGTGTTCTTATAATCTCCAATCAGTACCTGAACCCTGACCTGTGGTAACACTGGAAACAACACAAAACACAGAAAAAGCCACAAAGGCACTGTTTCATTTAGTGCTTGGTCTTTCACCTGCAAAAACTAGACAGGAACTTGCAGCTTCCCTGGGTGGATGCAGGACAATGTAGGCACATTAAACACATAAATGAGACCACAAAATCTGCAAGCAGTTGGAGGAGCTGCAGAATTCTAGCAGTGTTTCCCAAATTTGATTGTCTTAATAAAGTATCTTTTTTAATCTTCCTCAATTCCCTATTAAAGCAATGAGCATTTTTCCATTATAGCAGTGGCCATTTCCCATCAATTCAGCACACATTTACTCTAACACTTGAAGAAAGCTATCAATGCTTTTCCAAGGTGAAGGTTTGTTGAAGCTTTTCAACAGTGGAAACGTTAAAGACTAAGTAATCACAGGCATCTCCTCATCTATGTTGTGGAGGTTCTGCTAACCAGCCTGAGACACACTTCTATCTTTCTTAAAGGCTTCCTCTTAATTTCTGGACACAACAACAGAAGTATGAAGAGCTCTGGACATTTCTAATCGAGCTGTAAAACTCTGCAGGGTGTGGTGCTCTTATGAAATCAAGACCCAGGCATGAAATCCTGTCCTTTTTTGTGTGTGAAGTATTTCTTTACCGAGTAATGGCGCCAACCTGGATTCTGCAACCCTACATAAATCACTGCCAGTTGTGGCTAAGCTGTAATGTTAACCAACCAATTTAAAACCATTACTGACATAGAAACATGTATTTAGAGATTTTGTGCCAACTATGAAACCACACAGTTTTTCAATCATGTGAACAGGATACTCTATATGGAATGCTAAATACTAAAAGCCACACTGGTTTTGGGGTTACCTTTCTTGATTGCTCAGTTTGGCATAGAGGGCTTTTACCAGGTCTGGACATTTCAGCAAATGTTCTGTAACAATCAGGAACCTAAGGGAAAAAAAAAGAAAGTCTTATTAGAGCTATAAAAGCAGTATCCACATTTACTCCAAATGGTGCTGGTTAGTTTTACTTGTAGATTAATGCTGTGCTTTTGGTGCTACTCACTAATAGATACAAATTGACACAAAATAATTGCATATTGTCCTGCAGTTTTTCCTTTAACATAGAACGCCCATTTCTCATCAGTTCAGCACACTTTTACTCACGTGCTTGAATAAAAGCTGGCTGGAGTCTTAGGCCAGTTATAGACACCACAATTCAAACAATGAAACACTCATATAATGGTTTATACAAAAAGACAAAATTCAAGCTTGAAAATTATTATTCTATTCATCACAACACTATCTGTAAGCCCAAACAGTCAAAAAAGTGCCCAAATAATATATTGATTTTCCTTTAAAAAAGGGCAATCTAACAAAGCATCAAAGCAAATGGGAACTTCTTTGTCAGATGCAAGGCAGCAAAGCACTTGTCTCAACTTCAAAAACATACCCTCCTTGTGTAATAGAGATCTAAGCAGAGAATCAATTCTAAGTGCTTGCTTTACAAGGCAGGTAGATATAGAATCATAGAGTCTCATATTCTGAAAGGGACCCACAAAGATCATCAAGTTTAACTACTGGCCCTGCACAAGACACCCCTAACTTTAACACAAGGACCTTGCCAGTCAAAATCCAGTGAAGTGTATTTTGTAATAAATTATCTCCACTTTCCTTTCTCACACCACATTTGGGGTTTCTGTCTGGAATACAAAAAGACCAACAAATGACTAAAAGTTGACAAACTGGTCACTGGTTGCAAGGGATCTATGATACCTACATTGCTCAAAAAAGAGTCTCTTTAAAAAACAATCTACCCAAAACTGGCAATGGCTCATTCTTTCTTCTTAATACTTTCTCTGGAAAATATGCTCAGCCTTGGCCTTGTGCTAATGCCAGTATTTTCACTGTTTGCTCTCCCAAGCACCATCCATAGCAGGTGACACTCATTTAATTTCAACCCAGATTCATAATCCCAGTTATGGGGAAAAAAACAAAGTAGGTAAAAGGATTTAGCTCTTCAAATCACCCCCAGGAGCACTACCAGTTATATTTGTGGTGCATAGGTACCCTCAAACTAGATGATACATTTTTAAAGTAGCTTGTCTAGGCTACAATAATTACAAGGTGAATCTCAGAGCATCCTCTAAGCTGATATTTCATACCATCCTCGAAGCTACAGAGAAAGAACAGCTAAAATAATATTAAAATGAACTGATTTCAGTACTCCCTCCACCTCCTCCCTAGCCTTCCCTTTGCAGACAGCCTTTATTTTGCATAGCCATAATCTATTACATAGCTAATAAGATCACAACAAAGTATTCTTTGGACATGTACTCAATGCCAAGTGGGCAAGTAGGAGAATAAGAGGTCCAAAAGATTAATAGCTATTGTATTTCTAATCCTAACTGTGGACATAGCCAGCATCTGATTCAGTTACTGAAAACTTGACATTTTTAAGAGGGGAAGGAAGAAAAACTATTTTCTACTGCACTTCTTTTTACTGATATTCGCACATTCATTCATTAAAAAAAAAAATGCAGAGGTGTAAGCAATCATCAACTTAAAAATGGCATGATGATGAGTGTTGCATTGATCCAAGAGTTTTTCAATACAGATTTCAGAAAACAGGAAGATTCAAAGTCAGCAGCATGAATGTATCCAACTGAGCTGTGCAGACTCAGCTGTAACACCCAAGCGGAGCCATCAGCAGGGCACTCAAGGGCAACTCCTCCACAGCTCCTGAACTGACATCTCACAGCCATCCACAGTTAAACCTTCAGAATTGTCACAACCAACTTCATTCCCCATGGATTTAAGCAGAACCACAAACTTTTGTGAGGAGCTGCAGAAGAACAGATCAGTGCTGTGCAGAACACAGACCTTGGCCTAAAAATGTACAAATTTCAGCTGACAATGCAATAGAGTAAAAAGTGCATTTGAGGACACAGCCTGAAGCCCAATTTTCTATTTTGCAATTGGGGCTATTTAATTTAAAGCTTAACTTGCACGTTTAAGACTACATTGAGGAAACCTTCTTGCCTACTTGTCTTATAATTAAAAAGTGATCAATAATTATCACAGAAAAAGATCTGCTGCTACTAGGTTCATGCTCCTGATCAATCACTACTGCAAGTGGAATTCCCATAGTTCAGGTGTTCCTTGGGTCAGTGCTGCATTTCCTCACATGTATTTTGCACAGTCTGTGGATTAGACCTCTACTGCTTGAGGAGCTTGGAATATTTTAAGACTAAAAATTCTGATTCTTACCTTCTGGTTTCATGATGTGATGTAAAACCTGAGAAAACAAAAAGCTGTGGCTGCTCCATCCCTGGAAGTGCCCAAGGCCAGGCTGGACAGGGCTTGGAGTAACCTGGGATAGTGGAAGATGTCCCTGACCATGGCAGGAGAGATGATTTAAGGAAGGAGATGAGCTTTAAGATCCATTCCAACCCAAACCAGTGTGTGATTTATGAAATATCTGCTTCTATATTAAAGTGTCCCTTTTACCTTATCCACTTTCTGCACTACTGTATCATGAAGAACAGAGCATGAGTATCACCACCAAGAGATAACAGAAGAACTAATAATGGAGTAAAGCACTTCCAACTCTTTCACCATGCCTTGCAATTTTGGAGGTAGCCAAGCAAGGATGCAGCAAATTCAGTGTACTATCTTTAGTCCTCTCAGCACTCCTGTTTTTCATTTGTGGCACGAGAAAAGAAGAGGAAAAGTAAGATCATCCACAATTCTGAAATATAAAAAGATATTCAGTTTTGGGTTACTGACTGAACATGGCATTTCAAAAGCACACAAAAGGCTTTGGTAGGAGATTTAAACTCTCTTTGGGGGCCAACAGCAGAACCACTGGAATAAACTGAAGACGACTGTAATTTAGTGAAGGAAATCATGAAAATTAAAGCTGTTATGCAAGCGTAACACAGTAAGAAATGAATAGTGTTAAATATGCCAATCTTCTTGACTCTTTAAAAACTGTTTGGCTAAAATCCTAAAAAAATCAAGTGCTTCCATAGTAGATAAATACAGGAGGAGATGTTCAAAGACTTTATAACAGCACAAGGGCTGTATTGTACCAAACTGCAGTTCCAAAGCAGCCAAGACAAAGTGGTATGCGCTACATTTGCACTCAGTGTATTCCAGATGGCCACTAAGCTTGCTCCAATCAAAGATGGGTGTAAGCAATCAACTTTATCATCAAATGTCATGCTCCATATTAAGTTGATTTTATCCCATTAGCAAATTCAGGGAACAATTTCCTCAGACTCAGGAAAAGAGGAAGACAACTCCACATGTTTTCCAAGTACAAAGAACAAGACATGGCAATGCTCTATTTGATCAGCAAACTTCTTTTTCAATCTCAAAACCAAAAGCATTTTTCATCACCCTACAATAATGCCACTCTATCCAAAATATTTAGTAAGAACTAAATAGCTATCTTTTTACTGTAATTTAACAAACAAATGTAATAAATCATCCACATTTTGAAGAAAAGTAAAGAAGAAAGTTCAGCTATTTTCAGCCAACCTTCAAACTCTCATCACCAGCCTTTTTAGATGCTAAAAAGGCAATATGCCTCATGAGGAATTATTTGGAATCAGAGCACATTTTAGAAGAAGCACATTTCATCCTTGCACAAGAATAGAATAACACTACCAAAACCATTTAAATAAACAATTATGAGTATGAAGCTATTCAATAACAAATGGAACGTGTGCTGTCATAAAATCCCTAGAAAAGAAGTAATTCACCCCATTCCCACACCAGCAGCTCTCACTCAGAAGGAGAATAAAGAAACACATTTCCATATGGAAGGCTTGGTCCTATCAAACATCAAACATCACAATACCCCTCTCTTGTGCTGAACCAAGCACAACAGTGAGCATCCTTCCATCTTCCAAAGGCATTCCCTGGTGAAAGCATCCTCTCTACTGGCCATGACAGCCCCCACCAAGTAAACTCTGAGGTCTACAGGACTAAATTCAAATTATGTGCAGTATTTCTCTGATTCAGAGGATATTCCCACTGAAAGGCACTAAACAGAGATTAAATCTAATTTATATGTAAAATTGAAATAAGTTTTTTCTGAAGAGCTACCAAGAAATAAATGGAAGATGATTAGCAATGGCTAATAGCACTTCCTGCTCCCCTCTCCACAATATGCACAAGAAGAAAGAGGTGACAAGATAATTAAATGTATGAGGCTGAGCTTTGAAAGACTGAGGAAATCTGTGCCAATTCACTGCTATTGCAAACAAAGTAGAAGTTACTCAGATCTCTAAAATTAAGGAAACTTTTCCAAGTGTCAGTACTATTTAAAACCACAGCTGAACTTGGAACCTGCAATGTAACTTCAACTTTCCTGGAATTAAAAAATAATTATTTTCTGGAGAACAAAAGAAGTGGGTAGAGGACATCCTAAATTGTTTGACAGAAGAAACTGAGTTGCCAGCCCAATGAAAAAATAAATTACTTCACCCCCCACACATACACACCCCCACACCCCAATTAAGCAAAAAGAGCAGCACTGAAGAGTTCTATCCTTGCCTTTAAATCTTGCCCATAGTTGAGACTCCTTGCCACAGGAGTACCAGTTTCTGTCCACACATATTTCCATAAGCCAGGACAAAAAAACCCAAAGGCAAAAAAATTGGGGAGGGGTAGCCCCACATCCTAATCTTTACAGTAATCATTGAGCTGTGGTTTCAAAAAGAGAAAGTGGATGTTCAGCAAAACTTACTGCAATGCCAAACAGCTGACCACACTCCTAATATCATTTTTCTGAAAGCCAAAAAAGCACATTATGTCTCTTCTTTTAAAATGGAGGATTTTTGTACTTTGCTCTTCAGGAATCAAAAATACAACCTGTTTTTTCTATCCATATTGGCTGAACTGCCCCATGCACACACATGGAAAAACTGATGACACAAGCTATACTCTCATCCCTAAAGGAGCCACCAAGGTATTTCTAAAATAAACAGCTTTTAGAACACACATTGATTTTGGTTAGGATAAATTACAATGTATTTTTTTTACTACTTTTTCTTAATTATTTTTAAAAGACACATACTTTTTCAGGTTCACATTCTACAATAGATCTCATGCGGCATTCTCTGTTGGTTTCTTTTCTGAATACTTTCTACACTGTGTGACATACTTTGCTATTGATTAACACAAACCCAAGAGGGAGTGAATGTGGATGTATGTGGAAAACAGAGAAACAACTTTTGTAAGGATCCACAATATTCCAGAGCCAAAGGCTCTCTCCACGTGTTTAGGAAAAACTATTACTGAAAAAAAAAAGACAGAGCATTTCTTTGGAACTGCATGGGAGTTTGCAACAGAGGGCTCTTCAGGTCTTGGTAATATTCACACAGACACAGATTAGAAAATACCTATCAGTTATTTTGAATATAGTCAGTTATATTCCAGCCTCCTTTCCTAAAGGATGGATATGTCCAATTTCCTGACAGCATCCTTTGGTAGGAAGTGGCTGTTGAAAGCAAGCAGCACCAGAACAAGAACCAGCTTATGGAGGAGGTTTGCTTATGTGTTTAAGATACTTAAACATTAACACATTTAAACTGTTGGAGCAAGTCCAAAGAAGGCCATAAAGTGGAAGGTGTCCTTGCCCATGGCATTGATACCAAAATTGGCCTGATAGAAACTTTCTAACACAGTTTGAGTATCAGAAAGCAGGAATTCTTTATGGCAGCACTGGGGACCCAGGGGGATACTTCTTTCAACTGAGTACTTCAGGCATCAGAGGAACAGAACTTTTATCACACATTCTGATTACATATCCATGAGCTATTTCCACTTCCTTGACTTTATTTGACACAGTCACAGTCCTTATTGGAAATCCTTATCTGGTTCTTTAGGGTCTGTCTTCAACACCCAGTGTCCTTTTTAGTGGTGGCTCCTTGACCCCCACTTTTGAGTAAGTGCAATATCATTATTTTGTATTAACTTCCACTTTATCAGCCTTGCAGAGCTGAGCTGGCATCCTGCTTGCATTTTCCATGAATTCTGTTTTGTCTGCTTCTCCAAGGCTACATTGGCTCTTATTTGATAAGAGTAAAATGTTCTGCTCTGCTATCCTTATCAAGTGAGTAAAATGCTGTTGAGTTCTATTTGCTCTTATCAGCAGGGAGTTGGAACTGGATGAGCTTTAAGGCCCCTTCCAACCCAAACCATCCTACAATTCTTTATATTCAACTCATTATATCAACAGTTCAGAATTAAATTTGTGTATCATCAGAGATACTCCGGAAAGATGGAAGATAGAGAGAAAATAAATTACTGGCACACAAGGGCTTGAAAACCATGCTCATCTCTTTGGTTAGAAATATATTATTGAAAAGAGGGATGGAAGAAGCAGACCCAAAAGATGTAGAAAAATTATTAAGATTTTAGGAGACAGCAGCTCACTTTGTGAAGAACAGCATGTTTTCTAGAAGACAACTGCACAGCAAAGAACAATGGAGGTGATAGGATCAGTTAATAAGGCTGTGCCAGAAATCAGATCCAAGAAAGGAAGCAAACTTGTTTCTGCTGAGTTAGTGTCTCTGCAAAGACTTACTCTTTGAAATGCATTCTGTAACATCATACACCTTGGAACCCTCCAAAGCAGCAAGCTCTGGGCACTCTCCACAAGCCCAGCTACAAAGGGGTATGGGCCAGTCAGACAAATATTTTTAAGAACCTCAGAACTTCTACACCATCTCAGAATTTAAATACCATCTGCTTCCTCAGGCCATTGCTCTTCAGAGTCAGACCAGCAGCAGGAATCTCAGATGAGCTCCCAGCATTCAAAAAATTACAGGACTGCAAGCCTGACACAAGCTCAGGAGCTCTACTGAAGAGAAGTTTAGTGACAATGTAAAAATACACTGTCTAATAGATGTTAATTAACATTATTTTAATATGCCATTCAGCATCTAACATTAAAAATGGCAAAGACAGCAATATGTAAATAATCCTGTAGCTGTTGAGAAAATCCAGCTTCTAATAGAGAAAGGGAAGGATGCATCAGTTCTTTAATCATTAGAATATTTATTAAATGTGTGTATTACATTCTCCAGCTTCACAGATTTCAGAGGTAGAAGCAATTCTGAGGCTGACAAGTAACCACAAGCTTAATGAAATGAGCCTTCAGACCATCTGATCCAGAGAAACATGATCACAGAAGAAATGAACACAAAATTTGACCAGGGCATTCCTTAGAAAACTGACTTTCTCCTTTATTAACTACTTCTTAGCTCACAGTATGCCACAAAAACACTTAACAGAATGTGTATCACTCAAGAAACACACTCAGATGTGCATCACGGCACTGTTACCTCTCATTCTTTCAAGTTCTAAGGCAACTTTTTGTTATGTTGTCAATGTACAAAGATTTTAAAACTGCATCAATGCTTAGTCTAGAAACTCCATTATGCTGATCTGCAAAACAGCTCTTCTCTGTTTCAGAAACTGCTGAGGAAGTGAATGACTTGGCTTTCCATCACTGATTAGAATCAGAAGTTGCTGAACTGAGATCTTATTTCCCCTGACCCACCCCTCCCAGGAAGCAGAGCCAACACCTCAGATATTCCCTCTTTCCTGACCCAAAATCTTAGCCTTCTACCAAATGTCTTGTGACTCAAGAAGTAGGCAAAAGTGACAGGAAAATTCCAGAAAGCTACATTCAACCTTTATAGACACCTCCTCTGCTCTCTCTGACTGGAGAGGAGTTTATGGCAGACAGAGGAAGAACACCAAAAGCTCTGCTATCAACTGCTGCCTCTAAAAAAGAAGCTCTGAGGAACTGCTCAGAACAATCTCAGATTTCCTTGGATATAAAGCTGCTGTGGAAGAGGAAAAAGGCTTCACACTTGGAAGGAGGTTTCTCCTGAATTTTTCCTAAGGATTTTTCCAACTTGAAGATGGGAAACAAATACAGGATTATTAACAGAGAAAGAACTGTCAGCTCATCAAAATAAAGACCTGAAAGGTGTGCTTGCATTCCTGGGATGGGTGAGGAATATGGAACCCAAGTGTGCTGGCTGAATGGAGTAGTGAGCATTTGATGGAAGAGACTACATTTCAGCAATGGCCTTAAATCCAAATATTTATCCTGGATATCCTCTCTCTGTCTTAAGAATTCATGGCAGCAACTGCAAAAATAGTTTGAGCATCATCGTTGTTTACTTATGAAATACATTGGGTACTGTCTCAGAGGAATATTAATTTCATAAATTTCAGTGCACAATAAAAGGGAATAAAATAATGAATAGAAGTTCTGCCTATGACCAAAACTTACCTAGTTATTCAAATAAAGAGTTCCAATACCTAACAGCAGCAACTGACAGCAAGAAAGCCCAACGGGAAGAATAACACACATGTGGCAGTCATTTCTTATTTGCTGTAACATGAAATCAGATGCTCCAGCTCAGAGACAAGGAGGTAGGCAGGAATTATGTCGTATTTTTAGCTTTAGGTAAGAACATCTTCATTTCAGTCACTGGTGAATAAGCATTGAGCATAACCACCAAGAATAATCTGTATTCCAGTCCAGTCATATATTACCATAGAATGGTAACTTGTAACTGTGCACTTTTGCCAGCTGTGGCACCAGAGACCCAAACCTTTCCAACAGGACATTCGGACTCTGCAAATGCCACAGCCATGTAAACTCCTTTCAGCAATCCTACTGGGATGTAGATGCACTTCAGTGAGAGCTGAAATACAGCTGCAAATTTTCAGTGTTAGAGTTTGCCCACAGCAGTGTAAGATATCTTCATCATAACATCAACTGAATTTATTTCACACTAGAGAGACCAGGGAAATGCATTCCTCAGCATTTATTTTGATGCTGCATTTATTATGCACTTACCTGCAAAACAAATTTGCCACTATGACTTTGGTATCTTAGTCAAAACAAATTTCAAAAATTAAGAACGATCTGGGTAATTATCTGAAAAGCAACACTTTACACATGTGTTTTTGACAGATGACAAAACTAAGGAGTTGGTTTGTCACTTTTGAAACAGAAGTCTCATTGTGTGACCCTAAACTAACATTTTGCTTTTTGAAAACTACTTAAGCCATAAAGAAACTGCCCTTGCTATTAAAAAAGCCCAGTCACAAACAAATTTTGGGTCATTTTTTTCAGTACTAAAGTAAACTATAAAACGATATTTACTTTTCATTCAATCATCTTAAGTCTGTGTTGAGACTTTCCAGATTGCTTCTAAAACACCAACAATTCTTGCTAATTAACTTTTGAATTTAAACATGACCTTAAAGAGAATTCTACAAAAACATACAATTATTTTCCCCTTTGTTATACATGGTGTAACAATTAGCTGAATGTGTGTGCGTCCTTGCTATGTAGGGCAGCACATTTATCAAAGGCACAATTGACAACAATATTTAGAAGAATGGCCATTAGTAAAAAATACAAAAGTTCAGAGGGATAAAACCACTGATGAGGTGCTCTTAAAGTATGACATGAAGATTCACAAAAAAATTCTTCCCTGTTTTGGTATAAAAATGACTGCATGTTGCAGTAGAAAATGGCTATGTTCAAAAAGGAAAAACCCCAGGTTTTATGTAGCACTCCCAAGCAAGACATATAAGTCTTCACCTGTCTGTGAGACTATTCTGTGCTAACTTTAAAAAATCTCCACAAGTATAAATTAATTTGCAATCTAGAACCCCATTTCATTAATGAAAGAAAACCAGACCACGATTTGAAAATTCCTCTGTCCTCAACAAAAAATTAAGTCTTAATTTAGCAACAATCAAAAGAGTCATGAAACTACGATGGAAATTATCTCTGTTAGAAACTACTAATTTCTAATTAGCTCTTCATTTACTACTTAGCAGTGTCACAAGTTTAGACATTTTAACACACCAATTTACACCAGAAAAACACCTAATTAAGAAGCAAGGAAAAAGAAAATTTAAGAAAATTAAAAAGAAAATTTAAGGATACATACGACCACTCAGAATCCAACTGCTCTTTGTAGACTCTCAGGACATGAAGAGCCACAGGCAAGTTTCCAGGATCCAGCAGTTCCCTCACTCGCTCTGAATTCAGGCAGGTAAACAGAACCATGCAGCAATAGGAGACAATTTTCTCATCACTGTATGTCAGACATGTCCTTCAAGAGAAAATAAGGAGTTAAGGGCAAGATGAAATGGACCCTGGTAAAAACAGGAAAGGGGCACCGAGCTTGCAGAGTTTTCCTTTGCTGTCTTTTAGAGAACCACAAGTTTGCCATTCCCTAAGAAGGATAAAAAAGGATATTCCTTCACCTGCAAGGAAAAATATCCAACTCACTGCTGAAGGTCAAACTTTACAGGAAGTTTACAAAAGTAATGCTCAATTGGAACTGCTTTTCTTACCAAAAAGTCTTCCTACACTTTTTACAACTGGGCTCCAGAAACTCATAGAGAATGATTATCAAATTGAATCAAAGTGCCTTTGTTACCAGCTTACTACAAAAAAATCTGGCTGAACACATCAACAATGCAGTCATGTGTTTGCACAAAATAGTTTATGTAATATTTCCTTACACATATGTCATCAAATGCCCAGGAAGATATTCTGGTGAGGTTAGGAGGGGATGGAAGGATTGAAAGAGATTAAGGAACTTTTATAGATTTCATCTGATCCACCAATACTGACAGATCTGCACAGCAGCAACATGAGAAAAGAAAATGCTGTGTTGCTGGAAATGAGTGTAACTACTTGAGAACATGTCTGAAATAAAGTTTATGTTTGAAGCTCGTCATTCAAAATACTTTTCTTCCAGTTTCTGTTAAATTACATCTATTTACTGATAGTTTAGAACAAGCAGGTTTTTAAAGGTTCTGACTCCTGTGGTTGACTAACAAAAACCATCTACAGGATATGGTCTCAACCAACCCATTCTCACCAAAGTTATTTTTCAGAGTTTCATGGTGCTAGCAAAGGCACAACTATCATGTACAAAAGATTTGAATACAACCACAGAAATGACACTAGGAAAAAAACCCATCCATGCTTACAAGAAGAGATCTGGGAAAGCACACTTCCAAATGCTATTCTGGGAATCTCCATTTCCTGCTGCAATGTTTCCAAGAAACTGAAGACTACAACGAAGAGCTGAAAGAAATCCAGAAAATATATTAACAAGAATTCAAAGAAACACTAATAAATTTCATAAAAACTACATACTTCAATATTCCAGATAGACACTGCAGAATCCATCTCCAGGAAGCTTTAGGTGTAGTATTTCACAAATACTTGCACTTTCTCTTCTAATACAAATAATTTCACAAAGTATTTTAGAATTACACCCAAGACTTGTCTGATTATTACACATTAGCTACTGGTGATTACAAGAACTAACTGACAGGTTCTTGCTTCTCACATTATATTCTGGTTAGCTGGAAAAATCATTATAGACACTTATGATGTGCTCAATACCTTCTATCCCAGAATTTCTATCCTAGAAAAACGAAAGCCAGCTCTCCAAATAGCTCTGCCTCCATTTTTGACACTGAATTTAATATGGCTGATTTCTGCTCTTACTCCAAAGGATTTATTTTAGCCTTCTCTCAATATAGATTTAAAATACAAGAAGATGAAATTTCATTACACAAGTTAATATCCTAGAGCAGCCACCAAAAGGTGTAAAGTCATAAAACACAATAGCATGAACCCAAAGACTTCATGAAATGAAAATATTTATTTTGTCCCTATCAACAGCGTGGCCCTTATTAATAAGTTGGCAAAGAAACTTTAAATTACATTTTCAAATTCAGTTTAACAGATAGTACAAACAACAGCCTAATATACATATGGATGTGGCTATTATTGCCAGGTTATGCACATCTAAAATTAGATCTCTTGGAAAGGTGCTGTGCCTCTGTGCCAGCTGGCAGCCAGATTTCCAGGTCTGGGCATATGTCCTCTTGAGAACAGGAAGAAAGCAAGTCTGAGAAGTGGTCACTTGGGCTTAGAAAAACGTTACCATTTTTGGCCATATACATATATATATATATATACATACACACACACACACATAAATATATTTATTTATTTATTTTTAAGCCCAAAAGATGTATGTATTCCCCATGATGCATCTTGAACTATATTCTCGTGAAGTTAAGATCTCTGTTCTCTCCCCCTGCACATCTGCACTGGTTTACTATTTTCTGCTCATCACTGTGCTTCCGTTTCTCCCACCCATCTGGTTCCCATCCTGCTGACTAAGGAGTTTCTGAAGGACAGCAAGCATGGGCATGCCAGCAGACATTTTATGGAAATATTTCAAAACTAGGCAGTAAATCCTAGGAACAGGGTATTATTTCCCTTGGTGAATTCCTTACCTATACAGCAATAAGAAAGGTCTCCCAAAGGAACATAAGGTTGGTTGACTATATTCCAATCTTTCCCTGAAATTTGCTTGATCTTTTTCAGCTACTACACCTTGGTTGTTAGAGATTAGTCTGTCCAAAAAGTTATACAGATGAAGGGAAAATGCTCAAGATCTTGTAAAGTTACAATTCTTACTGTACCAAAGAGGAAATGCCATGAACACATTTACAGTACAGTAATAAATAGCTATGAATTTCAATATTTGTGAAACCAACCAACACTGCCTTTGTCCAACAAGGATGTCATGAACAAGGAAAGAAGAGACAGGAAAAAGCAAAAATTCTGTGGATGCACCCACGGAAAAAAAACAGTTTCATCACTAAGTTCTTGTTCTTAACCAGTAAGAGTTAAGATTTTTCTTCTAATTAGAGGACACAAACCAATATATGGGCAAGTGGACATTCTGTAAGACAAAACCTATCACATCTACTCCCAACTAAGAAGAGAAAGAGGATGCTTTGATAAGGCAATGTTTTGCCATACAAACACTCTCACATGAGCAATCTCAGCAATTTGGAAGATGTGATTCTACAAACAGAAATAAGCACCCAAGGCAGCTGAGGGTCCACACACACACCATGTCCAGCAGTCACAGATAGAAAGGCACAGATGCAGAGGCACAAACAGCATGAAAAGCCATCATACCACACCTAGAGCAGCTCATCACAGCAATATCTGCATGGTTGTGTTTAAAGAACCAACACCTCTCCCCCAGAACTCCACAGGTGGTGGTCTTGGAATACATAAATGTCTCATGCAGTGCTTCTCTCTAAATGTAACTCCATGGAAAACGTACTAGCCTAGCACCAAGCTACCAAGACAGTCAATTTTGACAGAAGCATTGAAAATCTATACTATGGTATTTATGCTTTAAATAACAAATTCCCCAAAAATCCAACTAGAGAAGTTACCTCACAGCAAGGTGTGTGTGTGTGTTAAAAAATGCAAACACTGGCATAAAAGGAAAGTATTGCATTTTGAACTATGGAACTCTTTTCTTAGCATTCAATTTCCATGTTTTTCTTTTCTGTTTTACCACTATTGGACTTGACTGCTGCAACATAAGATTGGAGTATGCTTGGATATCTGCACAATACAAATACTGCTTTTCTCCTCTTTAGGAATTTCTTCATCATAAAAATCACAGAACTAGAATTATTAAGCTTGGGAAAGACCTGTAACATCACGAAGTCCAACCGTCCACCCAGCACCATCATGTTTGCCACTAAAGCATGTTCTCAGGTACCACATCCACACCTTTTGTGAATACTTGCAGGATGGAACTCCACTGCCTTCCTGGAAGCCCATTCCAATGCCTGCCCACCCATTTCATGAAGGAATTTTCCCTGATATCTAATGGGAACTTCCCCTTGCACAATTTTAAGCAAATTCCTTTCATGGCCCTTCCATGTCCTTACAGCAAAAGAAAGGAAATGTAGAAGCTGATGAAGACAGATTTCCATTCTGCCATCCAATCAATAAGCCACGAGCTTTCTGAAAGAGGGAAGCGGAAAAGAAAAACAAAAAAGAGGGAAAAAAGAGAAGAAAATTTCACTTATCCCCGAAAATGTACAGATCTTTACAAAGCTAAAAACAATATTCTTAAACAATTCTGTAGCTATCAGCATAGCTAAATTTTACTTTAAAAAAAGGTTACTCTGTGTGTGGTCAAGAAGAGTATTTTTAACCTGATGGTCAACCACCGTGAAATTGCATGAACTAAGATGTAACTTGTGATACACAAATCAGCCATAGAGCTGAAGAGATTTCCCCTCACCAAGATTTCAACAGCTCCTGTAAAAGCAGGTGTTCTTTAGCAAATACACAAATTACATGTTGCTTTCACAACCAGTCTGCAATGGCTTAAGGAGACTTTTCTAAGTTCTACAAAAATAACCTCTTTACACAACAGGGCAAAGGGTACAAGCAGAAACACTGACTGGTTCCTCAATGTTTGTCTGCATGTAAACTGAACATTTAGTCACTCAAGGCCACCCAAAGGTGACAAAGGTGAGACAGCTGGTACTTGATGGCCCTGTATGAAGATGGTTTAAATGTATTCCACCAGTTTAAGATCACAGTTCCCTTCCTTCCTTCCAGTCCTTTATTATCACAGAACAACTGAGCCACACTCCAGTGCATGCTTTTCATTTAATTATTATATTGACATGATCTCATTTAACAACTACCTGACATGGTCTAAATGAGCACAGTGGTGTCATCTGATCCCACCTTCCTGCTCCAGCAGGGCCATCCCAGAGCACAGGACTGTGTCCAGAGGGTCTGGAATATCTGCAGTGAGGAGACTCCACACCCTCTCTGGACAATCTGCTCAGTGCCTGGGCCCTGCCCAGGACAGAAGTTCTGCCTCATGTCCAGGTGGAACCTCCTGGGCTCGGTCCCTGCCCGTGGCTCTGGTGCCATTGCTGGGCCCTGGAGCAGAGCCTGGGCCCTGCTCTGAGCCTCCTGCACACAGGGACACCCAGGGCTGAGGGCCCCTCTCAGCTGGGGCTCCTCTCCAGCCTGCACAGCCCCAGCTCCCTCAGCCTTTCCCTGGCAGGGAGATGCTCCAGTGCACACAAAGACATCATTTCACACAGTGGCATCTGCAGAATCAGACTGTGTATTAGATGAAAATTAAAATCCCTCAAGTTCTGAGGAAAAAGACTTTAAGCATCAGGATTTTAAAATTCAATACTTGTTTCCTTCTGTTCCACATGGTTAGAACAGGAGCCCACAAACGTGCTCAGCAATCATTTCTAAAAACCTTGATAGCAACTACAGTGGTTTAAAACAGTCCTAAGATATTTCCATTCTCTTTTTTTGGGTCAGACAACACAGAGATAGCTGTGAGTACCAGCTTCTGCCTTTACTGGAGCTATAAAACAAATAGAGATATAAAACAAATCCAACCAAAGCACATACAAAACTGTACAACACTGCTTGTCAGACTGCAAACATAAGACTTACAAACTTGCATCGCTCTTAATGCTCTAACAAGTAATAACACACGAAAAATAGAGCTGGAGTGCCCCCTGTGCACTGGGGCAGGCACAAAGCCTAGGAAGTGCTGGGAGCACATCCCAGGCTCCCAAGAGCCTGCACACTTTCAGAGTCTCCTGAGAGCTTTGCAAATCTGAACTGTGGGCTGTGAGCTGCCCTGGCTGTTTGTACATAATGGCAGAATGCTCTGTGATAGACTGCCTGCCCCAGAAAAATAAAACTTCCAACTCAGCATAAGGTGCAGACCTCTATTACTATAAAATGTCAGTTTCCACCACCATCATCCGGTCATTGACTTGTTTCCTTGTGGCTGCAAGTTAAAGCAACTTCCAGTCATAAAGAGTTATTTGCCTCTTCACCACCATGAATCATACCACAAATACTGATGAAAATGTATTTTCCTTGGAAAACAGTCTGTCTAGACTACTGAAATTGAATGTACAATACATATATGGGCTCTGTCATTGAATGTTATTAAAATTGTACTTAGTATTTTACTGCTGTAAATAAAATGATTGTCTAGCTACCTTTTGTACTTCCATTGGTGTTACTGCACTTGCTGCAGTGAAGACTAGTAACCCAATTTTACCATCTGTGGAACACCATGAACGTTGTGTTTAGTAAGTTTCTGCTCACCCTCCCCTCCATCTCCTCTACCTTGGAAACAAAGTCACACTCTCATTTTTTTTTTCTTTCCCTTTAAAAGTGCAAACTATAATTTGAACAGAACATTATGTGCATTGATTAGACAACCGTTGTATTCTTGGAAGATAAATGTCTAGGGAAAAGATCAACACTTTGTTCTGACTTAAAATAAGAATTTGATTTAAAGGAAGTAAAATTCTTGCCACACTATTAAAACCAGGGAGTTACAAATAAATTAAAAGGAGCTGGAAGAAACCATCAGATCACACATCAAATTAGCCTCTGATGCAATTAACTTCCAATGAGGTCTCATAATGGGAGATTAATAAAAACGTGTGCATTTACTAAGAGTCAGTTTGACAGACCTCTTGAGAACAGGTTCAAACCTACTCTGACTTGTAAGCACTAATAAATACAGCACTAGAACAATTTTATCTATCTCCTGTTATTTTAATTGCATCATTTCAGCTTTAGAAAGTAAGCATAAATGTGTTCATTTCTTTAACAAATTATCTATTAAAATCTAAAGGCATATGAAACAGGACTTCTGTTACATCCCCACAAGTAGCAAAAGCACATGCCTGAGATTACTCTCCCATGTGAAGTGAAATATTTCTAAGTGCTTGCTGACCTGGGAACTACCTTTATGAGCTTTCTGCAGGCATTAGGATGTAAAATCTTGTTCTTGAATCAGCCCAAAAGCTGAGGCTAAATCTAATGCAATGTCTCTTTAAAGGTCCTGCAGCAGGGAAATCAGCAAGTCTGAAGTACTGGGGAGTCTCAAGCCAGGCTTAAACCATACCAGGAAACCAAGAAAAATAAGGAGGACTGGCCACCCACTATGCACTATTAGTGGTGTCTGACTGTGAGACACACTCCTCCTACATGATACTTTGCACAGGTCTGAAAAAAAAAAAAAAAAAAAAAAAAAAAGAAAAAATTATTAACATGTAAAGTACTAACCGAGATTATGAACAAATTTCTCCAATTACTTTTGATAGCATACTGTGTATGTTGTTCCATTTAACCCAAAATTTCCACTGAAGTGCTTATAGTTGCCCTCAAAGAGCTGAATGATCTTTTTCTGTAAATCTGTGCAAAGAGTATCAGACTTCTCCCCACTTACTTGTACCATTTATATTCTGTACCTGGCTAATAAATGGACCACAGTCCTTTTGGAATACAGAATTACTACCAAACTTACACTTAGTATTTTACTTGCATATCTACACTAATTTACAGAAACAGTTTTAGCATCAACCTTTTTGGGGCACTATGATTAATTTTAATACCTGTAAAGGCAGCTTACCTGTTCTCATTGCCATGTTATGGTCACTTTTGGGCATGGTATATGCCCAGAGGATGGAAGAAAAGGCAAGAACTTGATGTGTCTCACAAAATTTCTTGATGTTTCTACACATCATGTAACTTGGAAATATTCCCTAAACTTCTCAACTAAAAGGGAGAGACACATTTCTCTCCAAGCCCAAAGCTGCTAGCAAAAAAGGGTGCTGCAGCATGGGAAATGAAAGTTGTAGCTTTGTGTCTGGAAAGCCATTGTTAGACAACTCCCTCTTTTCCACCAGAACAATGCTCCTGTAACTGGACAGTATGGAAGTTGTGCCATGCCAATGATAATCAAACAGCTGAGAGAATGACATGTGTAACTCCTACACAATTACAACCACTCAGATTTTTATCCCTACAGGCAACAGATGTCTCCCATTGCTCCCTCTGCCCAGATCTTCCTCTAGCTTCTTTCCATCTCCCTTCCATCTCCACTTTCCCTGGAGGAAAAAATATAACCCCCTTGGGGCCTCTGTGGGAGACTGTTTAGAAGGGATATTTCCTCTCAGCACATGTGAAAAAAAGCTAAGCTGCTTCTCCCTGCCTTAAATTTATGATGCTCTGTCTTTAGGAAGCTCACTGCAATTAGAAGGTTTGTTTGCCCCATTCTTCCCACCTTTATCTTGAGAACCTAACAGCCTTGCTGCAAAAAAACATTGTGACCATTTTAAATCTAGGGATGTTTCTGCAAGGTTTGATTCACATATATTTGTGTAGAACAGAAACCTGCCTCAATATGAATCTTGCTGACATTATTTGCTGGGGTTGGGTAGGGGAACACTGTATTTAGAGATCCACAGAAATATAGGCATTACCATTCATTTCAAGCCTCAACCAAAGTAACCAGAAACCATTCTAATTAAATAGACATCAGCAAACTCCTATTTCCTTTGTGCTCCAAGTGGATATCAGTCCACATTATAAAACCACTATGCATGTGGCATAAATCAGCATCATCTTGGCAGGCTATACTAGAAAGCCTCCAAATTGCAGGAGCAGGAAAAAAACAAACTAGCTCTACACACTGTCTAAAAGCTGTACCAGCAATGAGACCAGGGAAGCCCACAGGGCAGCCCACTGACCTGCTAATTGTTCTGAGTTAGAGATGTTTCCTCAGGTTACTCTCTGTCCTAGAAGAAGCAAAATTATTTACACTGACACTCATTATTTACACTGCCTCTGCCTCCCAGTATAGCAATCAAAACATCTTTCCATGAGTACCACCAGAAGGACAGTTTTGACCATCAGTACAAGTATCAAACTGCTGGGAAGCATCAGTTTTTTAATCACTATTTCAAAGTCTGTTTCCAATGCCAGCCATGACAGGAGAACCTCATTAGGCAGGATCTGGTCTGTAGTTCAAATTTTGCCTCCAAAAGTTACTGTAATAAAAAATTTTTATACTCACATATACACAGTAAATAAAATAATTTAGTTCAGCACAGCTTAAACAGAGAAAAACAATTTACATGGACCTGGACTGACAGGACAAGAGTGAATGGCTTCCCACTGCCAGAAGGCAGGGTTAGGTGAGATATTATAGAGAAATTCTCCCCTGCGACAGTGGTCAGGCCCTGGCACAAGCTGCCCAGAAAAGCTGTGGCTGCCCCATCCCTGAAGTGTCCAAGGCCAGGTTGGATGGGGCTTGGAGCAACCTGGGACAGTGGAACCATGGGAGGAGGTGTGGATGATCAAGATGATCTTCAAGATGATCTTTAAAGTCCCTTCCAACCCAGGCCATTCTCTGATTCTATATCAGACCTCTACTGCAGAAGCAGCAAGACTCAAGGAGAGAATCAATCTCCACAGTAGGGAGAAAAAAAAAACCCTACCATGAACCACTGCATTCAAACAGTAGGAACATTTAGACCAGAGTTAGGAAAAGGTTTAAAAATGAGATGAGAGCCTTCCATGGGACTAATAAGGGATAAACACAGCAAACTGGAGCTTACTATACTTGGACACAAGAGCCTAGAACTACAGTTGCCTGTAGTAATGAAGATCCCAACCCTTCTGGAAGTTGAAAACCCCATTCCCTCTTCCTTTTTCTTTTGCCATTAAGATAAGAAAGTCCTGCACTTAAGTAGAGTCCCTGGTCCTACAGTGGATCCTACAATGTCCTTCTTCAGTGGATCTAAACTCTCTCAAACCCCACTCTACTCCAAATGTTAAAAAATGAAAAAAGAAATTAAGCCATGCATCAAGTTCCCATATTAATACCAGAAGTCACAGCTAGCATCACACAGACATGTCAGATTGAAAACACTGGTAATACTGGCATTTACTCAAAATCTCAGCTCTGGCTGTATGACACCAATGTACACAAATACCCCAAACCTGCAGGGCACAGGGAGCTGTGCCCATCTGCACTGTGCAAGATCCACTGGGAACTCCCAGTGAATGGGGCAAGAGTTAACCTCTGCAGGCAGGGCCAGGACTCCACACACCAGAGCTAAAGAGAATTCTGTATTTGTTAACTCAGGGTAACTCATCAGTTTGAGCGCTCTTGGTCCAGGTTTGGCTCCTTTTCTTTCACAGACAGCTGGAAGTGGTGTAAAGGTTGGTTCCCTGTTTTGGAGCTTCTGCAAAAAGGCCAAAGCACAAAGCCTTGGAACAATGACCTGAACCAAGACCCACCCAAATCAGAGTCTTTCCATAGCCTTCAAGAATTTTGGACCAAACTACAAGAACCAAGTTCCTGTTCACAGGAGGTTGCAGGAGGTTGACATGATTTGGGACCATGAAGTCACACACCCTTGCTGTAGGTGTTCTGAACACAATTAATTAAAAATCTGTGGCAATATTCACCAAAACACAGCAGAGACAGAACATTGTACAGTTAAAACTTCCATACAGGGCAGGACTGGAGCATCTGTGCATCTGGTAACTTGCCAGTGCCCAGCAGCAAATTCTGCCTGTACCTTTAACCAGCCAAGGGACAACTGCTCATTGCTAGAAAACCTCACAACTGCTTCTTACCATGTATGTTTCTGGGAGATGTTAATATTCACTTTTAAGAGGAACTCAGACGCATTAAAAAAAAAATAGAGGTAAACACAAGGAAAAACAAGAACACCAACAAAAAACCCCAAATGGTACAAAAGAACAAACCAATTACTTAAAACTTTCCTGTTTAGTAAAGCAGCAAAATGCTCTGAGCTATAGTAATTAGGGGATAGCAAAACTCAAAATACAGAGGATTTTCTTAAGCTATGGAAACATGAAACCAAAATCCCAACACAAGTGCAACTAGCAGTTTACTTCCACCAGATAGCATATCAACTGATTGTTAGGGCACACATTCTGCAAATGCTAGAGACCATGAAAATCCCAATATTATTTTTACAGATTGGAAAAACACAAAGGCCAAAAACAACACCAATAACTCAAATAAAAAACTCATGCTTATGTTTACATAAAAGTTTGATGAGTATAATATATTCATCACACTCCCACAATTATTCCCCGAAAATACTATAAATATTATTTTGACAATGTAATTATAGTTTTTACTTTAACAGTGGCAGCAAAGTATTGGCACCAGTCCCCCATACAAAAACCCTAACAGACAAAGCAAAGATCACACATTGAAACTGGCAACTCTTAAGGTCAGGGCTGTCCTTTTTTTCTATGTCTAAAAAAAGTCTGTTTAATTTAGCAGCTGGTTTATTTAAGCTGTAGTACATATGTAGTTTTAATTATGCTAGCTGTAAGCAAAAGGAAACCCCAAATACAAAAATAAATGGTAGTGCAAATTTTTTAACTCTCTTTTCTTCCATGCAGCTGAGGTATGTTCTTTCATGCTGCTTTTTGGGATTTAATCCACTCAGGACCTGCTTTCTCCCTCTTCCTCTTCCTCAAAATTAAAGCTAATGTGAACCTAAATTGAGAAATGTCACCTGTCAACCATTCATGGTGACTGTATGACAGCTAAAATAATTCAAGCTTTATACCCACTCACTCATTCCATGTAAATCAGCAAGTAACATGACTAGTACAAAAAAATCTGCAGCACAATAATTTACTGGTTTTGGTCACAAACACCCCCAAGATCTCCACCCAAACAGTATGACTCCTTCATAGATAAATATTTGGGGCACTGATGTGGGAAGAGAGGAAAGATTAACTTTCCTTCCTTAATCCTGTTGGTTTAAATTTAGTAGCCATTTTCTGTGAGAGTGTCCAGGACACAATTTAGAAATTACATCTTCTCCAAATCCCCATAAACAAGTCTGTGTGAAGACACTTGCTCAGTTCTCAGTTACAGGCCTCTTTTTATAGACAACAAAAATTTGGTTTCCCAAATGCACTGGATGAGCTCTGCTGTTTGTCTAGCAAAAAGTTACTACCTGTGTTCCGCCACACTTTCTAAGCAAGTTTTAAAATATTTTTATATAGAAAACATCAGCAGTAATTTGGAAATTTAACCACTCAATGCAACATGATAAAAGAACTACAAGAAGAAGTAAAAGCAAAATGCAGTTTTTAAAAGAATAAAACAGAAGAATGAAAAATACCAGACAAGAGATAAAAGGGAAGCACAAAAGATGAGAGTTGACTCTTTCACTCAATATTGCCATTCATTTAAGAACATTCAGGTTCCATAACTGACCACTCTGTTTCCTGTTGATTTAAAATACTTTCCTGATTGACCAGGCATTTAAAATAATTTCAAGAATAGGTGAAGGCTAGTTAGACTGTGATGCCAGTACATAAGCCTCTAATGCTCAGATTTTCAAACTAACTAAGCCTTAAATACCCAGATTTTTCTACTCACTGGTTCTGCAAAGGTACCACTCCAATGCATTTCCAAAAGTCCAAGTATTTACTTCTAGCTCATTCTCCTACTGCCAAAATAATCTTTTTAAGGGGACCATAGCCTTAGGGGAAGGCTTCTCCCCCTATCTTTCTTCTAGAGGAAGAAAATAAATAAAGAGATAAATAAATATAGACAAGAAACAGTAAACAGTTAAGGACACATGGCTGCCCATTTAAGAAGGAATACAGGAAAACCAACTCAGTGTGCTCTGGCAGGTCTGAAAGCATTTCCTTCCCTTGCTCTTCTGTACCTTCAAAATTAGCCAGTCTTGATTTTCCACTGTAATTCCCAACTGCCAGTCCTTGAGTGCAGAAATGGAAAAGGTCAGAGCAAAGAAACATCTCCTGTTTTTTTTCAATGAGTGAGTACAGAACTGAAAATTTTTGTTTCCCCTACACCCTCCTGGAAACGCAGAAATCACTTCACTGGTATTTACCCATTTTTGTTTTCAGGAATATTTTTGCAACCATAACAATTTAACCCTGTTTTACTCATGTTCTTCTTCAGAAAAACAACATTTGATTAACTATATAGTTTTCTGTAAACCATTGAAAATGACTTTGGATTAAAAACTTTTTAGAACTGAGAAGGTACCCAATTTAGCAGCTGGAAATTTATTTCCTCTTGCCATTTATTTCAGCCATCTCTCCCAAAGAAATATCAATGTGATTTTCTAGTACGACATGAGCACCTACAGCTTATATTTAGTGGCTTTTGAAACCCAGCATGTCCTCACTTTCAAAAACTTACAAAAAAATCAAATATCCTTCTCTGCTCAGCCATGTGATGTTCCCCTGTAGACCTCAGGGGAGCTTTTGTCTTCTTCATCAAAGAAAAAATGCTTCCATCCCACTTGGCTTTTACAAGAAACAATCTCTGGAAAACTACAGATAGGCCTAGGTCCCTTACATGTCATTTTTGAAGCACATGGACACCCCTATGCTTTTTAAAATTTATTTTTAGTGTTTATGAAGGAGTGATATTTTTATTTATACAAAGTTCTGGATTCAAAGGTTACTCAATGATATCTCATCTGCAGAATGCTTCTCCTCCACACTGATTAATTATAAAACACTTCCAAAGGCACTTTCTTCTCAGACCATGAGCAACCCATAAAGCACCAATGGGTCAAGAATAACCGAGTTTTCATTAACTGAAAGAAAAATATGCATGAGAACCAATCAGGTCCAGAACAGCTGGAGCAGTTCAACAACACTGACTGAGGATGAATCCATGGTACTATTAATGATCCTGGTGGGCAGAGGAAAAAAAGGCAGCTGAAGAGAGAAAAAAGAAGGATAAAGGAAAAAAGAAGGATAAAAATAGGAGAGAGAAAAAAGGAGGACAAAGGAAAAAAGGAGAGAAAAAAAGAGAAGAGAAAAAATAGAGAAAAAGGGAGAGATGGAAAATGGTATAGAGGAAAAATTGAGAGAGGGAAAAAAAAGAAAAACAAGAGGGGGAATAAAAAAAGCTCAAAGAAAGGAACATTTTTTTTATAGCTCCCTTATAAGAACAGAGCATTTGTAGTACTTGAAAAATGTTTAAAATATCACATTTTCCCACACATCCTCCCTCACCAAAGGAAGCATGAACAGGTGTTAGACATATGATATTCATGCTGCTGAACTTCCTACCAGAAAATGCTCAGGTTACTATAATAAGTACAGTATTAAAAAATTTACACAGAGTCATCTTTCATCACTGCTTTTAAAGGCTGCAAGTTCTGTTCTGAAGAGAGTATCTGTAGCTGCTCAACTACCCCTGAACACACTGCAGAAAACTGGAAGCAAGGTCAAATTGCTGTTTACAGATTCAAGCTACAATCCAATACATTTTAACCAAATTTCTGGATTTTGTAGAATTATGAGCAGAAACACTCCAAGCCTTGCTCTAACAGGCAGCACACCTGGACACAGGTTTTGGCTGAGATCCCCAACAGGCTCCAAACATTCAGTACCAAAAAAAATCTGTGCCAGCAATGGTGTGGCAAGGAGAAAGAGTGGGGGCAAACAGGCAACTCTAGCAATACCATAAAACAAAGGACTAAAAATGTTTGTGATTTTTTAACGCAAGTATTAAAAAGAAAGGAGACTCTTATTACAGGGACAGCTGGCTTGTACATGGGATTGAACAATCTCTGAATCCTGTATGTATGAATTAACTATTTTTCAACCTACCTGAAGTTTCAAAGAGCTGTTTCAAGACAGACATTCTAACTCACCTTCAAGGATTTTGGCCCACTGCCTAAGTGGTATATTATGTAATCAAAACAGTCACATTTTCCACAGCTAGCTGGGACAAGTATTACAAACATACAGTAATTTATCTCATTTTTAAAAGCATTGAAAAAAAGAAAAAGTAAGATCTACGGTGAAAACATGCAGTAGAGTTGTTTCAGTAAATATACCGAATTGACAAGCCAAAGTAACCATGTATATAACCCCTGGGCAACTATTTTTGAAGTATTACTCATAGCAGAGAGGATGCAAAGAAGTCTGGATTTATTTGAATAAATATTAGCAACAGTTTTTAGTCATACCACTTCGCACAACACCACCTTTTTTGTTTCTTTGATGATGTCCTCTCCCTTAACCATCACACTGGTCACAACAGTGGTCAAACAATTCATACTTTTATTTCATTTCTGGTTTTATCCATTTGAAATTGTACCACACTGAACTTTCTTACAAAAATAAGCACACCACTCACTTACTAGCCTTAACAGCTACCAATGGATTAGAGTGAAAACCTGCCATAGATCAGGTTAAATGAATTTTTCAGTCTGCAGAGAGAATTTTCAATCTCATCTTTGTAAATACAATAATGTTGGAACTTCAAGCTGATTTAGCCTATAATAATTTGTTCTGAGAATTTTTCACATGAACATGTAACATTTATGAACATAAACATTATTTAGTGCTGCTCACCCTGCAGTACAGCTTTACCTCCTCCTCCTTGTACTCTGTTGCTATGGAAGCAATATGAAAGTATTTTAAAAACCTTAATAATATACACAGGCACCATGAGGGATCATCCAATCCAACAGCCATTTGAGGGAGGAAATGATACCCACCCAAATGAACAACTTGAAATACTCCACTTAACACCTAATTATCTGCAAGAACAAAATACACTTCCTACTCTAGCCCTGTGACTTGATTTCCTATATGAAACATGAGAAGAATCATGAAACAGAATCACAGTTAATAAATACAGAACCATTTACTAATTTCATGGGTCTCTTTTGTTTCAGCAGTGCTATCCAAGTCCAATTTAGCAATTTGCTTCAGTAGAACTAACAGCCAAATTTAACTGTTAACTTCTGAGGCAAACCCTGCAGAAGGAACCTGAGCTCTAGGCACTACATTAATTTCCACTTACAACAAAGTTCACCAGATCACTCAGCAAGGAATTAGCAACATTTGCTTGTCTAGAATTTTTTTGTTGTTGTGCTAACATATGTGTTATGAATACATACACCTCATGCAGAGGTTTCCCAAGAGATCAATGCTACTTGCAGCATCAAATGAAGCACCTACCCTGGGCCAACACAGCAAATCTTAGTTATAACTCAGATGTATTTACTGACTGGTTATGTAGAGTAGCAGTTATACAACAACTTCTACCAAAATCCTGTTAAAAATCTTCTTGTTGATGCCACCCTTATATTCAATGCTGATAAACAGATTTTTACACCACCCTCTGGCTTGGAAAAAGTGCCTGAAGCAGATAATCAAATTACTGGGTTTTACCCCCTTTGCTTTTTGCTCAATAGCATTCCCCCTCCTTCTTCAAACTCATGAGCAGAGCACAGCACACACATGTGAGAGCCCAGAATGGATGCTTTCAAGGGGCTGAAGGTGGCAAGCCCACTTTACCTGTACAGCTTTTTGACCCCAGGGCTGTCCAAGGCCCCAGCACAGGCAATGACAGGCTGGACAGTGTCATCATGATATTTTCTGAAAAATTCCCTTTGCTCACAATTTCCTCCTGGGAAGCTGAGAAGCCTCAGAGAGAAATGTAAACAATAATTATCTGACTTGCTTCTCCCTGTTTTGCTGCTTTGGAATGTGGTTTGGACATTGTTTACCAACAGGTGAATGTTTGATTGGTTCCATGTGAATTGTTTTTACTTAATGACCAATCACAGCCAGCTGTGTTGGACTGTCTGAGTCAGTCATGGGTTTTTATTATTCATTCTTGTCTAGCCTTCTGATGTATCCTCTTTCTTTAGTATAGTTTTAGGATAGCATAACTGTAACTTTATGACAGCTATTTCACCTGCTTTCACAAAACAGCAGAAAAGCAGCAGCAGAAATCCAGTAAAAAACCTCATCTGAGGAACAGAAGTGAAAAGAAATAACAGACACACAAGAAAATGAACATGCCATGCTGTCTGCAACCACAGTCACAACTGGAGTCCAATGTATAAAGCTCCACATGCACACACTGGGAAACACAGACTGTGAGAATTACTGAAAACCCTTAATATCCAGTGAAATGAGTAGCAACAACTACCACTAGTACTACACAGTCACATTTTCACTGCATTGAAAGAAAAAACTCATCTGTTAAGGTAATGTGAACACTACTCAAATCAGAGACCATCCTGACTGGCCAGCAACCATGGTACCCAAATGAAAACTAAAAATAATTTTTAAGAAGTCACAGCCAAAATTTGCTTCCTGGAATCAGATAAATTATCTTAAGTATCAGCAAATAAAAAGACAGTAAAACAGCAGAATGCATTCTGAATGGAGGTACTACAGGAACTTTTCCTTTTATAAAACTCAATTTTTCTGCTTCATATTAAAAAGTTTCCAAATATCTTTCCTTTAGCAATCTATAAAGAACAGTTCAGTAAAAATACAGCTAACTAGACTTGAGGCTGAGACCTTTTTCAAGAGAGGGCCGATTCTTAACTGCAATTCAAGAAAGAATTCAGTTTATTTATAAAACAAATCCATCAGTAAAGTGACATCATACCACGTGTGTAAAGAAATAGAATGCAGGCTATACATTTAACAAAATCCCCAGCCTTACCAGTCAGCAACAATTCTTCTTTGATTTGTATTCCATGAAGCAACTTTATCAAATGGACAGATGTGGAGATGAGACCCAAGTTCCTATTATTAAATTGGGAATAAAACATAATAATTCACTTTATATGCAATACACTAAAAAAAATTTAAAAGGCTTTTCATTTAAGTTAACAGGAAATCTTTAGCATCTTCAGGACCTTTGAAACAAAAATAATTTCTCCTACATTACTGCCTCCCTATCAGCAGCCACATTACTACCATCAGAAGCAAATCAAAGGGGTTTATTGCATCATTCTGCATTTTACCAATTTTGGGCACAGAACCTTCAGAGCTAAGTGTTCTTCCCTCCCTTTTTGCTACTCTTCCTATCAGACATTAAACATTAGCAAGTTATTCCTATAATTTAAACAGCTTTATTTCTGTAACAACTTTGCTTTGTCTGGAGGTCAAGCATCTGGAACAAGAGTTCTCTTACTTCATAATAAACTTGGAGGATTTTCAATGCCAACAAAGCAATTAGTGACAGCTACTAAAAAACAACAGGACCAGCTCAAAGGGAAACATAAAAACTCTCAGAGAGAAGTAGAGAAGGCCAAGTTATCATTTATCCTTTTTCCAGTGAGAAAGAATCATAAGTAGACTCTCAAAATGATTTGCATTGCAATTTTTGTGGTTAACAATTAGCAGAATTCTGCCCCAGCACAGAAATTAAGACTTGGTCCCATGTCAAAATTACATTTAGTTCAATAAATCAAATTTGACAAGTCTCAAGAAACCAATTTTTAAGACTGTAGTCCCCAGTAATTCTTTGATATAACCAACTTGTGACAGGTTAGGGCATTTTTTTGTTGGTTGGTTGGTTTGGAATTCCCATGGGGCAAGAAGGGTGCTTGTTGCTATTTTGCTGGGTTTTTTTACAAATATCAACCAGACTGTCAGGTTTGCACTAACTACAGCTGGTTGTATCACAGTCATCCCTTCAATGTTGCAACAGACAAAGAATAGAGAGGCTAAATAACTTAAGGAACCAGATTGATTTAATATCCTTTAAGCTCAACTTGCCTGTACATATGTATCAGGATTAATATGCCTAGTTCTACATGCTGTGTTTTGCCAGGAAAGCCAGACAGATTTAAATTACCTTAGAAGACATACTAATTCTGTTACTGATTATTAAGACCATTTAATTATTCATTATGTTATAAAAATTAAGAAAGGGGGGAAAAATATAGTTCTACAGTCAGGCTGCCAACAGGCTTCTATCATTTCTGTAATCAACTTGGATTGTGGACCCCAACACTTTGTTCTATTACTGACCTACAAATAGGTCAGCTATTTTTGTTTCTTGCATATTTGAATTCAAGTGATTCCATCAAGCAGGAAATGCCAGTTAATAAATCAACTAACACAGGGGTGTAAAATAAGAATCTCTTTTGTCAAACCACACCAACATCAGAAGGTGGTACCTTGGTATGGCTAAAAGGGTCGATAACTGTACCTCAGGACATGCTGATTCTTGGCACACTCCACACAGGCATTCCTCAGACACCTGAAGCACTCGGCTATCAGCAGCAGGCAGGTGTCCAAATCTGCCAGACCACAGGAGTCCTCACAGCTCTGCTCAATGGCACTGGAGGTGCTTGTCAGGATTTCCAGCACATCCTGAAACACGCTTTCTTCCGCCGTTTCTCTGAAACACAGAAATTGTTGTGAAGAAAAAATAGAAATGCACTCCTACCAAAAAGCCTATGACATTGGCACTTCTTATTGTAAACCCAATGTTTCTGCAGCAATCTTTAACTATTCTGAGTATTTAACTACTCATAGCAGAAGGAACAAAAACATCATACCATCCTCCCATCAGCCTTTTCATAAAAGGGGCTGTAGGAGAGTGGTGCTGCCTTAGTATTCCTCATGACTTTTCAACAGCTCTGTGGAATTTTAATGAAACTATTTAAATTTAACTTTTTAATTTTAAAATTTTAATTTAATGAAAATGAAACAAAAAATTCTCCCTAATATGTATAGCTGGTAGGTTTATCCATGACACTGCATGAGATGAGAGGAAATGTCAAGTAGCATTAAATAAAATGTTCACGCAGAAAACTCTTCCTAAAGGAGAATTAAAAATCCTCTTGATCAAACACTACTGGGTGATATGGTATTACCTGCATCCTGATGCTCACTCAAATGCCTACACATTTGCACAATTAGAAATTCTACCTCCTCTTTCCTAAGTGATCATGTCCATAAATCAAACCATAGAATCAGCAAGGTTGGAGAAGATCCTTAAGATCATCAAGTTCAACATTAACCAAACACTGCCAATCTACCTTGTCCCTAAGCACACCCTTAGACATGTCTGGAGCCTAGGAAGGTACAGGTTAGATATTAGGAAAAAAAATTTCACCTAAAGAATAATAAAGTACTGGAATGCTCTTCCCAGGGAGGTGGTAGAATCACCATCTCTGGATGTGTTTAAAAAAAGACTGGACATGGCACTTGGTGCTATAGTCTAAAAAAAGACTGGACATGGCACTTGGTGCTATAGTCTAGTTAAGGTGTTAGGGCATAGGTTGGACTCCATGACCTTAGAGGTCTCTTTCAACCTCATTATTCTGTGATTATTTCCCACCTCTGCTCCTGCCATGTTTCCTTTCCTAGTCTAAACAACACTCTTAGTCTTTACTCACAGTTCACATTTTCTAAGTTCCTTATAAGATTTGTGGCTCCAATAGTGACACTTTTATGCAAAGCTACATCTTACTGACAGTGCAGGGTCTCCAATGCTGAGGTCTGTTAGGGCATGGAGGAAACTTACAAAGAAGGGAGAGTGCAGAAAGAAATACAACATACACTAATGTCACTAAATTACCACAACATTAGGTTCCAGATCTTCAGGAAGCATGTCTTTTATTCTGCAGCCTCACAGTTGATCAAGACCAATAAATTTACACATTCTCCACGTATACTGAAACATTAAAAAGCCCACCACTGTATCACTTGAGCATTATGGGGAAGAAGCTACATTTTACAGTGGTACAGTGCACTGAAGGGAAAATACCAAAGTGGCACAAAAAACAATGACCAAAAGCAGACTTTAAAATGGGACCACTCAGCCCACTGCAGTTTCCTTCTATCAGCCTGTGCCTTTTGTTGGATTATCCCATGAAACCAATAATGAAAAACACAGAACCCAGTGGTCAGTGCAAGATGTACTACTGTACAACATTCACTTATTTAAATTGGTAAAAAGAGAAATTAAAGAAGCCAGAAGATGTTCTGTGAACATTTTTGTGACTAAATGGGTAAAAGGATAAGTTATTCTTGTGCTGGAAAAGCTCCACTCTCCTAGCAGAGCTGTGCAGCAGAACAGAACTTTTAGTCAGACACTGGATCAGAAGCATGCTGAGCTGCTGTGACAATTTTTCTTTTAAAATTGGATTGAAAGTAAAAGAAGACCTAAGAATACAGATATTTCCAGTAAAATAAAAGATGAAAACCTTGCAGGGGGTACACAAGGAAGTGTCTGTCCTCAGTGTAAATGTGGGAGGAAATGTTGACTTTTTTACATCACTGAGAAGAGACAGAACTCCAAATCTGTCTCTTAAACACTATGAAAGAAAATCCAGACTACTCAAGCCAGATCATTCCAGGCAGAAATCAAACCTCAAAGCCTAAGCAAGCAAGCAAAAGGTATTCCAAAAGAACACAGACTGACTTAAATGTTGTTTGATAGAGGAAGATTCTGTTCTGAGAAAATTTACATGTGACTCTGACACCTAAGTATTCAAATACTGCAATTTGAGTGTGTACTACAAAGGAATTGAAATAAAACTGTCCTTCTGAATAAAAAATCCTCAAATTAGCAAGAAGACTAGAAAATATTTAGCTGATATTAAAAAACCAGCTAAGGTTGACTTCAGAAAACTGTTCTACAGCAATGCTTACTAACAGTTTTTTTTTAAAAAAATTTTTTTCTAGCAGTACAACAAAGATTCACATGCAAAGCAGCTATAAATATTTAAAATATATTTTTGAAATGGAAAACATCTCTTCCCTAATTTTAAATTTATAAAACTGCCAAAGAGCCTAAGTGGATTTTAGATTAAAAAAATACCTTGCATTGTAAACAGCCCTTGAAATCCATCCAGAACAGCTTTGTGGATATTCCACTAAATTCAGTTTCCTGTATCTGGGTGCCTAACACAGCAGCTCCACATTTTGCTATTGCTACCTGTCCTTCATTTCCACATCAAGTTCTGCAGGAATACAAAAGGTAGCAGAAGTAAAGGGCACAGCAGCCCAGCATTTGGACAAGGAAGACATGCATAATTTCTTGTTAAGTCAAAACAAAGAGTCAGAATTCCTGCACCCATGCCAAAAGGAAGATTCCTGTCACTCCCTCTAAGACCTGTGTGATTGTTAGAAAGCTGAAACTCTGTAAGATTCTACTCTAGTGAACATGGAGTTAGAAACAGCAATGAAACTGCGTTCAAAAGACCGGCTCCAAAAAAATCACAAAATTAGTCAGGATGGATGCGAACAAATCCACAAATTTACAATTCTGTATTTCCACTCTAAGTTTTAGGTACTTGCACAACTCCATACCTGTAAGCAGTCCCTAAAAAGCCTTTAAAGTACTTATCCTCACAACATTCCCAGGAACAAAATAAAGCCGTTTTCCTTTTTTCTTTTTGTAGCTTAGTAAAGGAAGCATAAAGAAATTAACTAAAAGCACTGGAAGCCTCAAGTAAATTACACAGCCAAGTGTCAACAACTTGGACAACGAGACCAAGAGCTGGTGCTGCACCTGACTAAGGACAACGTCTGGGGATGAGCAGTGGGAGGAGAATTTGGGGGTGCTGGTGGTGGATTTGGGGAGCTGGACATGCCCTGGCCGTGTGTGCTGGGAGCCAGAGCCCCCCTGCGCTGGGCTGAGCCCCCAGTGGGCAGCAGGGGAAGGGATTCTGCTTCTCTGCCCTGCTCAGGTGAGACATCACCTGCAGAGCTGCCTTGAGCCATAGGATCCCAGCAGAGAAAGGACATGGAGAGAATCCAGAGAAGGCACGAAGCTGTTTAGACAGATGGAGCAGCTCTGCTTTTAGGAAAGGCTGAGAGACTTGGGAGTGCTTAGCCTGGAGAGGAGCAGCTTTGGGCTGACCTAAATGATGCCTTTCAGCAACTGACAAGGAGCCTACAAGGAGGATGGAGGTTATTTACACGGGCCTGAAGTGACAGAATAAGGGGCAATGGCGTCAGCCTGACAGAGTAGGTTTAGACTGGGTGTTAGGAAGAAATCTTTCCCAGTGAAGGCAGTGAGTTCCTGGCACAGGGCGCCCAGAGAAGCTGTGGCTGCCCCATCCCTCAAAGTGTCCAAGATCAAGCTGGAGAGGGCTTGGAGCAACCTGGGATAGTGGAAGGCATCCTTGCACATAGCAAGGGTGGGATGGGGACCAGCTTTAATATTCCTGCAACCCAAGCCATTCTGTATCTCCAGGATATTTTATGCCACCCACGATTAGAGACAAACACCTTTCCTCCCTGCTACAGGCACAAGGACTGAGCACACTGAAGCTCCTCATGGGCCCCCTGGAGCAGGACAGGAGAAGGGACCGCTCACCCGCCGGAGAAGGGACTTGATTCACCCCCTACGGGGATACAGAGAGCCCCTCTTCCAGCCCGCAGCCGACTCCACGAGGGGCAGGACCTTGCTGGGAGCCCTGCCCGACATCCACCGGCACCGCCGCTCCCTGCTCCCCTCTACCTGGGCTGCGCCTCCCGGAACAGACCCGACAGCGCCCGCACGCTCTCCAGGCGGGCCGCGGGCAGAGCTTCCGCCGCCGCCGCCGCCATCGCCCGCCCCGGCCCCGCTCCGCCCCCGCCGCGCGGAAATGGCGGCGGTGCCGCCCCGCCGGGCGGGCGGGCCGGTGCGTGGAGCCAGCGGGAAAATGGCCGCTCTGGCCGGGAGATGTGCTGGTTTTCCGTGTCCGTTTCCTTACCAGCTCCTGTATCTTTCCTTTTCCCATGTGTTTTTTCTTTTCCTACCTGAGTTTCCGCGGTAGGAAGCTCACCGCGGCCCGCTCTCTTCACGCAGCTGCTGCTGCCCCACACGCGCGCCCCGTGTGCTCTTGGGGATGCCTGTCTCTAAACAAAACAAATATTAAATTAATATAACAACACATAAAATGCGGGAATAATTATTTCGTGCTTAACACTCTAATCATATACAGATTTCTCAGCCTATGGCAGCGATGTGAAACTGCGATTTCTAAGGTCCCTCCCAGTCCAAGGCTTTCTGTGAAGTAAATACTACTTTGCTTCAGGTTTTAAAATATTTTTGAATTAAACGCTACATTTTTAATGTTTATTTTCTAAAAATATCGTTCAGCATTTTCTAAACATGAATGAAAACTTAACCTGCATGTGTGGGGGTGGGAAACTAGCTTCTGATGGTTAAAAAGACTAATTGTGGCCAAACACTATAGAAAGCTTTATTAGACAATCACTCTCACAGGGAAGACACTCTTAGAGTTCAACCGTCCAGCCAATTTTTATATAGATTATAAAATTTAATTATTTTTCCAGATAACTCACAGATGTTGTATGTTAAGCTCATATGTTGTATGTTGAGCTGATCTACCTAATTCTGTGAAAAACAGGCAGATCCCTTAAAGATGCAGCTTTTCCCGCAGAGAGTTTACAGTCTAAATAACATTTCTTTTTCTTAGCACAGCTTTAGGGAACTACAAGAAGGGAAACACTCCACGTAGAGCCAGCAACACCTGAAAATAAAGTTATGCAGAACTTATTTTAAATTCTCCATCAAATTAAGAGACTATACTCTTGAGGCAACAGTGTTTGAAGCTGGAAAAGGGAAGGACCTCTCTTAGCTAAGACTCTGGAAGAAAATTGCCCCACTCCAGCAATGCTGGCTCTGCAGGAAGCAAAGCAGGTCAAAGACATTGAATCCCTCTTATCTCAAATGTTGTGAGAGGGCCACTTGCTCTAATCTCAATATGTATACTGACTGTGCCCCTTTTTTATTGGGGGCAACTTTCATCAGAAGATAAAATTTGGGCTCTGGAAAAAATTACAGTAAAGAGGCAAATCCTGCAGTATAAATATTTTATACGTTTCCGGCATAAATACTCATTTTCTGACTCTTATTTTGGGCCTGTGTTATATTAAGTATGATTTAGCCCACACAGCTTTAGAAGACCAAAAGCTTTTATTTTTGTTCTGTTATTTAATGGGATCTAGTGAAATTGATCGATGCCCTTGGAAAAATGCTTTTCATTAGCCTCTGTTGCTAAATCTGTGGAGCATACCCTGCCATCATGCCCTCAGTTTCCTGCTTACACTGGGCAAATTACAGGCATTCCTTACCTTGCCAAGGAATTCTGAACACCTATACTAAGATGAGGAAGAGCAGATCTGAGAGGAGGCCGCACCATCTTTTTAAACACCAGAGGTAAAACAGAATCCACATGAAATGGATACTGCAGACTGTCTCAAACCCAAGAATAACTACTGCAATCTGAAGCCAACTACAGAGTTTATTTGGCTTCAGGTGAGGTGTTACACATGTGTCTGAAGGCCATAAAAGAGCAGTTATTTTTGATGTTGACATTTATGTGTCACTCGTTTGTTATGTAATATCATAAATAAATTTAATTCATTATAAGAAAGAAATCCTTCCATCTGGAAAAAAAGGCCTGCAAGGCCTCAGACGTTCAAAGCCCTTGCATTTTGTCCTGGAAACAAATGATGTCTTCTGAGAAGGAGATGCAGATGAAAGCTGTCAGCTGCACAGTTTCCAGGCTCTGAATCACTGCAGGGACTCTTCCCTCATTTGTTAGATGTGGTCCAGTTTTTAGAGGCAATGAGGAATTTTGTGACTGTCATCTGCCCTTCACAGAGGTTTTATGCCACATTTGCATGGAGTGTTTTTGTTGGGATCAGCATTAGCCTCATCATATCAGCCAATGGCATAAGCTTGTGGAAAGACACTGTCCTTGCCCTGGTCAGCTGGGTGAAAAAGATGCTGCTGAGGGTATCTGGTAACCAAAGTCTGGTTTCCTGGTAGCCTGGGGAATTTTGTGGTACATGAATTCATGTACCAATTGATTTATAATATGTAGAATTTAGAGTCAAGGCTTTGTCTGGTACAGAAGAAAATGCAGCTGAATTGTAAGAAGGATGGTGCTTAATGCAAGGAGGTTTTGTGTGTGTTAACTTGTGTCATCCTGCAGTTTTCCCCATGCTATGAGGTGCCAGGGAGAGGCCTCCTTCTGCTTAGAAATTTATTCTCATGGATAGAGAATGTCCCTGTTACAGAGTTAACACAAATTTGGATAAAACTATACCTTAAAAATTCTGCCTCTTCTTGAGTGTCAGGTGATGCCCCATCTCTGGAAGTGTTCAAGGTCAAATTGTACAGGGCTTGAAGCAAACTGTTCTAGAGGAAGGTGCTCCTGCCCAAGGCAGGGGAGTGGAATTAAATTCTCTTTAAGGTCCCTTCCAACACAAACCACTCCATGATTCTATGGCAGTGAGTAATATATAGTTTAACACTGCTGCAGGGGAATGAAATTGGTTCCCACAGTTTAATTTCTGTAGGAAAGGACAGGGATGCACAAGGGCCTACACAAAGCAGGAAAGGACATCTCTCTCCACAAGGCAGGCTGCCACTGACTTCAGTCACAAGGCTGAAAGAAAAATGGTGGATGTGGGGAATGTGGCAGTAAGCAATGAGCTTGCAGAAATGCTTCATAGACAATATATCTGAAATAAGTTCTAAGGGTCTTATTTAAGGTTGTGTGGTAAAGAGGGATTGTTGAGGAGGATTGTGAAGGGGAGAGCATGCAGTTATGAGTCTCCTCTTGTGACTTTTCCACCATCCAGTGTTACTTTAAGTTCTAGAGGCCAATGTGAAAATGCTCCCACAAGCAGTGGAGTGGGAGCTAGATTTGACACTTTTGCCATATAATGTAGATTTCCCATACAAATACAATCAGATCTCACCTCTCGTGTGAAAATCTTGGATTTTCCTGGTTTTCATTGCAGCCCAGACAACTGAACAGCCAAAAAGCTGCTATTAAGCCAGTGCACATAAATCACCTCTGTGCTGAGCTCACCAGGCTTTTGTGCTTCTGTGGAGTCACTCTGTGGCACAGGACAGGGAGTTCAAGCAGACTCATTGCTCTTGCACAGTGTGGAGTCACTCTCCACATGCACATTAAACCTTAAGCGGGGATTGCTCTGTGTTTGCAAAGCTCCACATGGGAAACTCACCTTTTGGGGACTGTGGCAGCCACTGCTTAGCATCTGTGAGCAAAGTCTTAAAAAATCCTGTGCAAAGCCCTGGAAATTCTATCTGCCTTCTCATACTTGGAAAATGTAATTCATCTGCTAAGCTTGGAGACCAACCTGGCTCCCTCAGATATCTCACAAAGATGCTGTTGGAGAGATGGGAATACTCACTGAAATTGTATCTCATTCCCAGAAAATAGAAATAAATATCCCTGCTGTGGAGGAGAAATAACTGAGAAGTTCCCCACCACCTGGTCGTTCTCAGAGTGAAGAGGTGAATGCTTGAATATTTTTGAGGAACTCACCAGTTATGTAGTCTTCCTGAGCAGATGTGTCAAGCCAATGAATGGAGGAGCAAAGGGAAATGCCCACAGGGAATCCCACATTCCTTGGAAGTGCTCCCATTTACCAGCATTGGTGCACCTTGTCAATGCTGAGAAATTTGCTGCAGGGAAAAAACAAGGCATAAAAGAATGAAGAGCAAGAAAAACCCATACAGCGACTCAGAGTGTCTCCTGTTTTGGGTTACTGCTGGTGCTTGGAGCTGGAGAATTGTAGCTGTGATCCTCACCAAGCTTCATACTAAGAAATAGAGATTAAACTCCTCCAGCTCTGTAAAATGCCTGACATCTAGTGGAGATAAAATAGTGGACAGCAGAACTCAGCCTAAAACCATTCGAGTGCAGAGTCTGGTTTATTCACTGCCGGTGTAGAGTCCATTTAATTTGTTAATTACATCTGTGAAATATGAGTTAGTCTTCTCATCTTTATTGTGCACTAAAATCACAGAATACATATCCCTTCCAACTCAGGATAATTTAGGATTTTAAATCCCAATAAGCTCAGCCTTTATGTACAACATCTGTCAGCAGATAAGCTTTGTTAGGTGAGAGCAATAGGCCTGGGATTGGTATCTTAATGTTAGGAGACAAATACCTACAAAGTTTGATTTTGCAGAATTTATGAAAGCCAGTCTAATGTCATCTTAAGAAATAATATTTGAGAAGATGCTACTGCTAACTAGAAGTTGCTGCATACATCTATTTATCTCTAAGGAGAAAATATATGCAGTTATATAGAGTTGCTAGACTGACAACTGAGAAATAAAGGGTTAAACTTCAGTTCTATGGAATCTTTTTCTTTAGCCCTTTATCAAAATTTTCAGCTATAAGAAAAGCTTCGATACTTACAAGAAAAAGTTATTGAAAATTGTGAGCATTCATTTTGATATAATACAAAGCTTGTGAAGTTCTAGTTAAAATTCTCAGAATTTATTTTCTCAGATTTTCTTATCCTAGCTTAATATTCATTGAAAGAAACATGCAATCTAAACTTTAAAAAAAAAGAACAAATATTGCTATTCAAATATCATCTGAAGATTTCAAAAGATTCAGATATAAGGATGTTTTGTTGCCTTTAAATTTCAAAACCTTAACCTATTGAAGAAATATCTGAAGAAACCTCCCTGTCATACCTATGGGTCTGCAAAAAAGAAAATTAAGTTTCTTTTAAACCGGTATGCAAGGCTATCCAAAACCATTTGCCTAACTATGTATCTGAAGAGAAGCTTTGATCCATTCCTGTTTTATATGTCTTTTTCCACAGGTCATATCAGAAAACTAAAGTGATAAGTTATGGATTTTTTTTAACTAACATCTTTTTTAAGCAGACACAAATATAAGTCAAGTTTGATAGTTTCCATTTGCATCTACTGATTATAAGATTTAGCTTCTGCAGAAGTCATTATTTGTAGGTGTGTGACAGCCTTCTAAATTCAAAAATCCCACACTCTTTAATGACTGGGAGTAATAATACTTCAGAGTTATAAATTTCCCAGCTCACATGGAGATAAAAGCAGATATTGAAGGGGGCATTTGTCCATCTGTTCACCTGTGCAATATTCTCCTTAAGTCCAAAACTCATCCAAATAAGATCAGCCCCCTGTGCCTGCATCTGTGTGCCACACCTTATCCACTTGCTAGATCTAGGCTACCTAGGGTTTGTCAGCCTCCCCTCCCACACTTTACCAGTCTCTGAGTGTGCCTCGTACCTCAGTAACACAGCAGGCAGTTATTAAGTAATATAAATTAATAATTAAAATATTAACTGTTAATTCCATGCAAACACAGACATGTTCAAGACACTGTCAGGGATGAATAAGCCTGGTTTTTGATCTGAGCAAGTGCTGTTATTCACAGAATACAAATACTGGTTTCACCAGAGGGGGAAACAAGGAGAAAACCTTGGGATGAGGCAGAGGTGGAGCCTCAGTTGGCAGGAATTGGGTCTGGGACCTGACTTCTCTCTTCCTTTTTCTCCTTGCCCATCATTTTTGTGACTCTGCAACTGTGCAAAAAACTCTGAGTCTTCCATTACCTTTGGGAAAACTTTTTTTTTCTCGTCTCCCTTTCAGGGTCGTCTGGTTTAAAGGCAGAACTAAAGGCAACAAAGCACAGTATTATATTTGTGTCTGCTAGACATTATTTTTGCTTCTCACCTATGTTTGCCCTGCACTGATGGAGCAGCCACCTTGGCTCATCCTGCCCCCAGGGTGCATCACAACCCCCAGGCATCAGAAATCACCTGCCCAGCACCCAGTGCTGGGAACAGGCAGGGTGAGATATTCACATACAAATAGTGCAGTCCTGTGCACCACAACCTCTGCTCCTCTGCTTCTGTTTTATGCCAGAGTCATCAAAAGCCAGAAACACATCTTAGACAAAATCTGTTGCATTGTTTTCACAGCTAGAAACTCCATCCTCCTACATCTGACTTAATTTCCCAAACTAATATACTCTTACCTCCTAAAATGTTATTTACACCACTGCATGCCTGACTTCTAAATATGCACTGTAGTTTCTCACTATCCATTCATGGACAGATGAGGAGTCACTTGATAAGTCAAAAGCAAGTAACAGTCAATTTTTCCTGCACAAGACAAAGGTTTCTAAGCTCATAATGTTAGATGTAGAGTTTGAGTAGAGTGTGCACCTTCATTCCTGAAGCAAGGAGTGCCTCTGCTGAGGAATCTGTTATAAATCACATTTTTAGTGCGACTGGCAAAGCCGCATAACTCTGGCCTCAGGGAACCTGTCTAATTTGTCAGCTAAAATTCAGTCTCCTCATAGAAAACTAGTCTGTTCATGCTTTGTGAAGGCTAATTGCCCATGGAAGGAATCTGCTCAGGGAGCTGTCAGCAGTGATGTGGTGTGGTGCTGTCATCTGGCTGGAGCTTCCCGGGGAAGGAGGCAGAGCTCCCCTTCCTCTTGTGCTGACCTTTAGCCATGCAGCTGCTCTCCCCCAGAAAGGTGTCTTTGGTCAGACCACTAGCAGAGCTGCAGGAGCCAGAGGAGTTCTTATTCACATTGGTGAACTCCTTTTTCCTGTTTGTATCCACTTGGAAAGGGACACAAATAACACCCAGCAAATAGGAGCTTCCAAAAATAATCCTTGGAAGAAACAGTACTTCAGCTCTTAAGAATTTGATTTTTATAATCATTCAAGTGCACTGTGAACTGAAAAAAACTCCAGCATAAATTGCCACAAATTTAACATTTCCTATTTCAGGCAAGAACTGAGTTTCTTTTATTGAATTAAGGAAAGTAGCTATAATGATTTTTTAACTGCAAGTCAGAGTTTAATTCCCTTCCATAACTTTAGGCATGAAGTATGCTTTTTCTCTTCTAGGATATTATTCTCTGGTGTTTGCCCCAAACTTCAATAAGCAAAGTAACTCCATTTGTTCCAGCTTAGTGGCATTGTTAAATGACCATGTTTTATTCCTACTAATTATGAAGCCCAAGCTTTGAGTATGTCCCTAGAATAGCAATGAGGATGGGAAGAAATGTTGGGAAGGAAGCAATCACCACTCACAGTTACTAGCAACTGTTAACCAGCAGAGGTTCAGTACTTGCCAGGGCTAATTTAGGATCCTGTAAGAGATCTCTTCAATTGACCATTTAACTTACTTTTGCTGTTATTTATCATGCTACTGTGAAGACATCTCCAGGGCTGAATAAATTGTATTAAATGAGGAAAACAAGTATGAATAAGAAGATAATTGGCTTGGGAAACAGTTGCATCCAACCCCAACCTATCTATAACAACTCTTTTCATCTATTATAGAAAGATTTAACTCAAAAATATTTACCAAGAAATATTCCTTGTAGTTAAAAAGTATATTGCAGATTGACCATGTAAGCAGGGTGCTGAATGCAAGTTTGCAAGAAACAGAGTAGTCTTGGGATGATTACCAAGCTTAAAATAACGCCCATGTTTAAGTTTCTTGGTGTTCCAAGGCCCCTTTATTCTGTTTGACTCCATCAAATTTGTGTGTTTGTTCTATTAGACGGCATCAATGACTAGTCTCTTTTCAGAGTGCTTTGTAGAAAAGGGGACATTATTGTCTGAAAAGAGGCCTATTAAGTGTTTGCTTTTAAATCAAAGAACACTTTTGAAATATTAAATAAAGAAGGGCTACAATATGTAAGTCACTCCAACCCATCTCAAATATACTGATGCACATTAATGATTTACTTTGGGCTCATACATCTATTTGGTTTTGCATTCAAAACATTGTTACCCTGGTAACCCCAACATCTTGCAGAATTTAACTTATTCTCCATCTAAAATACACTCTCTTAAGGAAATTCATACAGGTTCTTATGAGAGCTCTTTTCCTTTTTTCCCCCTCCTTTTTTTGTAAAGGAAGAAACAGTGACTGGTTTCATCATGAATGGGTTGTTTCTGTCCTTTCTTCCTCCCCTCTCCCATCCCATTAATGACAGCAGAGATTTAAACACAACAGTACATTCAGCTTGCATTCACTGTTTAACAAAGATCCCAGTCTTAAACAAGCTGGGTTGCTTTACTCCAGTATTGATACTTGTTAATATGCTGGAAGGAACCTTTCTAAGGAGTTCCTTATTTCAGAAGATACACTCATTCTCAACAGGCTGTCCTCTCACATATTCCTTTAAACATGAGCAATATAGATCTATTCTGGCACATTTTACTGGGGTGTCATTAACTGGGATGTATTTCAGCACTTGGTGCAGTGGCAAACATCAACAGGAGGTTGCAATGCACCTCACAGCCCTACTTCTACCCATGGTATTCCCTGGCAGGTAGGCAAGGATGGACAGAAAAACAGTGACTATCCTGCAGGATACTGAACTCTCAGAAGCCAAAGATGATGTAAATAGTCTGAAGTGGTCTGGCCTCCTTCCTGCAGTGGTGATTGCTGGTGCTCTGGCTCAGAGAGCTGAGCCAGGTGCACGTGATGGCTGCAGATTGATGTTGGAGCTGACAGAAAGGGGAAGTCCTGCTTTGCCCTGGGGGCCACTCCCCATCCTTTCTCCATTGTTTGAGGTCTATCAGTCAGTGACCCAGTAGAAGAGAAGCTGATTGAGAGGGCTGATCCAGCGGGAAAGCTGGAAGTTGACTCCAGGACTCTCTGCCCCTCTTCCTCCTCCTGCCGCTCTTGGTTGCTGGTGTCCCACACCTCATCCCTGTGGGCTGGATTTAACAGCTCCAATTTTGCATGATCATATTCTTGCTGTTATTTTTATTAGTTCCTGATGCTGATTCACCATGGAATGGTTCAGCACATACCCTGACACAAGACAGGAGATGGGGCCTGCAGGGGCAAGGGACAGGAAGTGTGGGAGGGCAGGGTGTGATAACCTGCATTGCCACCTTCCCACAGAGCATTGTGAATTTTGGGAAGACAAGTCAGAGCTGGAAAGGAAGATAAACTTTGCAGTTTGTGCTGGGCAGATGGCACAGCACCTGTAGCACTGTGATAGCTCAGAACTCAAACATACCCAAGGAAACCACAGGGAGCTCATGAACAAAGTGACATCTGCATCCTTTCTGTCCCATCCTGGGACAGCACAGGGCTGTCCAGACCCACCTGAGCACAGGGCAGGAAGATGCCAGTCATGGATAGCTCTAGAGGATTACATCCAAGGGAAAACATTCCCAAGAAGGGGTGGATGGACCAATCCCTGCAGAGTACATCCTCTGAGCACAGCACAGCCATAACCACACACTCAGTCTGCTGAGGCCAGAAACAGCAAGAACATTTGTTGAGGCCTGTGCTCTACATGACAAATCAGTATTTGTTCCAGAAGTTGATTTTTTTGATTAAAAAGATTTTTTCAGACCAATGCAGAAGAAACAAAAGGAGTAAACACAAGCTTAAAGTTTCAGAAGAGTTTCAAACTCGTTATTCAACATTATTTGCGTGCTGTGTAATCTCTTCCTCATCATTCATTGACCTCTGGCAAACAAAGAGTTGAGCTGACAGCAACTTTTTTCCCTCAAGCCCAAATTCTTAAAAATACCTTCTATTTAAAGTTGTATTTCAACCTCTCCAGACACTCTGTCCAATAACCTCTTTTAAAACCACCATCCTACTTGTCTTTTTCATTTAAGAAACTTGCAAAGAGCACTTCACAGTAAGCCACGTAGGGAGATTATTTTTTCTTATTGAGAGTAAAGGGGAAAAAATCCAAAGAAAGTAAAGCCAGTCTGCTAACAGAAAAAAAAATTTTAAAAAAACCCTCTTTTCTTGATTTTTTCACCTTTGATTTATAAAAACATCTTGTTAATCCCTGCAGGGTTTCTGAGAGAAAAGTTGCCTGAGATCGCTACACAGCGATAGAAGTTGGATACGTGTGAAGCAGAAAAGATTGACTGATTTAATGATTAAACAAAAAGAGGAGGTATAAATGACTGAGGAATCTGTCAGGGAAACATATTAACTGCAGTTTCCTGATTTTTCTACCTTTGAATTCTTAATAATTTACTTAGAGGAGATGCTGAAGTGACTGTCTCAGTTAGCTCTTCCTAACCTTAAACGTAAAGAGGTTTTATCCATTTCAGAATCACAGAAACCTCCCAGCACACCATATCCAGTTTGTTAGAGTCAATAAAACTGACTTAATTCTTTGGAAAGCTTTCTAAATTTTGGATGATATCACTTTGCACATTTTTGAATTTAGATCAAATAAAGTGATTTTCAAATTTTTTTACAAAAACAGTAACAATTTCTTTTTCCTTATTGGGTAGATTATTCTCTGAAATTTCCCCAGTTTTGAAGTGAGGATTAAAATGTTTATGAGCATTTTCATTTGAAGGAGGAAAGAAAAGTTCATTAAAGGATTTGCAGCATCTGGATAAAACAGGAGTAAATAGAGTGTATCCTAATCTGGGTAGGAATGACAACACACAACTACTTTTGTGATCACAATATAAGTACAGAATGCTGCAAATACTAAGTGCCAATATCACAGTCTCAAGGAACATTGTAAAAAAAAATACAGATCAAATTTGCTGATTTAGCAGCAGAAATAATACTGTTAATTACTCAAAGGATCTAATGAGCTAAACTGACAATATTTTTTCCAGTCATACTGCAAATCAAGATATTTTATAGGAGTTACCTCCAGGAAATGAGCAAGACACTGCTGAGCACAGGTGGAAAGTAGATGTTTTTTTGAGAACCAAAGTTATTAGGGCATCAAGAAGCTGCCACTGGCCTCAAACAAGGACAAGCATCTTCATGCACAGTAGCCATTCCCACCTCTCAGTCCAGTTGCTGCAGTTTTGAGCATCTCTGCCAGTGCAGAGGGACTGAGCCCAGCACAGTTTGCTCTATAGTGGTTTTTGACAAGCCCTTACACTCTACAGACATGATTCACATGCATCCACTCTAATTTCATCTCCTCTTACATCCGTGTGCATTTACTGCAAAGTAATTTCTGGGATTGCCCCTAGAATGAGCACAGCAGAAATACCACCAGGGCAGTATCCCAGGAGCTTTTTCCATACATAAAATGGGACGGAAATATCCTGCTCAATGGGCACTCAGTTTCCAGCACTGATGTCCCTCAGCAAAGGCAGTACCATAAGATGGTCCCTGTTGAAAAGGGATCAGCTCTTGGCTCTGCTGGTACAGGACCAGTCTGTCTCTGGAAATTTATCAATCAGGGGGCTGTTTGTACTGGATGTTGGAGCAGCAGTGAAAAAGCCACAATTCCCTGTGAAAGGCACCCAAGAAAAGGAGAGTCTGTTTAGGGGAGTTTGGCTGGTACCAGCTTGGGTGAGACCTGAAATGGTGACCATCGAGTGAAAAGGTCCCACAATTCATTCCCTGCCCCACACACCAAACCACTCCTTTATACATTTCAGGTTAACCTTACTACAGAACATCTTTGTAAAATGACATGGAATTTTGCTCATCACAGTAAGTTACTGGAGCTAGGAGCAGGGCTGCTCCAGGAGCATGCCATAAACAAAATTCAGGTACAGAGTTATGACTGCCTCCTTGGAGAGATCTCCCCACTGTGCCCTAGTTGGGAATATGCTCAATTACTGCCCATATTAGGGGCATACAATCTTCTCTTCCATTCAAGTTTAGCTGTGTTGCCTCACAAATTACTGGAGGAGAAAGCAAAAGTGCCATCCATGTCTGGCCACTTCTGTCTTCCTCCCCTTGCACCCATGAAAAGCCACCTCCCAAAACTTGCTCGTGCAACCATGACAGTCCCCAGCCCTGTGAAGGGCCCTCATGTGTGCATGTCAAAGAGGTGAGAGGAATTTGTGGCCACAGGCTGCAAAGGAGAAGCCTTAAGGGTGTTTTCCCCCCTGCCTTATTGGTTTGGAAGCAGAGGGAGAGGGGAAGAGGTTTTTCCTGATTTTAGCACACTTTTCCCTCGCTCAGCCTAGCAGGAGTACACATGCCTGTGGTTCATCCTCACAAATGCCATGTCAGGCCAAGACAAACACCAAGTCTGTCTTCAATATATGCAGGGGGAAAAAATATAGTTCTAGCTCACTCCAGATTAGAGTGTGTTTGCAGAGAAAGGGAGGAAATGAGGAAGGCTCTGATAGTTGTAGCTGAGTAATGCTGAACTCTGCCTTTAATAGGCCCTGTTGTGGAGGCCACAGCTATTTCCCTTGGCATGCTTTCAAGTTGATTATCATACAAATAAAAAGGTACTCAGACATACCAAGGAAAGATCTCAAAGGAACATATCTTAATTCAGTAGGATAAGAGGTTTGGTAGAACTGCCAGTATGCCTTGGGAGCTGAGGGAGATACAGGTGCCTTAGGCCAGTGTGAAATTTCCAGTTTCACTCCTGACAAAGACATGGGAACAAGAGATATGAGACTTTTGATTTTGTTCTTAAAATAATCCCATTTTGCAAAAATCTGCAAAACTTTCTCCATTCTCAGTTAGTAAAAAATGCTCAAACCCAACTTTAAAATAGACTAAAGCCTTGCATTCTTTCTAGTTTTCTTGTGCCTGTGTTATTTCTGCATGAAGCAGAAATATCATGAACAAAATCAAGTTGATCAAAACAAGAACTTTGCAAGAAAGGCAGCAGCTGAAATGGATCCTGTTTAATTACCTCTGATGACTTGATGGAGGGAAAAAAAGAGAAAAAATTAACTTCATTTGCAGGTGGTCACCTGCAAACAAAGTTAAGAGTTGTCTTTTCTTTTCCTTCCATCAAGTCACTAAAAATGAAACTCAAAACAAAAGAAATCATATAAATTAATAAATTATTCATGGCAGTTAGTTTGCCAAACATCAATCTATGCCTTTTTCATAAAGATCCTAGCCCAGTTTCCTGGCCTGGTAATTACATTGTACCTACTTAGATTTCCCCTTCAGTTCAGCATTATGTATGTGTCTTTCTCTCTGAAAACTGTCTGACAAACCCGAAACTTGTTACTTTCAATGCTGAGTAGTAGCTTTGGGTTTTGCTGCAGGGCTCATTATTCCTCTACCCCTGTCAGCTTCATATTTATTTATGCTGAGAGTACTAAATGAAAGGAACTCAAACCATAGCATCGTTAAATCTAAAATTTCTAAGGTTTTCATACGATTAAATATCTTGCTGCCATTGAGTGTAAAGTTTTAGCCATGTCAAATCACCCAAACCAGCCCAGAAAGGACACTGACTTTGCCCAGCCTTCAAAAGCTGCTGCAGAGGTTTCCATCATTAGTTGAATTTCAGCCAGGCTACCCTGTGCAGCTCTGAACATTGCATCCTAATGCTGGGCTGCGGATTATCCACATGGCTTGACCCCAGAGTGATTTCATTGGAGAAAGCTCACAAACATTTCAGAAGCTGCTCAAGGCTGTTCCTGCAGCTCCACCTTTTGGGAGCTGGGAATCAACCGGACTGCTTGAGATGGGGATTTCTTTACAAGAAAATGACTTGACCTTGTTGTATTTGTGCTGACAATCTCCAAAATACAATAATGAGCATTGATTCCTCACAGAAAGCTCTGTAATGTGTAGGCTGGAGATATTTTTACTCTGAATAGTTTCTCCTCAGTATCAGCAAGGAACCTGATTTATGCATCTACTTATAACAAGAATGTTTCCTTTCATCCTTTCTGCTTAAGAATCACTTGGATTCTCTGTGCTGGATTGAGAGGTGCTCAAAGCACACCATGTGGAATATGACAGTATCTGGTCCACATCGAATTCAATAGTATTCCTGCTTGTTTGAGATGGATTTGGTTTCTAATCCTCCACTTGCAGCCTCAGAACAGACTGCAGCCCAGAGACTCCATGCCATGAGGTGTCAAATACCCCCAGCACCGTTAGGGGATTTCTGTGCTCCTTTGGGAGGCCAAATGATTCCTGTCCCTCTTTGAAAGGGCCCAGCACACAGCACAAGGAGATGCTATCCTGTGCTGGTGGGCTGAAGATATTTGAAACATGCAGAAAGCATCCTGGATGCCATAAACCTCTAAAAGACTTGGATCTGGAATACAGCACAAGTCTACTGAAAAAAGCAGGGGTGTGTTGGTGACTGACAAAGGGACTTATCCAGAGTCCATTGAAAGTTATGATACATATGGCTTGCACTGGGACTTGAACCAAAAGATAAAAAGATATTGTGGCAGTCAGGAGTGACCTTTAAGAGAAAGGAATCCCCCCCAAAAAAAATGGTCTCACTTGTTGGTTCCAGGGACTTGGGAGATGAGTGAAAAACCAGCAACTCACAGATCAACAACATAAACCCATTTTTACCTCTTTTCACTCTTCCACCATGGATGAAGTTGCTTTGATGAATATCAGACATGTATTTGCCTTTCATCACTTTTCACGTTCTAAACCTTGCCCTAGACTCAGCCTCTCTGTTTGAGACTACTGAATATTATTTGTGCACAGGAGCAATTTGGTGTCCGTAATGATAGGCATGATTGTTAAACTGGCTTCCAGTGCCTTTGAGCCTGCATCCCTGCAGAATTGCAATTAAACACTTGACAAACCACAAGGCTATGCTAATCCCACTTCAAAAATTTCTGATGGCAAGGACAGCAGTCTGCCTTCCTTCTCCACTGAAAGATGGGGAGACCCAGCATTGCTCAGGCTCTCAAAAATACTCCTTTCTGCCTTCAGTTCAGTGGCTCGTGTTTCAGCTGCAACATTCAGCCTGAGCTGGCCATTGCTGTGTAACAAGCTCCTCTTTGTTCAGCCCTGCTACCTCATTTCTTTCTATTAGCCTTTAATCCCTGTCAGGGTTTCACCTTTGCAGCGATGAGGTCACAGCTCATGTTGATTGGGAAAGGAAATCCTGATGATTGTTGCTGACAGAAAGCTGATAATGCTGGTTTGGGCAGCAATAAATTCTCAGTCTCTAAATGAAGACTAATCTTTGAGCCAGAAATCACCTCTTTCAGTAGTTTTTTTTGGGCCTCATTCACAAATATTTTCCCATGCTCAAGCTGCCTGACCTTTGGAGCATTCAATGCACCTATGTTATTGTGCAGAACTGTTTTCCAGGGATCAAAACAAGCAGCCATCTATCAGTGAGAGGCAGGTGAAGTTATGAAATAAATCAATAGTGGTATTCTCATTGGGAATGCAGCACTTGAAGCTCTCTGTAGCCTCTGCAGCCCTAGGTGCCAAATTGCTCTCTGCTGCTGAGCCATTCCCTTCTATCAGCATTTTCATTTCTTCAAATAAATGTTGTTGTTAGAACCACTTATTTTCATTTTTTCAGGACAAAAGCACAACATGCAGAGAGATTAAAAAATGAAAAAGGGGTGAGCAGGAGTGGTTTGTGCTGTCAAATTCATATTGTTGCCTCAGACAGTGATTCAGTAAAGACAGTTTTAAAATAACCCTGAGCAATGCAGATGCTTCTTTTACAACATCATAAACACTTCCATTGGTATGGTTCACTGCCTTAAATCAAGTGGGATTTTGAACTGGCCCTTCTCTGCTGCAGTAACCATCACCTCAAATCCCTTGCACCTCCTGCAAGGACACAGCTCCTTGGGAGCAGCAGGGAATTTCACCATTGGTTGGACAAGGAGAGCTCTCCCGGAAATCCAGAAATTCTAATAATTGACAATACTGTCAAAACCTTATCTTCTGCACATTTTATTGTCTTTTTCTTTCTGTTCCTCCTGCCGCTCCCCAAAACCCATGTTCCATCAACACACTGCAATCTAATCTCCTCCCAGTGCCTTATCCACCTAGAAGAGCCTCATTGCCCCCAAATGTGCCTGCTTTGTGCTCTTATTCACTCCCAGACTGCCATATCCAGGCTCAATGCTCCCGAGATATGAAGAGCTGGTGGCTGAAAGCCTTGGCTCCCTCCCTGCCTGTTTTTGTCTCTCAGAAAACTGTACTCACCCCTTTGATCAAAATAACCCTGGACTCTGGTCAGAATGCAGATTTGAACTTTACAAATTGGGTTTTCTCAGCTAACAAAGTGAGCATTTTTCTTCCTTTCCTCCCTGCAGTAACAGAACTCCCTGCTCCAACACACAGCTGGTAGCATTTTAGTCAGGCAATCCCTGTGTAATCCATCCTAATTTTTTTCTTCCTTCCACAGTGTGTTGGTCTTCCCAATGGCAAAAATCCACTATGGTCAAAATTCTGAATACAGGCTCCAGCAAGGTTCCTGAAGGGGGCAGTTCAGGCACCTGAACAGAGATGGGCAGTAGGGATTTGGGCTAGCTGTGATATATAGAAACCACCACTTCAATATTTGAGCTGGTATTCTCATCTTTGCAAGGACAAATCTCAGAATGTTTGTATGCTAATCCTCATGCCTACAGGTAACTACTTTATGTATCTTATACATGTCTGCATCTGTCTGCAAGTATCAGATTTTCCAATCCCTCTGTCAACTAAATCTACTGGCCTGTGGGTTAAACTCTTCAGAGCGGAGAGGGAAACTTTGTTCCTTTAATTGGTTTGACTTCAGGATTCTCTCCTATCTTGGTTTAGCAAAAAAACTCCAGCATTAGCTAGACTTTGTGTACAAAACAAATTTTTCATTAGAGGAGTTTAACTGGACTAAGACTCCTAAAGCTGCCTCACATCTGCAGTCAAGCCCCACTTTCCCAAATTCGCATCCCACTGCCAGGGGCAGCTCAGGAGCCCAAGGAGGGCCAGAAACAGCTGTGGGGCAGAGCAGTGCTCTCAGTGCGTGGAGAGTGAGCAGATACCTGGAAAATGCAGAAGTGAAGAGAGCAGAGCTGCTGGACCTGCTTTCCATTACCTGCCTGGGATGAGGTGAAATTCCTTAAATGCAGGAATATTATCTCTGCAAAGGATTGGGGTGGATAGTCTGGCTCTTGCTTCTGCCCATAATTTGTCAGCCCTGAGATGCTGGCAAGACAAAATAGTGCATAAATGCTTGGGGAAATACACTGCAGTGTAAAAATGAGATTCAGTGGGAGCACAGCATCATTCCTCCCACAGTCCCAGGGCTCTGCTCCAGGCTGATTCCTCTGGTTTGTGCTGGCTCCTTTGAGCATCTGGCCATGCTCTGCCATACTGCACAGCTCCATTTCACTGGGGCAGAAAAATGGGCGCATCCTGCAAAGGAGATGTGGGTGGAGGTATGCTAATTGCTGATGGATGAATTCCAAGTGGATGGCACTGATTTCTCCCAGACCAGATCAAGCTTCCTTCCATGCATTACAAAGAGCTTTTTGTGTGCAGCTTTTAACAACAAACGCCTTATTTTGCTTTCCTTACTGATCTACTGCTAAAATGAACATGCATTATGGTTTTAAAGCCAGTTAATTTGGTTGAATTCGTAAAAATTTGTATTTCATATATCAAAATTTTAAAAGTTAAAGAAAAAGTAATCGTAATATTGCTGAAACGCATATCTAACCCATCCAAATTGGCATCCTAACTCTTACCACAAGTTAAAAAAAAAAAAAAGGCAGCTGAAGGCATGGAAAAACCTTTAAGGAAGAAAACTTGGGATGTCAAGTACAGATCTGCTATTGTGCAATGCCATTTTAATCCAGTAACACAACTAGAACCAAGTAAAGTCATGCAGCTCCTTCGGCTCTACTCTGAATTCATTATTCCCATTTCAAAATATAATCTCAGAGTAAGCACAGTCACAGCTCTGTGCTGCTGTAGGACACCTGCAATCTCTCAAGCAATATAGCTGAAGCCAGACTCTTGCAGCAGAACAGCCTGAGTGCCACATTTACATGGCCACCTGTGGAACAGAATCGCCTTGGATTTGGGAGATTTTGTATAAATAAATGCCCTTTCTTGGAACACAAACAGTTAATTTCAGCAGCCTTATAATAGCATTGGCTGCCTACACTTCTCCTTCAAACTCCATTTTCCATTCTAAGATTTCTTATCTTTTTATCAGCTTTTTGCTCAAAGTTTGTATGACAACTGTGACAGTGTTCACAGGGGTCCCAGGATGAGGGAAGAGATGAGGATTTGACTCCATGTTTCAGAAGGCTTGATTTATTATTTTATGATATATATTACATTAAAACTATACTAGAAGAATAGAAGAAAGGAGTTCATCAGAAGGCAAGCTAAGAATAGAGTAAGAAAGAATGATAACAAAGGTTTGTGGCTCAGACTCTCTGCCTGGGCTGTGATTTGCCATTAATTAGAAACAACCACATGAGCCAATCTCAGATGCACCTGCTGCACTCCACAGCAGCAGATAACCATTGTTTACATTTTGTCCCTGAGGCCTCTCAGCCTCTCAGGAGGAAAAATCCCAAGGCAAGGGATTTTTCATAAAAGATGTCTGCGACAGACAACTAGGACCAGGCCCCCTTCAAAATATTTGGTTTATTCTAGAGATGACACATAATTGGTCCAGTCCAGTGCCTGAGCAGCAAAGGGCCTGGCACACCTGATAAACCGGGCCTCCAGGGAACTGAGAGGCTGCAAATGTGCCTGACCCACAAATCCCTCATGATCCAAGGCAGGAGGTGGGGATTTTGAAGGTCAGGCTGACACTTCAGTGCATGTTGTTTGGCAGAGAATTAAGCACTTGATAATGAAAACTTGAAATGGTTCAATATCAAAGAGCCTTGGTGAGATCTGATGCTTTCACCTAAAACATGGGCACCTAAAGTCTACCTGTTTGAAAAGAAGCTGCTGAAGCCTAAGGTATCCCTCTTGTCCAAGCATTTTCCCTCTTCCTTTCCCACAGAGAAGTGCTTCTGTTTCCATCAGTGAGCTCCACAGTGACCTGGGACAATTCCACCCACTGGCTTCTGATAAAGCCCAGCCATGGATGCTGATAACACATGGCTAATAATAGGCCAACAGGACAAATCCTGTGAGACTAGGAATAATGCAGCTTGGTGCTGACAGGGTGAGTGGCAGTACCTCTTTTCAAGTGAGATTTATTGACTGCAAGCTCAAGGTGGAAAGGATGCAGCTCATTCATCGGTGACTTTCTTCCACTGTTTCATGAGTGATTGCTCTGCTGTCTAGGTTAGTTGTGTTTGTTTGATTAATATTGCCTTGGACTCTTATAAAATAGTGGCATTTCTATTCCTCAGTCTCAGCTGAAGGGTCAATACCATGCTCAATTTGCTGCAAGTTTTACATTCATAATCTCTGGTTTAAATTTAAGGATGGGCAGTGGGAAAACACAATGTTACTTTCTAACAAGTTAATATATTTTATTTTCATGTTCTAGTCACAGAAAGATGGCATTAAAAATGCCTTTCTGTAAATACCTTAGCACATACTTTCTTATTTGTTATACAGCCAAATTTTGAGATTAAGAGGTAGATAATAAAAAGCACTGACATACCAAAATACCACAGATAGCTAATCTGCCTTGACTCCTATGACAATGTAACTAGGCATCTGCAGATCTTCAGAAATCTGGCCATGTGGAAAACAGCTTTGGATCCATAGAGCCTGTCAAATATTTCTTGGGTTCCCCCCTCTCAAGAGTTTCAGTTTTGGTAAATAAAAAAATACAGTTGATATGTTATAGAGGATCTAATGCATTAAGCATTGTGGAGGAATCAAAAAGAAAACAGAGGTTAGGGAGAGAGCTAGCAAAAGATGTTCAGTCACTAATGAAATTCACTGGTCAAAACAAATTCAGGCCATGAGCTGCAACTCAAAGAGAATAAAAGAAACTTGTGTGGACAAGATACACATGCAGGGTAACTTCAAATACAGATGCTACTCAGTTATTTTAGTGTGATGCATTTCTGAGGCAGACCCAAGGCTGCACTCACCCAAAGACTCCTTAATTGATCACGAGTTCAGTTTCATGAACAATTACCAGCTACAAACAGAGCAGTTTACATCAACCAGTGGCTTACATGATACACCACTGCTGAAGAGAGGGTTTCCAGATCCTGCCTCACTGACTGTGTGTGCCTTGTGCCCCTGCCCGGGTAAGCCCATGCCCATGGAACTCTGCCTTAGTGGCTTTCTGACCCCATCCCAGTGAGCAGATCTGGGAAATCTTGTGGGTTGAGGGAAAAAAACAACCCAGCAGCTCATTTTCTCAGTGCCCTTCAATGGGAGCAATCTTGTAGCCACCCACACCTATCAGATAACTGCACTTGGCCAGGCATCAAAACCAAAGCCTCAGCCACCAGTGATTTCAGTGTAACCTCTGCCTGGGAGGAGCTCAGGGAAGCCCACAAGTTCTCAGAATGCAGAAATACTCCTTTCCTGCTTGCTAACACACTTGCCTGCCCTTCCCACCCCCATGACCACCTTTCTCTGGGCTCTGACACAGAAGCAGCAGCTCCGCAGCACAGTAATTAGAGCAGAACATCTCATTTCTCCTTGACTGGCACAGTTATCTGCATCTGAAATACTCTTTCAATACTCTTTCCATATTCCCAGGTGCTCCCCATTTGAGAAATTAAGGAGGGGAAAATGGAATAAGGGGTCAGGTGTAAATCTTAGGGGAGAGTAAAAAAGAATTGTAATCATAAACATTTAGAGAGCTCAGTAGCCAGAGATTCTTCCACATTGTGGATTCTTCTACGGTGATTTGGAAAAAATCAAGCTGCTTGTACGAGTTGAAGAAACAGCACTAAAATCAATCAGTGCATGTAATTCAAGACAAAATGAAACTCACTCACTGTTGCTAAAGAAAGCAAAGTTTACCATGACTTGTCAACTGATGGGGTCTGATAAAAAAAAAGAGTAGGAGATTTAGTGGCTGCAAATGAGATCCCTGATCTGTAAGATGTAAAGTGCATCATAGGTTGAAGGCTTGACAGTTCATTTTTCTTCAAGGTTTTGGCAGCTTTTTACAAACTACTTCATCCTCTCAATACCACAGAAAATCTGGTGCTTCCTGGTAGAGCTGGACAAATGGTCACCAGCTCAATAGGTACAAATGTATACAATTTTTCCACTTTGGAAGGGAAAAACCCATTTTTTTTTCTAATTTCTAGCTTCTAGACAGCTGGCCACAGTTCAAGCACCATTTAGTACTTTCTGGCTAGCCTTAGTTAAACACATATTTGTAATTTTTAAAACCTAAACTGCAGTTACAGAGTTATGATGGTATCCATTACAGTAGTGCCTTTTTATTGTTATTACAATTTATTCTCAAAATTTTGGCAGTATTAGGACAATTTGACAATGTATAATTTAACTTACCTCACATCCAGAGTCAGGGGTGGTTGTTCTCATCAGGTCCAAGGTCAATCGCGGGCTGGGCTCAGATAAAGTTGGTTTTGGCTTTTCCTGAGTGAAGGAACCCAAAATCTTTTATCAGCTCTCCCCCCAGTCACGGTATGACCTGCATCAGATCTCACTCATGTGAGAACCATCAGCTAATGACAAAACAAAAAACCTTGGGGTTTTTGTTAACCACCGTCTTGGGGATCAACCTGCAAATGTTGCTTTGTGAGCATGGCCAGGCCAAGATACCCATCATCCAAGGTGTGATAGACCACAGCTGCTTTCCTTTGATGTCTATTGGTTTTTACCTTTTTTATTTCTTTTACATATTCTTGGTATTCTTCATACATACATTTGGAGCTCTGTAGGTTATTATTGCATTCACAGCTAGTTTTCCCAGTAGTTTTCCCTGCCCCTTCCCTAGGCAGGAACACAAAACAAATTCCAGAGCTCCAAGCCCTGGGGGTACAAGGCCTCTATCCTGTCTTGGTTTTTCCCAGGTACTAAGCCTGAAAACAGCTCTTTGAGACACATTTTCATAAATAAAATACAGCTAGAACCAAGTGGAGGGGTGGAGCAGAGAAGGGGCTTGACTTGGGGGAAGTTGCATCACCATTGTCCTCCTCATTGGTGCTTTTTATCAATTATGCTAATTTCCTGAAACCTATAAAAATGTATGCATCCCTGTGGGAGTGGACTTTTGTGGACATTCTTCCATAACTGCTCCTGGATCTCCAATAAACATCCACTCTTATGTTACCTCCTATACTAAAACTCTCTTGAGTTTCGAGGTTGAAAAAGGCATCGCCTTCCATTTGACTTATTGGTTTTTCATTTGAATGGGGTGACTCACCTTCCATCACAGCAGTACCAAAGCCAGACTTACAGATCACACAGACAATGGCAAAGGGAACTGATGCTTGGTTTAAGCTCTGTTAAAGCCCACCTAGCTGGGAAAAGCTGTCCAAGGTGATGAGAGCACCATGAGCTGATGAGGTGTCAAGAGTGTGACTTGGGAGATGAGTTCTCGAGGTGAGATGGGTAAGAAAAAGGCAATGTGGGCATGGCATGAACGTCTCCATCCCTGCCCAGCACGTGAATACAAACATAAATACAATTTTCCTACACAATGTGGCTTAACACCAGCACAGAATATTGAAAAGTCATGTGCCAGCATCCCTGTAAAAGCCATTTCTGTAACACTGAATGCAAAGAGGGCTGCTAGGGGCTGGTGCTCACAGAAACATCCCTCAGAGCTCACTCTTGTTTTCTGCCACAGCTGGCACCTGCTATTTTCTGCATCAATAACACCCTCCCGAACACAGCCAGACCACAAACACACATTTAGAAAGTAAAGGCAGCAGGATCACAATGACCTTAAAGTTCATCCAGTGACAACCCCTGCCATGGGCAGGGACACCTTCCACTATCCCAGGTTGCTCCAAGCCCCTTACAGCCTGAACTTGGGCTTTCCAGGGATGGGGCAGCCACAGCTTCTCCCAGCAGCCTGTTCCATTCTTAGTGCCAAAGATGACCAAGGGGGTCTGGTTTGAGTGGGAATATGTATATGATGAATTTGCTTACAAAAGCTGTATCATATAATTTTCCTGGGAATCAGAAACCATGGCATACTTTGGAGTATTTCCCATCTGACCTTCTTTATTTCCTCATATCTTAACAAACATAACAAACTGAAACATGGAGTTATTTCTTTTCTGTTCTGTAATAACAAAGATACAGTATTTTTATGCCTAGAAAATACATTAAACATTCATTTATTGGTGAGATTTTCATTATGTAATTACATATGCCTTAGTTTTGTGGATAGGAAATGTACAGTTTGACATGCTGATTTTATTACCAATTTTAAAAAGGCATGGAGCTTTAAAACAGATAGGAGATAAAGTATGAATTTCCCATGTATTGCTGAGTACAGGTGAGATTGGAATTGAAGCAATATGCTGTGTTCCTGTAACAGATTAATTTCAATGAGAGGTACTTGTTCAATTAGAATCAATCTTACAATCAAATAATAAGTACAAAAAAATAGGAGTATTTTTTTAATATGTGCATGTTAGTCTGTAAGTATTTCTAATTCATTTTGCACTTCCTCTGGTGGCTGCAGCTGAATGGCACTTCTTAAATATCCAGGCTGAATTTTTCAGGAATAATTAGCAGTTCTGGGGACCTATTCAGAGGACCCAAACCTATTTATCACTCTCTGACATCCCTCTTCAAGGTAGTTAATTTGAGATGAAATTATTAATCCTTATCCAACTTCTTCCATCCAAAGACCCCATATACTCATCCCAATGAACTCTGACATCTGTTTTGTTACACAGCCTCTCACCCAGGTTATCTGGCCAAGGAGATCTGTCCAAACATTTAGAAAAGTTTTAAATTTCACCAGGCAGCTGAGCAGTTTTACACACTACATATTTATACAAACAACTACATCAGGCTCACTTAACTTGCTCAGCCCTATGTCTAAATCAACGCAATAGCTTGTTATTTGTCTTAAACTATAAACCAAATATTTAAAAAAAACAAAACAAAAAACAAACAGAACAAAGAACACTATTGGGTTTTAGAAACAAGAATATGACATGATAGCTTGTGGTAATGTTTCAGGCTGGAGCCCTGTACTCAGAACCAGTACTCGGACACGAAGATGTGCACGTTGACGATGTTGCGGTGGGACACCACCCCGCCCATGACATAGTTCATCTCCAGCTTCAGGATGGCGTGGAAAGGTCCAATGATGGGCCTCACCTGGCGAACCACACCTGGGGGGACAGAAATGGGTGGCTCAGATTAGCAGATCTAGTTAAGTCTGGAGGATCTGCACCACTCTTGGTGTTCAGTACAGCCCAGAGAAAGGTATTTTACCTATTGCGCCTGTAAACAGCTTGCAAAAGAAGTATAAAACACAGCTTTTGAGTCAAAATATCTGGAAGATCTATAATGAGAACTCAAGTGTTGCAAATGGCAAAGCTCTCCTCTATATTCTGAAATCAGTATTTATTTTTATCTTTATCAAATATCTGGAAGATCTATAAGGAGCACTCAAGTGTTGCAAATGGCAAAACTATATATTCTGAAATCAGTTTTGGTTTTTTTTACCTTTTATCTGGAGACATAAATTCAGTAAGCATGCTGTGACACTGGTTTTACATAGTGCAGAAGGAGATTTCCCTGGCTAACCCAGAACATGCATTGCTCAGAGGAGTACGTGAGCACAGCTGGGAACTCCATGCAATTCCTGGGATTGTGTTGAAAACTCCATTTCATTTGGAACAGTAGAAACTACCTGTATTGCATCAGTAAAATCAACAATTCCCCTGTGAACAGCAGGTGACACCAATCTGTAAATCATTAGTGTGCTGAGTCATGGATGGACAACCCCACTGGACACAACAGGAATGAAGTTTAATGAGGAGAAGGGGCCATCTCTGCATCTGCTCCCATGTCATCCTCAAGTGAATGGTGGCCATTCCTTTGCCAGCATTGGAGTTTGATAAGTGTGGTGTTTGTAAGGGTCTCCAGGACATTTACATTCTTGTAATGAACTTTCTCGTGCACTTTATGTAAATAACTTATTGTTTTGCATTCTTTTATGGAGGAGGAGAAATTTGATAGACTATTGGTTTGTCCAGTGTCATTGGAGAGGCGGCACTGTCACCCTCCAACCCACTGTCATTTTTGGAAATCTATAAATGTTGGAGTCAGAAATTAAACACCCTCTTTTTTGCCTTAGAGAGCTGTGTGTCATTTTATTTCATGTGACAGGAGAGGACCCTGGGGAGGCACATCTGGGTCTGTGCCCTGATGAAACGTGGCTACACAGAACAGTGATGCAGCTTCAGACCTACAAAGCAAAGTCAGCACAAGCCTTGCCATTGATTCCAAAGGCTCCAGATGAAGTTATAAACATATTATCACTTCTTGTTTATTTTCTAGGCCTGGTGTTAACACAGTAGGCAGCTACCAAACTGCTCTCAGCTGATAAGGATGTCCCCAGATGTCAAAATCACATGAAGCCGAGGTCAGTCCCTTTAGGGTAGCATTTAAAGTATTTTACTACAACACATCACCAAATAATATATAATACATAGGCACAGGGAGTCTGGTAGGGATCCCAGACATGTCCCTCTGGCAACAGACTGCTCTGACAGGCAGTTTGATTCAGAAGGAAACGCAGAGTTTAAGGAAGGATGGTTTGAGATCCCCTCCTGCTTGCTGGGGATTATGATGGAGTCCCAGCTGAGCTCCTGCAGCTGTTCCCTACCCACCCTCTGGCCTGAGATCTGATGGGAGACATAAACATTTGCTTATGCAGCCTGTCAGCACCTTTTCCTGAGGCAGTGATGGCATTACAGTTCTGTCCTGTTCAAACACTAACTAATATCTTCAGCATGCAGTGAAACTGCAAACTTCTCACCACAGTCACTCTGCCTGCCATATTTGATGAATACCTTCTTAAGCATCCTGCCCCCTAAAATCTATATGCATATATACACACTTATATTTTATTTTTTAATTTCTTTAGCTTTCTTGGCTGCTCTCCTATACCTTATAAAAATGCCTGGGCTTGGCAGATGATGTATTGAAACAGAAAAACCTTGCTGAAATTGCTCTCCCTTTAGGGTAGCATTTAAAGCATTTTGCTAACAGCACATCACATTATTGCAGGCACTGCTCTAAATGAGAACCACGGAAATGCACAGCACTGAAATCACTCAGTGCTGGCAATCTTTAACCAACCCCATGAGCAGCTCCTGCAGTGACCACCAAGCCCTAGAGAGCAAAGACTGCTTTAGTTTTGGTTTAGCAATCCTATTATAGCATTCTACACTTTCTGCACCACTCCACTGGTTTACTCTGCTCTAGAGGTGGGATTGCAAATGGTATTTTCTCTGCTGTGCTGTGCCACAGCATGGCAAACATTCACACCCTACATTAATGAAGCATTCAAAGCATTAGTAACCTTCTCATTGGTGTTGGGATGCAGCCTGTTAACAGGCAGGGAAAAAGGTGCAATGAGCAAACACTGCAGGCCATGTGGCCGTGCCTTTTCACACAGCTCTCTTGCTGCAGTTTTAAAATCCAGCTGATAAAATGGCTTGAGAAGTGAATGCCACACATGCTGACAGCTATATTGAAGAAAGAAATGGAGGGAATGTAGAAAGAGACAATACTCTGACCATAGTTATTTCTACAGTTTGTTGTGCCAATGTTCTAGATGGTCTTGAAATCATCACCACTGCAAGAACTATTTCCCTTCTCTCCCATTAAATTAATGAGGATGATACAGGATGATACAGCGGATGTGTAAGGATGCATTAATTCTGAATAAGTAGAATGAAAAAAAAAAAACCAAACAAAAGAGGAGAAACCCTTGAAATATTCTTCGGGACAAAACCATATGAGAGGTTTGCTGCTCTTGGCAGATTCACTCCTTGAGAGCTTTGCATTTTTGTTTTGTGATAAGTGCTAAAATGGAAAACCTGAGTGTTTTTCTTCACCAAACTCAAGGACAAACGCAGGTGGGAACCCTGCAAGATGCTTTCTGTATCTGGTTCTCTCCTGTCTCAAACCTTTCACATCTCCAAACAAGGCCAGCAGTGCCTTGGGCTCAAACAAAAAGACCAAAAAATAAAAATCTTGAGGTCTAGGCCTGGTCCATGCACTTCCCTGGATCCTTTCTGGCCTTCCTGGAGATTGCAGTGACATTTGCCTTTTTCAATGGGAACTTTTGATCACCACAGTCTTTTAAAGATACCTGAGAGTGCCTTCCAATGACATTGGTCAATTCCCTCAGCACTTCTCCCTCAGCACCCACGGACTTGGTCATTCCCAGTTCAAATGTTCCCAAACCTGAACCTCCTCCACTGTGGGTAAGGATTTCCTGCTCCATATCTTCCTCTTGCTCTGAGAGCCCCAGGATTTCTGAAGGCCAGTCTCACCAGTAAAGAATGAGGCAAAGAAGGCATTGAACAATTCAGCTTTTTCCATGTTTTTGTCACCAGTTCTCCTGCCCTATTCCTGCCACCATAGGTAGCCTCACAGGCATTATTTTTCCTCCACTCCTCTCCAGTTCATGACAGTGCCTAAAGGAACAATCTAGCTGTCAAACGGCAGGCATTTCCCAGACCACCAGATATCTGTCTGCTGACTTCAGAAAGTTAATTTATACTTGAGATTCCTTCATTTCTCAAAAGCCAAATAGATTTTTTCTTTTTTTTTTTTGTTTTGTTTTTTTTTTGTTTTGTTTTGTTTTGTATGTATGTGAAAGCTTTTTATATTTCTCTCCATTATTTGTCACAATAACAATGTGGCTCCTGCTATGCTCTATAGTTTCTGATATAATGTGTTTTATTAATAAGTGGCTGCTCTTTGTAAAATGAAATATTTCTTGCTAATCATCACTTCAGGCATCAAATCTTATTCAGAAAAATAGCTCTGAAGATATCATTAATCCTTAAGATGCCACACCTGACAAACGTAACTACAGTGAAAGGATTCAGAAAACTCATTAATCAAAATACAAGTACCAAAATAGATTTTCTCATGCTTTGAAGTATATTGCCCTCATAACATTGTGAATTGAATTGAACTTCATTCAAGTTTGATGGTGAACACTTCACAAAATAAAAGTTTTGGAGAATCAAGTCAGAGCTGGATGTTAACAAGGTTTCCATGCTGATGGAGAACTGCTTCACAGAAATGTGGCTGGCTGTACAAATCTTTGCTGAACTATCTGGGGACAAGATTTTCAAAAACATACTTCTCAGACATGAACATCCCAGATCTTTATTTAGGAAAAAGCCTGTTTTTCAACTATTGAGCAACCAAGTGCTTATAAAACACTTCAGAAGCCAGTTTGGCCACATAAAATTCACTTTTATGAGCTATATGACACTCGGGGTAATTTCACTGTTGGTTTAAGCTGCTCAAAAATAGTGGTCCTGTTATATCCTCCACCCCTTTCCTTGGATGAACACCTGGAAGAAGCAAAACCACAGCCTGGCACACAAGCACTCTCTGACCACAGGGTGGAGTGTGGGCTCAGGGGTGGGCAGGAGAAGGGGATTTCCCTCTGGAGCAGCCACAGAGCTTCCCAACACTGAGCACAACATTCTCCTGCTGGCAATAGAAGGGCAGCAGTGATTTCTGCATTATTCAACAGATCAAAAATTTAGGATTCGGTTTGTTATGAATTCAACAACTCCATCAAGATTAATTTCATTAACCCTTGGGCTTCTCTAGAAATCTTTGATTGCTAAAATGCATCAAATAAAGAGGCCATAAAGAGGTGTCATCACATTAACACGTTTTTGGGCCAGAAACAAATGGTGAATATTTTCAAAGCTATTATCTGCCATTTTGGATCATATGGAGCCTTGGTATTATGAAAGAATTTTTTTTTAAAATCTTTGATTTTACTGAGGTTTGGCTAGTTTACAAATGCTGTGATCTTTATTAAGGACACTAAATAACTTCAGAGGGATGTGCTCTTATCTTGGTTTGGCAAACTTGAAGTGCTTTTAGATGTCTGGTTTGCCTTCCAGCCAAACCTGGCAATGGGTTTCATTGTTGACAGTGCTGTGAAATCACTCATGCCTAAAATGCAATAACTGTACTTGAAGTAGCCTCATTAAGAAATAGTTTCCATCATATATTTTTAATCTTTCCTCTTCCACCTTTAGGAATGTGAGATGCTCTATGTATTTAGAAGACCCTTACACATTTACTAAAACAGGTGGAAAAATTTCAGCAATGAATGTCCAAAAAGTTCAAAATCACATATATCAGCCTCTTGCTACTTTATTCCCAATATCTTATTTCATGTGAGAGTGGCTATGTTCACCCTGCCTGTCTCACAACCACATTATTCCAATTCAGCCACACTTGGGTCTGCTTGGGCAATTAATTATTGCAACCCTTGTGATAAAAGCATTTCTTGGCAAAGACCACAGTTGTGGCACACAGCATGATGTGGCTCTGTGGTTTGATTTACCATGGAAGAAAAAGAACTTAATCCTGAGGCTGTGACACAGAAGCCCCTATGGAGTGCTCAGTCATCACCTTGAGGCAGCAGCTCTGCTTTTCCTGCTTGCAGAATTCTGACAAGGAAGTTTCCTTTAATGTGTGTCAATTTCTGACCAGTTCTCAAAGGCTAAAATAAGGGTTCACTTCACCACATTTTTCCCCTTTAAGAGCAAAAAGTAAGGTAGGGTTGTTTTTAAGTGAGCCAGGCATCTGTGTGTCATACTGAGAAAGATTTAGGATACACCTTGGGTCTTGTCTTCCTTTTCCATTTTTATGGGGAGTGTAGGTGCTGCTGCATGAGTAAGATGGTTGCTATCAACACACAAATTTGGATATAGCAGCAGAAGCACCTGAATCACAGAATTATTAAGACAGGAAAAGATTTTCAAGACCATTAAGTCCAACCTTTGACCAACAACTAAAGCAGAACACTGGGTATCACATCCAGTCATTAATCAATTGCACATATATTTCACATTTGGATATCATCATAAAAGCAGGTCTTTGACTACTGTGAACTGGGGCAGAGCACCTCAGAAAGCTGGATTCACACAGACATCTCTCGGAGGAGCTGCTATAGTATGTTTCTTGGTGTACTGGATTTCAAATCTGGCTTTATTTGCTCATTTTTTGCAGTATCTCAGCCCACCGTTTAACATGAACACCAGAAAATGCAGGCTATGCAACCTGAACCAAGGACTTTGGTGCTCTTTGCTGTCCCTAATTTAGTCCATTTCTTTCCCAAGTTGTCAGGTTTTATACTTGCCACCACAGTTCACAAAACTTCATCAGAGCTGCAGTGTAATTTATCTGCCTGCTGAGCTTTCTGGAAACTGTAACCAAAGGTGGTCTGTACCAATGGGAACACCTTTTACCACCTGAGAGGTGAGATGGGCAGAGATCAAGGAGGAGAGTTGAACTAACCTGACTCTTGCAATGTGCTGGAGTGAAATTTGGCATCAGGAAGGTTGTTCCCCTTGAGGTCAAGACTCATTCTCACCAGAAAAGCACTTTCAGCATTTCTCAGATATGAAATGAAAATTTGCCTCCTGCTCAAGGTGCTTCTTTGCCCCCAGAAGAGCTCTCCATCCTCATTTTTTATTTTTTCTGGAGGGGAGGGAGGGTGTTGAGCTATTTGACTACTGAGCAGTGCAGTCAGCAGCCTCCTGAAAGGGCAGGTTTGGGCAGCAAATCCAGGATCCCGTTTAACAAATGGCTTCTGGGCACCCTCATCTCCAATGCTCTGCTGCTGATTGCAACAGGGCAACCTGGCACAGGGAAAAACTCACAAAATATCCTTTTTGAGGAGGCCCTCTTGTGAGAGAGGAAGCCCAGGGATGAAACCAGAACAAAGACACTGAAAGGGGCTGTGTCTTTTTTAATGTGCAGCTGCAAAACCCTGTTGAAAAACCTACTGAGTTATGTCCTGCTCCATGACATAGGCATAGCAAGAACCAGTCAGCCTCTGTCCCAAAAACAGAGTTTGCAGCAACAGAGAAGGAGAGAGGAGCAGAGGGAAATGTGAAGGGATTTGCCTGGCAGTGGAGAGTGGGGCCAGGAACAAAGTTCTGAACCAGATCTTTTGCAGACCAATGACTGAATTTAATGTGAGACCATACAAACATTTGCATGGAGGACTGTAAAAAGACTGCCACACTGTGAATGGGCAAACTACTTATGAGATTCAGAACTACTTATGAGATACAGAACTACTTATGAGATACAGAACTACTTATGAGACACAGAACTACTACCCCTGTGCTAAGGACAGGCTTCACAAAAGTCAAACAAACCTCAAGTCTCCTTCTCCTGCCCCAGATAAATGGGATCTCGCAAACGCATTTGCTCATGGTACCTGGTTTTGTTTAACTTCTTGATCATTTTTGACAAATCTCTCCTCAGACTCTCGAGCACACTAAACAATCATGATACCACAGTGGAAACTAGACCAGTGGTAAATCCAGCAGAGTGCTATCAGTAGTTGAGACACTTTAATGGTTCAAAGGCAGCATCACAAACTGTCACCCACGTAAAAGAGGCAGGAAATTCAGGACAGAGACAGCAGTGGAACCCTTGAAAATAGCAATGGAGAGCATCTACACACATATCGGTGTGTACAAATGCATTCAAGCACCAGCACAACCCCCCATTGAAACTCCATAGTGCCTTTTTACAGCTATATTGGCTCTGGATGTTTTCCAGAAAAAAAGCACCATTCTGCTTTATAGGCAAAGATATAGGCTTAGGTTATTAACCAAATGCAATATGGAAGATTTCAGCCTATCAAAACCACTTTTAGATGTATTGTGAAATTTTAAAACCTTCCTGAAGTTTACCAGACAACAAGGTGGGATTACTGTTTTAAAAAATGAATGTATAGCTGAAGGGGAAAGTGTTTTATAGCAACTGATAATACCTCAGGCACTGATAGGACATTTTTGCACAGGTTGAAAATGCATTCTTCATTTTCCACTGACAGCTGGTTAAAGGAGGAATGCAGTGAAAAGTCTATAAAAGCTTTAAAGAAACACCGAACCTGGATAGGTCTGCACTTCTGTTTTCCTCCCGCCCATGCTAGTAAGTGATGTTAGGTTTTTAACAGTATCATTTAGATTCATTGCCACCTTGGCCTGTAAGCACACCAGGAAACAAGGAGTCCTCAACACCTTCTGAACCAGGAAAGACTGGGGATAGGGGATTTGCATCTCTTTTTAAATATAACATGGTAAAAATATTGGAAGCAGCTTTTTTATAATTCTTTTTAATCAGATTGCATGAAGTCTACACACTGCCTCTCCAGGAATCTGGCTTTCATTATTCCTCTTCTACTAGAAGATACTTTCTGTAGGCCAGCAGAGATACTTTGGAGTTTGTTCTTAGTTCTTTTGGCTCCTCCATGTCTGATAGTGCTGATCATTGATTCCTGTTGGATTTGTTTTCTTTCCTCGATTTTGCAATCCTGTCCTTGCCTCTTCTTTCTCCTGCCTTTGGGCCTACTTCTTCTACATATCTTTTGGGAGACTGTGTTCTTTCTTTTTGTGACATTCCCTGGGGCAGTCCTTTCCTCTGCTTCTGTTTTCTTCTGTTGTGTACCTCGAAACTGCTCCCTCACACTCATCCCCTCCAATGACTTCAGCTGCAATCTCTCCATCAGCAAAGCACAAACCAGCCTGATCAGCCATTCTCCATCCCATCCCACGTAATTCAGCTTCCCTAACATCCCCCTGAAGTCTCAGTATCAGCTTAGAGGGATAATAGATGAAACTTGTAACCTGAATCTTTTCAGCCCAAAATTCTCGGGGCTGAACCCCCCACTTTTCTCCTGCACCTTTGTCTCTTACAGCTCCTGCCACACTTTAAACCTTTCCCAAAAGAACTGCACCTTTTCATTTTTGAGAGCATCTAGTTCTTTTGCATTCACACAAGCACAGGTCACAGGCAGGTCCTTCTTAAGGCATCACCTCTGTCCTTGTCAGTGCCAGCCTGGCTAAAACTGAGTTACCAATGAGGGTCTTCCTGCAAGTGCATCTTCACTGCTCTGTCCTTTCTCCCCTTCTTTTCCCAGTGCTCCTTTCTCTGAACCCCTTCATCAGCTTCCTCTGGTCTGATACTGAGTCAAGGTTTATTACACTGAGGTCTTTCAGTAATTCTGGTTACTATTTTCCTGCTTTTTTCCATGTACTCTTATGGATTTCATCAGGCTCTGAACTAGTCTCTGTCTTTTCTTTAACAAAAACAAACCAAACCACCCAATCAACAAAAAATCACTGTAGAAATTGTCAATCTTTTCTCTTGTAGAGAAAATTAGTATTGTAAAAAAAAAAAAAAATAAGATATTTGGTGATCTAATTCCCATCAGCAGACAATATAGCTTTGATATTCTGGCCATTTCTCCTGAAATAGTACAACAGAATGAAGCATGCTTCTTCTTTCTTTTACCAATGCATTTATGATTTATTATCAAAATAAATTTATTATTTCCTATATAGGCAGCAAAAAGACATTAAAAAAGTATGTATAAAAATATTTAAAAATATGCTGCATGGATCCCAGTGGCATATGTGGTCATCCAGCATGATGGTCCAGGTGTGCTCTCCCAGAAGTGCAAAAATTGAGTTTTGCAACAAGTTGGAACATTGAAATTGCAGAAAGATTCCTGAAAACCCTTCTGTTACTGCCCTGTTTGGGCATTTGCTCTGCAGGAGTTGCTGTGTTCCACACACAGTTCTGATGTCCTGTAACTTAGTGGGATAACCACTAAATCTTTCTGATACTGTCTGTGCCCTTTGGGGTTTCCCTTCCTTACACAAACCCTTCCCTTTCTTTAAAACAGGGACTTTGTGAATTCTCATGGACTAGGATCCCATCTGATTTGTCTTGGAAACTTCCCAGAACTTTTTAAGGATACACCTAGCATTCTGATTATTAATAATAATAAAAATTATATTATGATGAGAGCAGCAGAACTGCTGCTGGCAGAATTATTTGCAATCCTAATATCGCACAGACAATGTGCTGTCCTGAACCTCTGCCCCTCCAGGTAATTTCAGCTAGGGGGGTTGTTTTGATTTTCCTTTTCCAATTCTGCTGTAGGCAGTTTTCTTTGCAGCTTCCATCCATTAATCTCAAAGTACTTTTACACAGAGGAATTAATTAAGAGTCTTACACACAAGAATTAATTAAGACAGTAGTAGGCATGTTTTATCATCTCCATGTTGCACAGGGGGAACTGAGGTGAAGAAAATGTTGCCCAATTCTTTCACAGAGCTGGGAATACACTTGGCCATGCATCATATCTTCTCAACTCAGTGTTTAAAAATATCCTTTCTCTCTTTGCAATGTGAGGCAAATAATCTGGTTTACCAAGTGAAATACTACTGACACAGAGTCCTGCTCTTCAAAATGGAAACCCTTCCCCCAGGCAAATACCTTGGCCAGTCAAATTTCCAAACACATCCTTCTTTCTTAGTTCAGACAGAAAGGAGCACACGGCACGAAAAGCAAACTACTGTAACTCCTGCAAGATCTGATAACATTTATACTCTGCTAAAGAAATGCCCCAATAACTGAAATCTGTAATCTTATCCTGTTTTAACAGACTCTCCCTTTTTCTCAGCATTCACATCTATACTTCTGTTTGATCAAGAAAGAAATAGAAACCTAATGACTTGGGATTTTTATCTGCAGTTCATAAAACCTTTGCAGAGCTGACCTTGTGCTATCCTGCTTCTGAAATGCACCAGTGCCACCTTCAGACCATGTGAAATAGGGCTTTTGAAAGCTGCAGGGATTTTTCTTTTCCCCAGGACAAATCCTGCTGAAGCACATGTATGAACCTGAGCAGGATCTGCATGTTCACATACCGAAGCACAAGTGTTCACTGGGAACAGGAGTCCTTTATTTTCATAAATAAACATTAATAAAGAGCAAACAAATGCTGATTTTTAATACCTGGCATGAGAATTTCAGTGTATTCCCCTGCCACTGCCTGGGCAGCTCCCATTGGGCAGAACAACACATCAGCTGGGATCTGCTCCTGCCCTCCTCCTTAACATCATCTGCCAACTGCTCCTGGTTACATTAGGTCCCTCATCATTTTAAAACTAAGCCATTTGCATTTTCAGTTATAGCTAGTTCTGAAAAAAAGCTAAAATACTTCTCAAATTAAAGAATAGGTCTGTGGTATTTTGCATAAAAATTATCTTTGATATTAGTTCAAATTACACATATTGGACTGAAGAATGTGAAATCAACACTGGCTTGAAAATCAAGGTAGGAATTAATTACTTGAATTAATTTCTTTGACCCTGTCCTACAGTATAGCTGAAAGAAGAAAGTAGGCAGAAAACACTACTCACCCACTGTCATGCCATCCATGTAACGCTTGATGATATCAAATGAATCTCTTAAATTTCCTTCTGTAATGTCAAATATGATATCTGCCTGGTTGGCCGGATATGTAGGTGTGATGGCACGAAGAAAAATGATCTCTGCAAGTAAAGAGGATGCAACAGAATGCACTGACAAGTATTTGAAAACATCACTGAAGAATCCAACAGAATTTGATCCAAAATGACTTGGTGGAAGACATTAACCTCGCTCACCACTCCCAGTTTGTCCTTTAAAATGGAAAGGCAGAAGATCTAAGGGAAGCGAGGATTTGGATAGATTTGTTTTCTCCTCCTATTTCCACCATCCAAGGGCCCTGAAGCCAAAACACTGTTACTTTTAAAACCAAAAAAGATTGCTCTGAAGAAGCCAATCAGATTTCCAGCATGTGCCCAAAGAGGACAACCCCAGGGATCCACAGGCTGGGCCGAGGAAGGGACCAAACAGATAAACCTCTCTAAACCTCTCCACTCTGATTCCCCATGGCAGTCACACAAAGTATTGCCACTACAAATTAAAGAGTCCTTTGGAGTACTGGAGGAGATGTTTAGGTTTAAAAATAAAAGTGAGACTATTTTCAAGTCCCTGGTGAGGGATGGAGGTATTATTAATGTCATTATTATCCTCACTCTGCAGATGATGAAACCAGACTTGGAGCTGTAAGAATTCACCTGAGGCCATGCATTGAATTACAGTTTACATCTTCTGGGCTTCAGCAGTAATCTCACATCACTAGGTCTCATCTCTCCTTATTAAAACACCAGGATGGACTAATGAGGTTTGGGAAGCATCCTGGGCCAAGTCCTCAGCTCTGCTGCCAGTACACCTGGTGGAGCTGAGGGGTAGGCGCGGGAGCAGGAGTGGCCATGGGGCATTCCTCCCTTCCCTGTGAAGCAGGGCCAGCCAAGGCCTGGAACAGGCCTGGCAGAACCCACAGGAGCTCTGCATCAGTGGTTAAACTCTTCCTGCCTGGGCAAGGACTGCGATGGCTTTTTCTCCACTCCTGCCTGGTGCAGAAGTGAAGAGTCCGCTTTGGCTTTCACTTAGGACAACTTTCTGAAACAGTTGAAAAGTTTCAGCTTTTCTGAAAAGGTTCAGCTTTCAGAAACAGCAAGGCTGAGACTTTGGGTGCATCAGAAATGGGGATTTATGGCCTTTAGAAACCCCTCCAAAATAACCTTTCTGACCTCCATACCCTTCTCTCTGTGTCTGTGCCTCTCAGTAAGGTGCTGAGAGCAGCAGGGCTGCAGGCAGTCATCCCACTGATGGATGCGTTGCCAGAAAATCCAAACAAATGGCAAGGAGCAAAAACTGGCTCTTGATCTGTAAGCTTTTCATTTTTATGTGAGCTAAGAAAGTGAGTGAAAAGTGAGTATGAAACTGCAGGACTTAAAAACTTGCGAGTACTGCAGAGGACAGCCACTCAGTTGGGTGCTTTTTTAAATTCTTGTCTTAAAAGCTTTATGCCCAGTCCTTTGAATTTCCCTTCCTTTAGTCTATAACAACACTTTGTTCATAGGTCAAAAATCAGCCAATCTTCATATACTCAGTATAATTTATTTTGTGATTAATGTCTGCATGTAAGGTTTTTATTCTTGGAACAAGTCACCTGTCAGTAGCACACAACAGGACATAGACAGAGGAGAGAAATATATTTAGTACCTGGTTCCTACAGCAAAACCTTCAAACAAGGGGAGAAAAAATGTCATGAGGCATATACTATTGTGTGAGTAAATGTGGTACATGGGAATTCAGAGTCAATATTTCCTTAGAGTGGGAAGCAGTATGAGTTAGAGCTCAGAATGACTTTCTTCCCTCCATAAAATTAAAACTCCTGGGTATTGAAGGTTTTAATTAAATGAATGGTAAACTATAATTTGGAGCTGTGCAAACATTTATTGCACCGGCAGCGAGTCTGGCTTTAGGCAAGGGTTCCTGGTGGAGGTTTTATATGCTGCAGTCTGTTAAATGGAACAAGGAACAAACCACTTACCTTCAGGTCTTGTAAACTCTCTGAACGTGGGCAGTGAAATGACAGTGTGGGAGATGGTGTGGACAGGATCCAGCAGGCAGCTGACATCATTTGGTCGGCAAGACTTGATGCAGCGGATGGTATCTGTCTTTTCCAGTCTGACACTGAGAGAAACCAAAAAGAGATTCATTCATTCATCTATAGACTCAATATTAAATACTTTGTGTTTTGCAATGCAGGCAGCCAGAAACTGTACTTGATAGATGTGTTGATTCTTCACCACAAAACCTTAGACAATTGCAGTTCATCAGAGCTTGGGGACCCCTGAAGAACTGGGTTTGGCTCAGAGTTGCAGTCAAACCCCCCTCAAACCCAGCTCTTCAAGCCAGGCATGTGAAAACAAAGAGAACTGTGGTGCCCAAGGTGCCATGTGATGTCCTTTTCCAAGGACAAACAGTGAGACCCACACCCTCTCAGCTGGCCTGCTCTCAGCAATTTCACTTTTACTTGCACTTTTTTACTCAGTCATAAAAAGCAGATAGAATTGTTTCTGTTTTAGAAACCTGGCATAACTGTGTATAGGGCCAACTTTCACAATTTTCAGTGTAGCAAGGGCCAGAAGAACCTCTTTTAAGTCTTTTTTTCACACCCTCCCTTTCCATCTGGAAGAACTGAGAAAACAGAGAGGAATGGAAACTAGGGGGAGGAAAAGTTAACCACATTATTTGAAATCTCAAAGGTTTAATTCTGAGCTTGGGGAAATGGTAAGGATCATTTCATATTCCATCTCAACCAGCTGCTCATTCGGCCTTGAAAGTCTATTTAAAGTTAAATGACTTCTCACCCTTGTCCACTAGAGTGAATTTAAAGTCACTTACAGTTCAAGAACCTCACACAATGCCCACTCTGTTCGTGAGAGATGAAAGGGCTGTGCTGGGACTTCAAATGTGACTAAGCCCCACAAGTGATCTCAACTTTGACCTGCCCATTTCTACATATTTCTAAGTGGAAAATAAAAATGCTGCAGTGTCAGAGGAGGGGGGAATTAAAAGATTAAAAGTAAGAAAAAATTACTGAGTTAAAGGGGAACAAAAAAAGGAAGATTTATTTTGTTAGATAATTCTAAAAACAAATCATTCTTGCTCTTTTCAAAATGTCTTATCCCAGTCCACATTTACAAACTATCTTTTTTCAGATGCTCAAAGGGACTTTATGGCTCTGTTTATAATCAATATATCAGTAACTTCTTATTACATGTTCCCAACTCTGCTCCTCAAAAAAAAACTAAGCCAAGCATGATGATACTGTATGAAGTTAAATAAGGGGAAAACACAAATCAACACCAAGCAACTCATGCTTCAACAGATGTGAACTGGCACAGTCCATGGGGAGGCAACAGAGCTGAGTTAATAAACTCCAGCTGAGCCTGGTGTACAGGTATTATACAGGAATACAGCTATTCACACCCTGTGCTTGATGTTTTGAGGCTGGACAGGAGATACAGGCCAGAAGAGGTGCCCTGTGCCCTTTTACTTCCCACCATTATCTGTGTACAAAGTCTTGTCATGTCCTAGACACCTCACCTTAACTTATTTTGGGACACTATTGCAGATTAAGTACTGTTAGAATTCATAGAACATACTAAATTACCACAGCTGTATTTAGATAATAGAATTTGTATGCAAAAAGCATTGTGGTGGGAGTGTCTCAGGCTTTCAGTAGTGGTCTCCTTTTGCTTCTTCCTGGGTGCTAAAGGGAGATTTACTCTCAGCTTCAGCTGGAACAAAAGGCAAATTCAAGTATTTCTGAAATACTTTGCCAATAAAGCCAATAAATAAATAAAGTCAATAATTTTGTGTAAGATTAAGTCCTAAATAAGATTTGCATTCATGATTCTCACCTGTGGAATAAGCCTTCTGACATGACTTTGGTACAGATCAGAGGATCTCAATGGTCACAAGTGATTTGTGTTTGCTCTCATCTACACTGAGTTAATGGATCCATCCAGCTCATAACCACATGTGGGACAGATAAATGTCTGTGTCACCTCTATTTCTTTGCACCTTTTCTCTCTCCTCTTACAAATTCCACTAACTTGGGAGGTTTTTTGCATGCTCTGTCTACACTGCTAAACTGGAATTTGTTCCTTCATTATACTCCCTCTCTGATCACTTTTCTTTTGCCATCCGTGCCAATTGCCATGCATATCCAAAGTGCAGTTGATAACACTTTGTTCTCTCATTGCTTCATCTTTTGGACATCCCTGAACTGGAGTAACTTCTTTCACAACTAACATCTATCTCAAATCCTGGTATTTGATATAAATTATATGCTCTGTTCTCATAATACTTTATAATTTTATCCTTACACATCATCTTTGCATTTCACCTTCTGATTAGCTGATGTTTTCCATTTTGCTCATGTTCTCCTGCAGTGGGGACTATGACTGGCAGAAGTTTCTTCCTCAGCGATGAGAATTTTTTTATTTGTACCTTTCCTTCAAGTTTTCTGCCTCTAGCACAAATTACAGCTTTGGAGATTGATTTCCCTCTGGGCATTTTCATTTAAAGGGAAGAAAGTTAAGAAACAGCTCAGCTGCTCTGATTATTTCCTGAATGTAAAATTTTCATTCTTCTAAGGTCCTGGCATGATTCTTTTTCATATTGTCTCTCAGATTCAGTCAGTAAGTTCTTTGGACCAGGAGCTGTGATTAAATTTTCATTTGGAAAATATAAATAGCACCATGTAATTACCTACATGTCCTGAAAGTCCCAGTGACACTGCAGCATTCAAGCATCTGACACAGAGGAACGTGAGCTTTGTGCTCCTGAATTCCTTGCTAAATACAATTATTGTGGCAGCATTTTACAACACTGAGGGTCATGTTCTCGAACTCCCTTTATCTTAATTTTTGCAAAAATTAAGTTTATTTTTGAATATTTATCCTACTTCATAATGGCCTCATAAGGAACTGGTAACCAGAGAACATTTACATAAAAGCACCTCCTTCTGTGGCAGTAATTAACCCCACGAGCTCAAGTGACATGGGCTGTGCTCTCAGTACTTAAACCTGGGACTCTCTCCCCACTGGCAGCTTCTGGCACCTTTATAAGGATGTGCCAACAGCCCTATTAAACACTGGCATTCCCTATGGGACCTGAACTCCTGTCAGCCAGCTGTGACGAACTTTGCCTTGGGGAACATGTAATGCTCTGGCAGAGTGCTGCAATCCTGCCCTGATCCAGGCATCCAGGAGTCACTCCTTGTGCCCAGGTGATTGAGGCTCATGATCTTGGTTTAGAAGGTTCCCAGTTTCCACCCTTGTACCCTGTCTGTGCTGTCAGGACTTATATAGTGAGATATTTTCTCTACAGGTGCATTCCCTTGGATTATTCCCTGTTTTTCTGTGGAATGACTGTTCTGCCTGTCTAATGAGCAGCAGAGACACCTGAGCCCAGGGTAGTGTAGAACATTAATTTTTGGCTCACTCTAGGAGTGAGCTTTTAATATTTATCAGCACAAGGACTCAGTGTAATAAATAAATCCTCTTCCAGCTCAGAAAACAAAAGAATTCCAAAGATATTCCAGTTGAATTGTTCTTGACTGCTTAGAAGTAAACAAAGAAAGTCAAAGCAAAGGAAGAAAGATCTGGATGTTGGAATTCTGACTGACTTTGCAGAGTGCTTATGGTTTGGTGTGATGGTAGTTGTGGATAAAGTCTTTACTGGTCAAAATTTATCAGCTTTCATATGAAAGCTGGAGAGACAAAAGTGTTATGAGACAAATCAAATATCTTTTTCAACTGTTCCTGTAGATGGGAATGTTTCAGGATATAGCTTGTGAAACAGAAAGGAGCTCTCTGCTATTAATTGAATGCTGTCATGAAGCTGATTACTGTTCTGCTGTCACTAGCTTTTCATTCAGCAAAAATTCCACAGAAAGAAAGATGAAATATCTCTCAAATAAATGTTCTTTAGAGGAGATTAGCTTTTGTGCCATCCTCAGAAGCCTGGTGTACCTGGGTTCTAAGGATGGCACAAAAGCTGTACCTGGTGGAAATCCCTATCAGCATTAGCTCATGGAATACAAAGAGAAACAATAAATAGGACAGCTTGAGAATCTGGCTGCACACTTTCATACTGACCCATGTGCTGGGGCACCTCAGGGCTCCTAAGGGTCCAAGTTATGCCCTTGTAACAGATTATCAGAAAATCCACACTATTTACCACACTATTTTCATCACATAAGTGATGAAATTTTCTAGACATGTCTCAGATGAGACAGTTCAAAATATGTACCTATTTTCTTTGGAAAATTTAGACCTAAACCTATGTAACTGTGTAGGATCAGCTGACTCCCCTACTGTGTGAAGTAAATTAATGGCTTTCAGTCCTCAGTATGCTCAGGTAATGAACTCTTAGGCATCAAATTCTGCTTTGTATTATGAGGCAGAGTACACAGAAGAATCTCCACAAATTAGGATGTTCAGTTATGGGGGAAAGTGGAAAACTGTAATGATGATGGCGAATAAAATGCAAGTGCAGCATGCAACAGATGAACTAAAACTTTATTAAAATCAGGGGGGGAAAAAAAGCTACTCTTAGAAGAGAAAGAGTAGCCAGTGATGACTGCGAGTTAGGGATCAAAGCTGTGCAGAGACAAAGATAAAAAGTTTGGCAATAAATGTGTTGACAGTTCCGTGGCGGGAAAGTCGCATTTGGATTGTCAGAAGAAGGTCTCTGGGCTCTGTGATTTGACGCTGCATGACCACAAGGCCACTGTGGTTGTTCACTTTTTTTGTGGTGAAAAACCCCTCCTGGTTCCCGCTGGTGATGGACAGCTGAATTTTATCCCCAGGGACAGCATTGGAAGGGCCCATGCGGAAAATGTCGGTGGGTACTTGGATGTTGGTGGGGAAAGAGAGGTGATAGTAGGTTATTCTCAGGGGCAGGCTCTGGCACTCCTTATTCTCATTACAAGGCAAGCGCTCACAGCGACTGCAAGAAAAGTGAGAAGACAAGACAAGAGGAAGATTAGCGCACATTTAGCGAGGGGGAGGAAGAGCAGGGGCACTGGGGGTGGGAAAAGATGGGCTGACTTGCATCCTGCATCCACTCTCCAGCCTGGCACCTCACTCACATTGCAAAGGGACAGGAGTTCAATGAGGATGAGCTTGCCTGCAGCTGGGGCTTTGGGAGAAGCGTTGCCATTGTCACAAGTGTTGCCCTTGCTCTGCAGGCACAGGTGGATCAAGTCTGGCACCCCAGCAGGGGTGAGAGTTTATTTTCATTTATGTCAGCCAAGCCCCCCTGGGAGAACACTGCCACTGTTTTCCCCCTTCAAGTTTTATTCTTTTGCTGGTTGGACATATGTTCAGTAAAGGAAGAGATTCTAAATGGCAAGGGAGCTGTCTGTGCCCTGCTTGGGATGTCTGGCTGTATTTTAAGACTGAGTGAAGTATTCTGAAAACCATGTATGTCCAAGGAGTTTGTCTCTGAAGATCAACCTTTTCCTGCTGATATGGCGCAAGTATTGCTCTGTGCTATCAGAACCAACCAGTCAGTCTAACACCCATCTAAGCAAGCCCTGAAAACAAGACCCAATGGCCTGATGTCTCCAGTATGTGTTCTACACGTTCAGTCTCCTCCTGCACAGCCCTGAGTCATGGCTGTGATTTCCCATGACTTTCTGGTGAGAGAGGAGCTTGCCCTCTGCTCTTTCATTCCCTCAGCACCGTGTCACAGTGAAAAATCCAGAGCACCAGCAGGAGATCACCCACACACGCTGGCAGGGAACAACAAACCTTTACATTAGCAGGCACAATCTTCATGCATTCTGTTCCAGAGAGAAGTGAACTCTGTCCAGAAAAATATGGCATACAGCTATGGGCATCCAAGTCACTGCTGCTTAAGAGTGTTATATGAACACATTAATGAAGACCTGACATCATGGTACCTGGTGGGTTTCAGAAGTGTGCAAAGGATTGCTTACTGGGTGAGATTGCGTGCATTTCAGATTAAAGATATGCCCAAATCACCACACAGGTATCCAAACACCCTTTCAGGCAGGTGTGTGGAAGTAAAGGTAGACAACAATGATCTCAGCTGGATGATGAGTTTGCAAAATTTCAACATGATCAGGTTGAGCATTTAGCTCCAAACTTGCCTCATGCAAAACTATGAATAAATCAAATTATATTTAATTAATTTAAAGAGTCTCTCCACTCCAAGCAGTATTTGCTCCTCTGGTTGAAATTTTGTAACCTAAACAATTTCTTTCTTTACCAAGAAATGCTCCAGCATAAAAGCACGGTTTGTTTCTTACCACCTCAGAGAAACCTGAGTGTCCATTTCATTACTTTATTCTGACACGAGTTTGAGCTCCTATCAGCAGCATCTGCTACCAGCAGAGCTGTGGTTCATGAGCAAGCCCCAATTTGTTGCCCATGCACAGTGATCTGAATTCCAGGAACTCCTCATTATATGCAAAATCAGCACTTTCAAGAAGACTAATTAAAAGTACCCTCAGCTCTTCAATTAATGTGTTGCATGTTTTATTTTAATACTACTTGCAAACAAAAGTGTTTCTTTGAAGCAATTCTTTGAAGATTTGAATGCACTCTTAGTTTTATTCATGAGTTTAAAGATCATGCACAAGTCCTCACAGGATGGCCAGCTAATTAGGTGTGGATACTCTTGAAGTATTTTCAGGTATGGAGAGCTCTGCATTCTTTTCTGAAACGTCATTAATAACTCCACTAAGGAGAATAACTTGGAGTTGTTAAAATCATGAGGCTACTTGGTTTTGCTGAAATCATGGAGCAAGTTGAGACAGTTCATTCCCTAGCTGGAAATGTTTTCTTCAAGTACAAGTTCTTAGAAGCATGTACATGCTTATGAGCACTTACACTCTCATAAAGATGGTCTCCCTTATTATTTTATAAAAGTAAAATACATTTTTAAATTATGGCCAGAATTTTTTAAGAGAACAAAAACCAAAGCTTCCAGCTTTCAAAGAAAAAGGATGTTCTGTGGATTCAGAAAGTTATTTGTGAAGATAGATGTGCCTGCAGCTAGGACTAAAATTATTCAAAATTCATCATCTTTTATCTCATGCTTTGGTGGTATGCCCTGCACACTGCACTGTAGGTTCAGTTAATGTGCAGTAATTGCTCCCTCAAATAACCACAAAGGAGAGATGGCAAATATTATTGCTTTCAAGAGCCAAAGTTCATTGTGGGGTCACACACCACAAAGGCGAGGAGCAAAGAGCATTTCAACCCTGGACAGCAGGAAATCACATGGCAGTATTACTATATATTATATTGGCAGTATTATTATATATTATATTATTACAATTCTATTGTTACATAATATGATATTACTTATTATATTAAATATTATATATTTTCAGTCCTTGAAAAACTCTGAAATCAGGTGCATGGCCTATAAAAGTAAGTGTATACTGCTGCTAAATGCTTATTCCTGAATTTGAACCCAGTTTGTTTAGCTCACTTTCTACTCTGTTCTAGTATGTTTATTTATGTGGCTGAAATATTCGAAGAATTATTTCAAAGAATATTTCAAATAAATATTTCAAAGAATACTCCCAGTTTGAATTTCATGTACCAAACACTGATAAATGAAAACTGCCAAAACTGGAGGGACTCCATTTACAGATAATAAATACAACATTTTGTAACAGAAAAACAAGGAGAAAAATATTTTGTGCCTTCTCTCACATTAATTTCTGAGTCAGATTTTCACTTCATTGTGCTCAAAGGAGCTGAATGGTATGCAACAATTCCTCACATGCTGAAGGAAAACAAACTTTCTATTAGCAAGATTTATGGCTTTATGGCTTGCTTCCTACATGGATACCAACTCAACATGCTGAACAACTAACCAGGTTTTATTACTGAACTATACCCTCACTATGCATTCTATGCTGCAGATTTCCAGAGCTGCAACAGCCTTCCAGGCCTCCTAGAATATATTCCACTGCAAAGTGAAAAAAATTATAAATATTCCTCTTGCTCATGCTATTGTTGGTGTGCACCTCTTTTCAGCAGGTTGCACCACATCATGAGGTCCAAGTGAGCCATTGCCACATCGTGGACATTGATGCCAATGATCAGCTGCACAGGGAAGGTGGCTTTTGTTTTAAACAGAGGAGAACTCAAGGGAATGAAACCAACTGATGGCTGGTCTTCACAGACAATCCTTAACCAGAGGAGAACCTGGAGCCCCACTTCAGGGAGGGAAACAGGATAGAGCAGAGTGGTAATGAGGATGGACAAGTGTTCCGCATGTTGCTCTGGAGATAGAAAGTCTCTAGGACATTTCAAGGTGTAAGGAGACAGAACTATATTCTCTTTTTCCTCAGCACTGAGCCTTTACATCCTATTCTTGTCCCCTTCATCTGTCCTTCCTTATCTTGTTTCTTCTTCCTATCTCCTTTCCTAGCCTATGGCCCTTGCTCCTCACCCAAATATTTGGCATCAGGAGTGTCTACTCAGCCAGTGCCAATCCTCCTCCTGCTCCATTCTCTCCTGGCTGACACAGCTTTCTCAGTTTCCACCTCACAGCCCTAGACCCAAAGCACAGATCCTTTCCCTCAGGACCTTTGTGTGGCCATCCCAAATTATTACTTCCTTTGATGGTCCCCATCCAAATCTGGAATAGGACAGAAAATTCCTTCAAGACCATCGAGTCCAGCCAGAGCCTTGTCACCCAGACCAGAGCACTGAGTGCCACATCCAGGTATTCCTTGGAAACCTTCAGGAATGGGGACTCCACGACCTCCCTGGGCAGCCCCTTCCAATGCCTGACCACCATTTCAGGGAAGAAATTCTTCCCCATGTCCTCTTGTCCTGTCATCAGTTCCCTGGAATCAGCTACCCTTGGGCCATAAGGACCTGTGGTTGCCTCCTTTGTAGTTTTGCCCCATTTTCCCTGCTACCCCTTAGGCATCTCCCAGACTCATTCTCCTCACCCTGACAGACCTTCAGATCCCTCCCCCCCCCTACATTCAACCTCCTTATCTCCAAGTTTTCAGTTTTTTCTCATTTTTTTCTTCCCAAGCTGGCTCCTCTCTCACCCATGCTAGAAACATCTCACTTATCTGTGAATTTGGGGCTGTCCAGGCAGGCACACCTGGCCCAGCACAGACTGGGCTCCTCTCCTGTGGCTTTATGGGGCAGCAGGCTCAGACAGCCTGTGCAGCTGGATCTGCATGTCTCAGACTGCTTTGAAGAGCAATAGGAAGCTCAGGACCACTAAATCAGAAGAGAACTCTTTGCTGATGGAGAAAAAGACCTCTGTATTGATAGGAAGAATTAAATTGCAGTGAGGGAGATAGCCAAACACAAAGACAGATAGATTGCTATGAAATCCTTATCCTTCAAGGACTTGAAGCAAAAGAACTCTCAGAAAGATTCCAGGTATATCTGAGCCTATTTTGGCATAGAGGAGTGGATTAAGTTTACTCATCAAGGTCTTGATTTCCTAAAAAAGGCTGAATGCAATTTTACAGGCTTTACAAAGTTTGTAATTTTAAAGGTTTCAGAGGATTTTGGTGCAAAAGCAATTTCATAGCAAATTTCAGATTTCTGCTCCATAACATGACAGCAAACTGTTAAAATAAATTTAAAAAATAAATCACCAAAATGTCTTTAAAACACACAAGCCAGTGTGTTCCTCTCTACACTTGTTCTTGGAAATGGGTGAGCTGCTCTGGCTGAAATTTGCCAAAACTCGAGCCTGGGTCAGACACCTGGCATGTAAAATTTCAGCCATTGGTTATATTTTGGCAAAATTTTAAGGAGTTAAAACATGTCCTAATAATGATAAGCACCAGGCAACCTTAATAATATGCACAGACATGTCTAGAAAATAGAAATAGTTCTCCATTTGGCTCAATGCAGCACACATCTGACATGCTGCCATAAACGCTTCTTTATCTTTTCTACTATTTTTCTTGGCTTAAATATTACAAATGTTAGACTTCAATGCCATATAAAGAGAAGTTAATTGTTATGCAATTTGAAAACAAAAACTGTTTGGCAAGGCAGTGCAGCAAGTTAAGTTCTATTATGAGGAGCAGCAGATCTTAATCTATCCTGGGAAAAATCCCAAGCCTATAGACAGATCGATGAAAAACAAAAAGCAGAATTTAAGTAAAAGAGATAAAGCCTTCAATAAAATTGTTACCATTTAGATCAAGCCAGGGATTTTGCTGTATTTGGGGAAGATAACACAGAGTGTTATCTTTCCTGCTTCACCTGATGGCAATTGCCACTGCAACAGCCACCATGCAAAAACCTCTGCTTTACAGGTACTGGGTAAAGAAACTTCTGGATCACTGAGTGCTGCTGCCTGTGCATAAGATTTTAAGGAAAAATAAGAATAAGGAAACATGGATTTACAGGATTCAGGCCTATTAAATTATAGCTTTTCCAAAGAAAATAATGGGGAACAGTGTAAAAAATTTCCTGAGGTGCCAGCTGGATGGGAATGGAAAAATAAGTTGTGTTTCTTATGATGTGCCAAGTTGGTGAAACTGGAATTTGTTTTGAATAAAAAGGAGAGGAAAAATGCTATCTATACTAGGTGTGATAAGAAGCCAACTACTTTGATTTTAGAGCCTGGGTGAAAAAGCAATTTAATGTTGTTATCATGCAGAACATAAAAAAGATATGCTGGCTATCAGCCCTGCTGGGGTACAAATGCAAAACTGACTCAGTTAAGGAGATATAAATAGTTTGGATACAAAAAGGGTGCTAAAGAGCTGTCTTATGAACTGCTCCCAGTGAGCACCAGGTAATCCCACCCATAAATCCTGATTCCTGCACACTGGTGTAACATTGATATCCTCTGAGTGTGAGAGCACCTGAGGAACCCACTGCTCTTCACCAGTGACAACAATGAACTCACATTCTCTTTGCTTTATGCAAACATCTTTCCAGCAATGCATTTAGTAACTATCTGTAGCTGTTGAGAGGGGAAAACCTAATAAATCCAACAAGATGATGACTTAAGGAATTAAAATAATTGGAATTTCACTGAGCAGCTGCAGGATTTGTGTCTGACTCAGCCTGATTATAGCCTGAGCAAATCAGAAGGATCTCGCCCTATGAGTAGGTCTGAGTTAGACAGAGAAAGCCATTACAGAGCAACAACCTAGACACAGAAAAACATTCAGACACCCTACTGCTTTCCCAGAAGATGCCATGTAGCCCAAATAGCCAATGAAGTCAAACACAGAGAGAAAATGAAATGGAATGTGTGTATGATGTGTATTTTATAAGCTGAACTCTGCAATGGCGGAATATCTGTAAGAGCAGAAATCTGCTAATTCTGCCTAGTGGCCCATTGCACAATGCACTTTTCCCACTTTTTTTAAAATTAGGATACCAATGAACCCACAGACTTACAAATAAAAAGAACATCTGCATCACGAGGCGCTGCTTGGTCACTGATACGACAAATTTAATTTAAAATTTAATTCCTATTACCCTTCCCAGAACACAAGCATATTTTATAAATAGCTGGGTTTACACCATGAACTTCCTCTCCAGCATTCTGATCAAACACATCTGCTGTGCCACTTGTATGACATTTCAAAGACTAAGGCTTGAATGCAAACTAACTGATCCCCACAAAATCCCTGAGATGGAGATCAGTGCTGGCTTCATTCCGCAGAGGAGGCACAGAGCACTCAGGTCTGTCTGACAGATGGTGCCCATACCAACACTGACTGGGAAAAACAACAATGGGCTGATAACAAATGGGATTTGTCACTTTTCCTCCCTGGCTGGTAGAGCTCACACTTACCTGAGTGCAGGGCACACAAAGGGACCATGAAGCAGCCTTTGGAAGGGTGGCCAGAAAGCCACAGGGCAGGAGGAAAAGCATCACTTTGACCAGCCATAAACTCTAGCTGCACAACTGAGAGTTTGCAACAACTTCTCCTCTCAGCTGGCTCTATTTGATGGGTATAAAAGAGCTGCCAGCTGCCTCTCCTCCCAGAGCTGTCTCCTATTTTCTACACCAGAATGCACAGACTAGGTTAGATGCACTGAGCTAGGTTAGAGACAAAATTATGAGCTGCAGCTAATATACCACCCTTGCTAGGATTCCCAGGTTTTTAATACAGAAAATTGGATGCAAATTGAAAGAGGGGAGATTTATGTATGGTATTAGGAAAAATTTTTTATTGTAAGAATTTTAGGTTTTTTTATTGTAAGAATTGTTTTACTGGAACAGGTTGGCCATTGAGGTGGATGCCCCAACCCAGGCCAGTTTGGGTATGGCCTTGAGCAAACTGGTCTAGTGGGACATGTCTCGCCTGTACATGGCAGAGAGGGTTGGGACTAGATGATTTTTAAGGTCCATTTTAACCCCTTAATATTCTAGGATTCAATTAAATGGTACCAAAAATAAGACATTCTTGCAATGCTTTGCAACAGTACAGAGGAGAATTCAGAGAGGGAGCTAAAAAAGAAGCCTTTAGCTGAAGTGTGAAGGTAAGGAAAGACTGTGGGTGATTCTGAAATAAAAGCCAAGGATTTCAAAGTCCAATGTAGCCCTCCTATCAGGCTGCCTTGCAAGGGAACCAGACAGAGTATCTGCTTGTGGCTCTGGAGATTATTATGGTACAAACCACTAACTAATGGCATTTCTTAAGGGAGTATCTTTTTTCTTAGAAAGAGGAGCATGAGGAAAGAAACCAGACTTGTGTGGTAGGCCTGCCAACACAGTTCATATTTGCTAGAAACTGCTCTGTGCTCAGCCAGCAGTGGCATGGCGCTGAGGAGATGGTGCCACCTTGGAAAGAAGGTACTTACGTGTCGCCTGACTTGCGGTAATTCTCGGGGCATTCCAAGGACAGGCAGCGGAAGCCGCCCTGGATGTTGAAGCAGGTCTCGTTGAAAGAGCAGTTGTGGCTTTCTGCAACACACTCATCAATATCTGCCAAAGGGAAACAGGGGTGTGGGTTAAACACAGGCTTCTCCCCTCCTTGCAGGTGCCAGACAATGACAGAATCACAGAATCACAATGTTGGGAGAGACCTTCAAGATCATTGACTCCAACCCATTTCCTGACACCTCAGCTAAACCCTGGCACCCAGTGCCACATCCAGTCCTTTCTTAAACACACCCAGGGATGGTGACTCCACCACCTCCCCAGGCAGGCCATTCCAGAATTTTATCACTCTTTCTGTGAAAAACTTTTCCTAATATCCAACCTGTATTTCCCTTGATGCAGACTGAGACTGCGTCCTATGGCTCTGTCAGTGCTGCCTGGAGAAAAAGCCCAACCCCACCTGACTGCAGCCACCTTTCAGGAGTTGTGGAGAGTGATAAGGGCACCCCTGAGTCTCCTTTTCTCCAGGCTAAACACCCCCAGCTCCCTCAGTGGTTCCTCACAGGGTTTGTGTTCCCAGCCCCTCTGCAGCCTTACTGCTCCCTCTGGATGCACTCAAACATCTCAATGTCCTTCCCAAACTGAGGGGCCAGAACTGGACACAGCACTCAAGATGCAGCCAGTATCCTTTCAGGTACTGCAGAACATGGGGCGCAATTAAACATTACTGCAGGATTGCAAGGGGAGGACAGAAGAACAAAAAAGAAGAACAGTAACCCAACCAACCAGCAAGAAGAAGAAAAGGAAGAGCAGCAGTGCCACTAAGTGGACAAGACCTAAATATTTGCTGACGTGTTTACAGCAGGATATTTCCTTTTAATGGCTAAACCAACTCACAGCATTGGAATTTTCACTGTAAGAATTTTTATTAATATTTTTATTAATATTTTTAAAAGTAGTCTCTACTGAATTACTTTGTAACTGAAATTTCCAGTATATTTATTACAAAAAAACCTGATTTCTTCAAATGTTGAGCTTATGTTGAGCTGAATTACATATCATGTCATAGGAAAGGCGTTTTTTCAAATACAAAAACTGCTATAACTTGTCAGAATTCCACAATGCTTGAGGTCTCCCTGCAGTTGTTGAACCCACCTTGGCAGTTGCGTGCATTGGGTGCCAGCCTGTAGCCAGTGGAGGGACAAGTACATTGAAAGCTCCCAGGAATATTGACACATCTAAAGGAACAGATGTGTCCTCCAGTGGGCAAAGCACATTCATCAATATCTGCAAGGAAAAAAATACACCACTAATTTTCTATGTGTTCATGACACTCAGCCCAGTGCACACGGACAGTGCTCCTGCTATGACCTTCAAATACAACTTAATGATTCTAATTTCTGGGCAATGAAGAAGATCATCAGATATGTGTGGCTCTAGACAACAACATCTAAATAGCAAAGACTTTCAGGAATAAATGGAACTCTGGAGAAAATTAAAAGCTATAAGAGAGCCCAAGAGACAAAGTAATGGATGAGAACCAGCACTTTACAGTGACATGTATTGTCGTGCTTTATAAAAGGGAGGGAGAAGAATAGTTTTATCCTTGTTTTTACAAAAGGAAATCAACATTAGGTATTCTGCCCAAGGCCTCACTGTTTACTAAGCCTTGGAGACCTAAGTCCAAGCTCAGTATCTTGTCCATGAGTCACACCCACATCGGTGACCATGTTCACTGGGGTTCAAGGATGAGGGAAGAGATGAGGATCTGATTCCATGTTTCAGAAGGCTGATTTATTATTTTATGATATATATTATATTAAAACTATACTAAAAGAATAGAAGAAAGGATTTCATCAGAAGGCTAGCTAAGAAGAGAAAAAGAAAGAATGATAACAAAGGCTTGTGGCTCAGACAGAGAGTCTGAGCCAGCTGACTGTGATTGGCCATTAATTAGAAACAAGCACATGAGACCAATCAAAGATCCACCTATTGCATTCCACAGCAGCAGATAATCAATGTTTACATTTTGTTCCTCAGGCCTCTCAGCTTCTCAGGAGGAAAAATCCTAAAAAAAAGGATTTTTCATAAAAGATGTCTGTGACAATCTTCCTTGTATTTGAGAATACGTTAGATCAGAACCAGCCACAAAAAGAGGATATATCAAATATTACCAAGTAATATCATGTATGACATATGTAACACATAAATATGCTTGTATCTCCACTTGCTGAACACTAGAAATTCTGGTAACTCCTCAGGAAGAGACAAATCTCTGTCAAGTTATAAAAGTGTGCCAAGCTACAATTCAGTGTGAACAGCAAAAATGACACCACACATACAAAGAGATGCCTCTAGAAAAGGGCATGGGCGGGAGACCTTCATTAAATACAGTTATAAAATAAAGAAAATACTGAAGAGACTCAAATGTTAAAATGAAAAAATTACATGGAATTGCTTATGTTTGTTGCAGCAAGAATAAGGAAGGAGCACCACAGGGCTCACCTTCACAGGAAATGCCATCGATGTCGCTGAGCTGGAAGCCCCGGCGGCAATAGCACTGGTAGGAGCCGTACACATTGGCACACTCTTGGCTACAGGGGTTGCTCTCACACTCATTCAAATCTGAAAGGCAGAGTTATACACCTGAATCACAAATTTCTTGCAATGATCACCACTCCTAGTACTGGAATTGGATAAAATTTTGGAATGTAATTTTTTTAATTGAAAAAAGATGGCACACGTCACTGAGTAACTTGGAAATAGGGGGCTCTCAGTGTGCTACTCTTAAGAGGCAGTATAGGTTAATTTTTACTGTGCTATAATTTCCTCCTGTACTTCAAGGTGTGAGACTGGGAGGGAGTCTTTAGGCCAACACTTATGTTTTTGTGTCTGGATATCAGCAAGACAGGTTTTGAACCTGATTGAGTTGAATCTCCCTTCAAAGTGCAGCAAAAGCAGACCCATGGACCTCTGCATCACAGAATCACAGAACCTATCAGGCTGGAAATTACCTCCAAGACCATCGAGTCCAACCTGTGACTAAGCTTCATCTTGCCACCCAGACCAGAGCACTGAGTGCCAGGTCCAGCTGTTCCTTGAACATCTACAGCAGGGGACTCCACCACCTCCCTGAGAAGTCCCTTCCAATGTCTCACCACCCTTTCAGGGAAGAAATTCTTCCTGATGTCCAACCTGAACCTTCCCTGGTGCAGCTTGAGGCTGTCATCCTGTCCTGCTAATGATGCACTCTAAGGGTGATATATTCAAGCTGTGGGCTATAGTGGCCTCAACTAAGCACAGCAGCATTCATGTAATCAGAGATTCTGCACTGTGATGATTTCTCATGCCATTCCAGTGCAGTCTTGCAAGGTAAAATATAAAAAAAAACAACAAATAAAAAAATAAAAAGTAAAAAAGTAAAAGTAAAATTAAAAAATTTAAAAAACAGCTATTAAAAAATTTAAAAAACAGCTAAAAGAGCAATAGCTGTGTCACTATAGGACACAAAATAACACGATGCGCACACGCAGCTCTTCCAAGGTTAAAAGAGAGTTTTTAATTTCTGACTCCAACATTTATAGATTTCCAAAAGTGACAGTGGATTGGAGGGTGAAAGTGCCACCTCTCCAATGACACTGGACAAACCAACAGTCCATCAAATTTCTCCTCCTCCATAAAAGAACACAAAACAATAAGTTATTTACATAAAGTGCGTGAGAAAGTTCGTTACAAGAATGTAAACATCAGAAGGCTTAGAAAAACTTAAAAATCAGGTGACAGAGCTGTTTCTCACATTCCATAACTGACAGCCCTACCTTCACAGGATCTGCCATCAGCTGAAAGCTTGAAGCCCATGGTACAAGTGCAGTAGTAGGAGCCAGGAGTATTCTCACACTTGTGAGCACAGAGGCGGCCTGGGTAGCGCCTGCATTCGTTGATATCTGCAATGACAAACACACAGAGAGCTCTGTGGATGGATGGGCTGCCCCACTGCAACACCAGCCTGGACAAGAATGTGATTATAAAAGCTTGATTGTTGTTTTCCAGATTTAAATTTGATACTAAAGAGAGAAGATGCCCTCAAAATGCTCATTTAGAAGCACACCAGAGTATAATTGGATTAGATCTATACAGGAGAAAGTTGCTTTGATCTTCCAAAGGAATCTTTTGCTGTAGGTGCTGATAAAAATATTACAGAAAACAATTACACATACTCTCACAACCTTACCTTTTAACAGGACAGCAGATAACATGTTGACAATACTAATACAGCTTCCTTTGAAGTACCAGCAGTTCTTTAATATGGTTTTAGAGCCAGCCAAATAACATAGCAGTCAATTCTGCATTCTGATAACAGAGGCTATGCACAGAGCAGTAGCATTCTTTACACAGGATCATTTTGTAAGTGCTATGGCTGCAGGTATTTAGGTTGATGGTGCAACTTACCAATGCAGGTCCTGCTGATGACATCAAAGCTGTAGCCAGCTTTGCACTCGCAGCGATAATTGCCTGGGGCATTGATACAGACGTGCCCTTCTCCACAGGGCTGGTTGGAGGATGAGCACTCGTCCACATCTACAGCAAAAAGTACACTTCTAACTATGCAGGCTGAGAGAAGAACATGTTAACATATTTTTTTGGTCCTCTGGTGGTTATAAAGTGTTTTGGAACAGAAAACAAGGTGTTATCGTGCTCTCAGCTTTTACAAGATCAGAGTCACAAATCCAAGCTATTCCTACCAAAGCAGGTTAGCTCTAAGGTGTCCTTAATGTTGATGGACTTGGGATGAAAACAATGAAGTAATCAGGCAATCTTTGGAGGAATTCAGGTGCAAAATTGTTTTATTATGCATATTCATATTTGTGAATCATATTTTCATTTAGTCTAAGATGTCTGAGATCCAGAGTCATAAGTAGAGCTTTGATAAGCCACTCACAGAAATTGAAAACACATACAAAAATGCCTGTCTTTGCTAAAACCATCTCAGTTAAAAGCCAGCCAAATCTATATTCTTCAGTGTTACTTGAATGGCTTCTGTGGGGCGTTAAGTCGACCTTGAGTTACTTCTCAGTAATAAGGAGATTTGGGATCACACAGCATTATTCCATTGATGCAGTCACAGCCAATGCCATTTATGGGGTTGATAACAATTACTCCCCAAAATGTAGGATTTCCTGAGTTTTATGAAGGACAGAGGGTGGATGCTTGACATTCTTCAGTTGCTGGGACTGCCATGAGGGAAAGAACAGTATCAAGAATTGACTGTGGGAATGACAAAAACCTGGACAAAGTGCAAGAAACTGGTAAACATAAATTATTTATCTGAGTTATTTTCTTAGAACTGCTTTTTCTTCCCAGCTGCCACTCACCTACACATCTTGTTCCATCTTCATTGAGGTGGTAACCTCGGCCACAGCTGGGTGAGATTCTCTGGCAGGTGAAGGAGCCATCAGTGTTAATACAGATCTGCCCAGCTGGGCACGGCATGTTGGTGCTCAGGCACTCATTGATATCTGCAAGAGCACAAGTCAGTGTAACTCTTTCTGGTCCCAACAGGTTTAAGGCAAGATGCTCTCATTATGTACATAATGAGAACTTCACAGAGAAAAGTTCTGCCTGTGGGAGAAGACAACTGTTCATGACATTTTAGCTCCACTGATACAAAGCTTCCAGAGTGAAAACCGGGGAGGTATAAAAGCCATAGAAACCACTGAAAAACAGTGGAAATTTGGTATAGAACTGGTATTTGTTTCAAAGCCTTTAAAAGTCTCTCCTAAACATACTGATCAACAGTTCAGTTCACCAGCTTAACCAGTTCTGCTTCAGCCTGTGTGTTCTGATGGACCTCTTAGCTTCTACATGATGATCAGAGTCACAAATCCAACAACAAAATCCCCTTAACTCCACATAGAGTAGCATTTGATTCCCAGTGCATAAACTTAGGCTGTGAAACTGCCTAAATGTTTTGAGCAAATGCATTTTATGTGTCTTTACTGATGTTCATGACAGCAAGTTAATCAAAATCTGCCACAGAGCTGGCATTACCTGTGGCAGGCGTGTGCTTGCAAAGGGCTTGCTGTGCACAGGCACTGGCCCCCCTCATTTTAAAGGCTGCAGTTTTGTTTTCAGTCTGTTTCCAGTGTCAGATTTCAACTCTACAGGAGAGCAAGGGGCTGATAATGAGTGCAACTTGGCAGCAGCTGCTGCTCGGCCAGTTCCACAAGTCCAAGGCTTGCTATGCCAATGGGGGAATTAAAAGTTGAGTTGAGACTTGAAAATAATACACAAGGGAGTAACTGATAGATTTGTAGGTCACATTAGACAGATCCATATAAAGTCTGCTGGAAACCAGTAATTTTAATGGATTTATATGAAGGGTATAATTCTGGTTTTGGGGAGTCTTGGAAACAAGGCATTGGCCTGACAAGATTGTCATCAGTCTTTAAAGTGAAACTCCTCTCCACAGTATGTTATACCTGTCCCATCTTCTCATACACAATAAGATGGGCTTTAACATGGGACAGGTCTGGAAAGACCTACAAGCCTGTAAAACCAAGCAGACTAATATCAAAGGGTGTTCCAGAGAATGCCATACTTACAGATTTCTACACAAACCTTTGGCTAAAACCTTTTGGATAGAGTTAGAAAAAATATATGACAATTTTTTTACACATTTTGCTTCAGATAAAACACCCAAAGACTTAAGCAGCTAACCACCTACCCAACAAAGTACAACTTTTCTCCCAGCAGCATTTGAGCATTCCCCAAGACAAGAGCAAGCCTTACCAATACAGTTGCCCAGTGCATCCTGTATAAACCCACTCATGCACTGCAGCTTGGGGCGGCAGCGGAAAGATCCTGGAGTATTCTGACAGATAAAATCGGGGGGGCAGTTATGAGTACCAGTCTCACACTCGTCAATATCTGGTACGTCACAAAAAAAAATTGTTAGCAGGAATTAGACGGGTTCCTTCATTGCATTTCAAAAATATGACATAATTAAAATCATCACATAGATTAATCCTCAGTGTACCTTCCTGGAATCCTGTGATCCAGGATCAATCTGACTTATTACCTCAAAAAATATCTCAATAAAACCAGATAGGTTAAGAATTTTTTACAATTTTACTATTAATTTTATATATAGGGGGGTGTCTGTGCATATCATGCTTTGCAAGTTTAGTTCTTACAACTAAATGATTCAAAATTATTATAGACTACCTAAAGCATCACATTCAGCCTTGATTCAGCACTGTGCTGGGATTTGAAGTCAGGAAGATTTAATAAGCCAACTGCAATTTTAATTTTAGCTTTAGATCCAATGCAGATATTGTTCATTTCTTTCATAAGTGAATTAATTGACCTAGATTCCCATCCATATTAAGGCTTGAAATCCCTGCATTACCATGCTTTAAAATGCACATAAATATTACTTCTGATTACTTTAATATTCTACTCCAGTTCAGAATAGACAATAAATATTTCTGAATAAATTATTGTTCATGTAAAGCAGATAAAGGAGATAACAGCAAATGAGGCTTCATTCAGGAAGGTAGTCCTGTCCACATAAAGCAACTAAAATGTAATATTTGCCAACTGGCAATGGGATTAAATCTCCTAAAGCTATCAAAATATAGAAAATCTCCAGCAAAAGGATAACTCATCTTTCTCATTCATGTTGATACAACAGTAGCCCCAGAGCTTTGTGGGACTTAAAAAATGCATGTGGAGACCATTTGAATTAATAATGAAGTGGGTTTAGCAGGGTTCTACATGTAGCACAGCTCAGTCATGTTACTTGGCATTTAAAAACCATACATGACTATTTTTATCTCTTCACATAGCATTAATAATTAACATTATTAGCATATCTTACCCAGATAAGAACTTTCTAGCCTTAGTTGTGGGTATAATTTACTATCTGTGCTCTTTTTTGTCCAACAGAAAAATATGTTAATCCTTGCTAGTAAGCTATTTGTTGACCTAAATCTGATATTATTCAAATCAGTGGAAGTGTAACTTTAAAGGGATCACAGTTACACCATGATACTTTCAAAAACATTATGTGATGTTCTGCAGGTTTGGCACTGGAGTTTGTTCATCAGCTTTTTTTATTCAATCTATTTATTATTCATCACTGATCAGTTCCTACAGTAAAACCTTACCTAGAATTTTGGTTGAGTTAATTTACTCAGTGGAAAGAAATTAGTTTATTTATAAAGCAGTCTAAGCTTAGGGGGAACAGACATGGTGAAAACCAATTCCACATCAACCAGAGTTTGCTGCTAATTTATATCTCTATAAAGGCAGCACACCAGTTGAAGTTACAGATGCACATAAGAGCATTCTTTAAGCTAGACGGAACTTGAAACAACTAACTTTTTTAGTAAGGAGGACTGTTACCTTTGTGTTCAAACACAGCTACTCAAGAACAGTGGTTTTAACCCTTTTACGTTTTTAAATCCCTAGGAATGCTGGGATTAAGAAATGAATCCCTTTGTAACCTCCTGAGGATAAAAGCTTGCTTTCTTTTCCTAAAGATGCATCTACCCTCATATTTTCAAACTGAATCACCTGGTAGCTCCACTTGCCACACTTTGTTTCACACTCCAGATTGTGCAAACTTGATTCATTCAGGTGCATCCAAACCATCAGATATGCTCCATGAGGTACTCCACTCACAAATGAGCTATCAATCCCACAGACCAGACTGGAGCTAGCCAGAAACAACCTCCAGGGTATTGTGTGTATTGTGAGTTCTGGCCTTGCTAATCACCCGGTTTAGTCCCCAGAGCAGCTCCTAACATGCAACACAAACAGCCAGTGTGAAATGCAGTCATCTCTGCTGGAAATCTTTGCAGCAGCCCCCAACTGCACGATCTGGTTATTTGCTGGGAAAACTGCCATCCTTGAAGTGTGTGTGCCTCAGTTACGTGTGTATTTACCAAAAGCCAAAGAGCATGACACAATGGTGTGCTTAGTTTTTAATTTAAGCCTGGAAGATGCTGGTTTCTGTGCACAGGACATACCTTTGCAACGACTGTCATCCGTGAGCTCGTAGCCAGTGCCGCAGCTCGTGTCGCGCTGGCAGCGGAAGGATCCCAAAGTGTTGACACAGGTCTGGCCAATCCCACAGTTGTGTGTCCCAGTGATACATTCATTAATATCTACAACAGGCAAAATTATTTAAAAATAAATAAGAGAGGGCAAATAAGAAGCATGATGTCCCTGGGAAAAGACCAGGTGGAAGGCTCGCTATGAGCACACCTCCAACCAGGCATTCCTCTGAGCATCTGAACTCAAAGGTGGGGATTTGGCCTCACATCCACATCCTGCTACACTGCTGTCACCAGGACATCAGCCAGCGAAGACATTGGGATCCTGTTGGAACCAGGACTTGCTGATACATTGTACTTAAGAGGAGGAAGTTTAACTGAGAGAGAGCAGAGACTCAACATCATCTAACTGTGTCTAGTAGTCAATGATGTCTCTGGATATGTCTGAAGTTGTTACAGCCAGGATGTGTAAACACGGTCTGCTGTTGGCAGTGTTTGGTTTGTGTTGGACTCAATGATGTTTAGGGTCTTTTCCAACCTCAGTGATTTCATGGTCAGATTATAGTGACTTTATGAAAGAGGCAAACTTTCAGAAATCCTCGCCTTGCTCTGCATCCCACCAACATATAGTTGAGGGACTCTCTGAGCCAAGTTGTGACTTTCTACTTCACAGCTACTGATAGACATTTCCTTTGTGAAATTATTTTTCACTTTAACTTTGAATGCATAAGAAAATCTGACATCCATGTGTATTAAGTGTAAAAGCTCTTCCTTTTCCCATGTCCAACTAGGTTAGTTTTAATCTGACCAATCACCAAGATTTATTTTATATTCTGAAGTTTCTATCTGAGGTACTTAAGATTACATTTCCAGTCACTGACAGAAAAAGGCACTCTTCATCTGAAACACCTGAACAGCCCTTGAACAGCTATGCAGGATGGGCAAGGTGAGCTGTGCCCTGGAAGGGCTCACATCCCTCAGCTACAGGGAGCCTGGGCTCACTAGCTCAGAACCAAATGCCACATTGCTCATGCCTGGAGTCAAAGGCAACCTCGATCCCAGCCCATCTCATTTGATGCCACAGATCAGAATATGCTGACTTGGAAGGCACCCACAGGGATCATTAAATCCAGCTCCTGGCCCTGCACAGACACCCCAACCATGCCTGCACAGACCCCCCAACAATCCCCCCTGTGCATCCCTGAGAGCCTTGGCCAAGCCCTCCTGGAGCTCTGGCATTCCCTGGGGAGCCTGGGCAGAGCCTGACCACGCTCAGGGGTGCAGGAAAAATCAGTTCTTCTTCTGGGAGAAACTAACAATCCTCCCTTGACAGTTGCCATGCTGTTCATGGAGTCCAGAACATTAATCCTTTCTGTCAGTTGTGTCCTTAACAAGCTAAAGAATCCTACTCTATTTATTTTGTCTGCCTTATCAATAACAATCCACTTTTACAAGAGAGAATACGAATTCTGTTTTTGTTTTATTCACAACAACAAAATCAAACTCTGCCTCTTCTCCATTCTAAATTCTCCACCTTTTCCACTGGCCCTTTTCTTAACTTAATTTCCCCACAATTCTCATTTCAACACTCCATTCAAATCAACATTTTATGACTTCATCTCTTTCCCCAGCTGACATAAGCATATTCTGCTCTCTTCTCTCTGGGTATTTTTGTATTTGTTCTTGCTCTTTTAAAACAAGAATGTTTACAATCAAACCAATGGCTTTATTTCTTTTACCTTCACAGGTGATACCATCTGGTTGAAGCTGATATCCAACAAAGCAGGAGCAGACATAACTGGATCCTGTGTCTCTGCACTGCTGGGAGCAGGGACCACCACCTAATGAACATGTTTAAAGGCCTCATGTAATTAAGAGGCTCTTCACAGGAACTGAAACAAACCACTAATTTACAGGATACTTGGTTTATTTAGAAAATAAGTTAATACACATATACAAAAGAAAGGGCTAAGCACTGAAAGCTCTAAAAATTAATGAAAGAAGGATTATTGTGACAAATAGAAAGGGAATACTACAGAGAATTTACACAAAATTTGGCTCATAATTAAGAAAACCTTTGCTGACCTTGTTAAAATAGAAATTAATATAAAAATGTTTCATAATCTAAAAATAGAGAAAAGCTTATATATTTCCAACAACAAATATTTGTTGTAAAGCTGCAGATATTCTTAGTACAAATAGAACCCATATCCTGCTTTTAGAATGGCTGGATAGGCATTAAACAAAAGGTGTGAGATAGGCAGAATCCATGTGAGAAATTGCAGCTATAATATGTCATTATAAATAGTTTTTTAAGTACAACGATTTCTAATGAGGACAGGGACATTAATGCATCACTGAAAATTAGGTGGAACCATAGTTTTGCAGTTGAGATCAAGATCCTCTGCTCTCTGAATTTGTGCTAATACTGTGAGCTCCATCCTGACACAGTAAAACCTGTAGTGGGAGTGTTAGAAGAACAGAATTAATTTCCCCATGTTATATGAAGGTCCTCCAAAACAAATTGCTGGAAGTTCCATTTGCTAGGAAATTTAAGTTTCCCCTGTTAAAGTTCAGGAAATTAGAAGTTTTGGCATGCCAAGTTTATCAGAAAATATACTGTAGACAGAACCACCAATTGTCAATTAGCAAGACCAATCCATCTCCTGCAGGCAGCTGATTAACTGAGAAATACAACAACTGATTACATGAAGAAATAATGCTAGGAAAATATGTAACACATATTTCTATGTCATCTCCTCTAATTAGCAACTGGAGACAAGGAGGAGAGGCACTGCTGACTCTGGCTCACTAATGACCTGGTAGATATTCCCACCCTCTCCAGAATGTAACAGCTGTAGAACGTGGAGCACAGTAAATAATTTTTCAACTGGAATATAAGCCTATTAAATTGATTTTATCCTAAATACATTTCTGAGCTCTGAAATGCTGGCAGAAAACAGTGAATCACTGCTGGTTTTGGTTTATAGACATGTAAATCATAAGTGACAAGCAATAAATCAGAATATTTAGCACAGCAATATTCCAAATGCACATTTCCAAGGAGGCAGAGCAGCATGAATAATCAGAACAGCCTCTTTTGTCTTCCTTTTCTTCAGGTGATGCATCTCAAATATAAACAAGTTTAATTTCATATTTAAACACCCTGATATTCAAACACCAGGAGAATAATAAAATATGCACATATTTAATATAGGATCACCACATTCTGAAAAATCCAAAGTACTCCACAGGTTAAAGGGTGGCACTTCTGAGGTATTACCCACAAGAGGTTAAGTAGAAGTTAAATGTATTGTCTCAGCTTCAGTTGGATAAGATGGACTGCACTGTGAGAGACAATGCCTCCCTTATATTTGGGCACTATTTAGGCATCACATAATGGCCCATTACTCCTTGGAAAAGCTCTTCCTCATGTTTTATTTTTACCCATAACCATCCTAGGCAAAGGGCTTTGGCTAGATTTAATTTGGCTTCACTTTACAGAAAGCAATCACAGCAGAGCTGGCCAGCAGGACTCACCTCTGCAGCCATCATGCAGATAAGGATCTTCTTGGTCCAGCTCCTCCTTTGAAATGTCAACTAAAAAGAGGAGAGATAGGCATTAGAGGAGAAGGCACTTTTCTTCTCATTGTAAAACACTGTGTGCTTGGGATGGGACTCACACCAGGGTTTTGGACAAACCAGAACAAAATTAAAAAGCATTATTTACATATTTTACAGCTATTTCTTACTTAAATTTGACATTCAAATGCTCATGGCCATGGGGCACTTTTCATCTGAGTGATTCAATATGAAAGTCATATGTGATCATAGATTACATGTGGACTGATATTTTCAAACACAGGTTCTTAATGCCAGGCATTTAACCAGAGCTTAACCTCATTTCCATAAGGCACATTGTTGGGGCATGCTTGGCTTCCACTGACTTTGTAGTAGCTTGGGGTACTCAGAGATTTAATGAGAATCAGATTAACCTCAGCTATTTATTTGGATTTCATTTCAAAAAGAACTCCACACCTAAGTTTTTGGGCACATACTTAGAGCATTCTTTCAAATATACTTATATACGTCTACTTTTTATATATATATACACACATATATATAAATATTTATATATTTATATAAATTTATATATTTATATAAATTTATATAAATATATAAATATAAATATATAAATATATACTTATTGAAGAGTTTTGATCTGTGGTATTCCTGCCACACATACATATTCCAAGAGTCCATTCTCTCCACATGAGGACATACAAGGGCCAAAGACATCTTGAACTCACTGCATCCCCAAAGAACCAGCTAATGGACTTTCTCCAATCCCACAGCTTTGAACACAGGGGCAAAGGTAGGTTGGTAGTATGCAAAAACACAATCCCAAAAGCCCCAAACAAATGAAAGTCTATAAGGGTCAGTCTTGTACTTATTCATCCTCTTCAGCTCTGTGGACTAGTTTTGGAAAAGGGTGTCAGGAGCTGCTGCCATCTAGGTACCCTTCTTTTTTGGTAATAAAAGAAAGAGTTTCCACACTTCCTGGAGATCTCAGTTGTCCCAGGCACTCCAGGCATTTCAAATACCCCTGGTTTGTGAGCATTTGCCTCTCACACAATGGCAACGTTTGCATTCTGCTGAGCTGGCAAAGGCCCTCTAGCTTCCCAACACAATTCTAAGAATTGTTTTTTGATTTTCATTTTAATTAAACATTTTTTCAGTGGGCAAAATGCCAGTAAAATTAATAGCTTTTATTCAGCTTCCAAGGTAAGATCATTGGTTGCCAAAATAAGCTCTCATACATTTAAGTTGACACCAGAAACTGAGTGACCTCTTTCTGCCTCTTATTTTTAACAGCAGCCTTTCAGCTATCACTAGCCCAAAAAAATGAGTTCCAAAACATGCATCAATAAATTACTCAGATGAGATGTCACATTAGAGGAATTCCAACAGAAATAATTTAAAGTGAAAACACTCCTTGCACCCTGTATCATTTTATGTCTCGCTCTTTTAGGTATGCAATAAAATACCTGGCTCCTTTTTGGGAGGATAATCACTGATGGACAGATCAATGTCTTTAAAGTGTGCAATAAAATACCTGGCTCTTTTTTGGGAGGATAATCACTGATGGACAGATCAATGCCTTCTTGGCCTTTTCCACAGCAGGTCCTGAAGACAATTCCACACTGATATCCCATCTTTGGGTTGGGCTCACAGCTCTGTCCTTGAACTTGGGCAGCCTTCCCCAGCAAACAACAGTAACAGCATGTCTGTTAAAAAGAAAATGAAAATATTAACAAAGTCAAAGTAATGTGAGCTTTGATAATGATGTCAGTGGTTATCTCACCTTGGCACTGATGGAAAATTTTCTACAAACTCCTCAAGAACAGCACAGAAGCAAGGACAGGACAAGTTAATCCTGAGGAGGCTTCCTTTATTTTAAATTGAGAAGATGCTGCTGATTTATTCAGTTTTCTTCCTTGCTGTCAGAAAGCAGCAAAAGTGTTTGGCTCTCTGAAACTGATGTCTGACAATTGCTTCTGTCATATGAAAGCACATTAAGGCTTTTTTTTATTAGATTTGTCTTCCAGACTCTATTTTGCTTGAAGAAAACTGCCTGCACCATTACACAGAACAGATGAAACATAAAATAACCAAACTTTCAACTACATTCCTGTATTTTGGTGCTTTAAGCACCACACCTGCTAAAAAAGAAGGCGACCATGAAATGCTTTGCATTACTTTGAGATGTTCTAAGTTTTCCCTTGTAAGGAATTACATGCTTCTCTCCCTGCACTGAACTGAAAGGCACTTTTAAAACTCAGAGCAGCGTGAAGTCAAGACAGTAACAGCATCCTGAAGTATGCAAGTTTTCCATTTTGTGTGAAGCCATTGAATGCACAACAGAAACTCTTCTGTGCTGCAGGGCTGGAACTCCTCTCTCCTGGGGTGTTGTTTCCATGCCCTCCCAGTCTCTAGGATGCATTTTTTCCCTTATTTACTCTTGTTTGGTGAGATGGTTGCTACTACCCACTTTTTTTACCAGGTCCTCCAACTACTTCCATCCAGTGGCAGATGCTCCAGTTTCATCCTATTATGTCTGGGATAATTCCATCTTTCCTGGCTTTTTTGGATGACTTTAGAAATAAACCCTCGATGATTGAAACATTTCACAATATTTATTCTAACACATCAAGCAATTCCCTGAGGCATCCTTCTCAAAGTTCTTAAATATGTGACGATAATTTTGACAATATTCAATTTTCCCAACCATAAATTAGAAGACAAAACATGAAAGTGAGCTAAACATTCATTACTTGACTTACACCTGCATATTTTTTATAACCAAATCTTATTTAGTTATTGAATAGGCTGATGCTTTGACAAATTCTGACATTATATAATTCTGGTACCCTCACTGGCTTCTGCTGCAAGACTCAGTCCACTTCTTTATCTTGTCACAGGATCTTCATATTAGGAGTTGCAGAGTTTGTCTGGAATTTTTTTGAAGAGTGATCACTAATTTTGCCCTTTTTTGAACTGTTGAACAGCCCTAAGTTCCTTATTTCTTTCAGCCTGAGCCACCACTTGAAAAGCCTCTGTCTGCAGCTTGTGTGAAACTTCAAGTACAGAACTTGCTAAATCTTGCAATATCTCTAAGACACTGCATCTTCAATTAACATAACTGTGTGCCCTGAACCATTTGTTCCAACCCATATTTATTCTAACTGTGCATGATATATCTTGATTTAACAGCTTGATAATGAGAATAATTTATGTTTCTATACCTCAGCTAAAATGATACAGAGATGGAAAGTGTCAAGTGTTATCTTGATTGGTTTTGCATGGCTTTTGGTAGTGAGGGGGGCACAGAGGTGGCTCCTGTGAGAAGCTGCTGGAAGCAATCTAACCTTCATATCAATTGAGTCCTTGAGGTGTTTGCAGCCATTTTCCAAAGGCTGCCAGTTGCCTGAGAGCAAATTATGATGACCATTTATTTGTTAGCTTGAACCATCACTGCTTTCATGGATGGTACGAACTAAAAATCAAGTTGTTATTCTACCCTTTCACTGCCTGTAGGCCTCTGCTTCTTCAGTCACCCTAATAATAATATCAAACTTTTTCCCCTCTGGTATTAGCAAAATCCCATGAAGCTTCCCAGCCATGCCTGGCTCCCCATGTTTGAGTAAACAGTGGTCAGCTGTGTCCTACCCGAATTCCTATGATCCCTTGGCTGTCTTCTCACAGAAAGGAACAAAGGAGTAAAGTTACATGTGAGAAATTTGAAGATCTAATTTTTGGTGTGACTAGAAAGCACTTGAAGTTCTTTAGATTAATAAGGTCTTTTGATTATGTAAGGTTTACAATACTTTTACAATATTTCTTATTATTTATGTTCAGATTGAAGTTGGCAGTTTTGGTGTGAATCCTGTAATAACTCTGCTTTTGGTATCTGTCCACAAGAGGTCTCTCCCTTGCTGAAATCCCTTAGATGCTAACCAAAACCCCACTCATAATTCAGAGGAATTTTCCAGAACTCTTAAAGAGCTAAACTTCTCAAAGAGAAGGACAATGCAAACAACTTTAACAGAGACATGAGGTGCAGGTGGGAAAAAAACATTCACATGTGAGTCAAATAACCTTCAGGCCAACCCTAAATAACCTCAATTCCACCTCTTGGAGACAAACAGGAGTATCTCTGTGTCAGGACCCAGGACACCCCTCTGAGTGCCCTGGGTGATTCAAGACCTTGGCAGGGGGTTCAGAGATCTTGGCACAGAGTCAAAAACACCTGTGCATTTGATTTTAGTAATGGAAAAAAATACCAACTTTGTGTGAAGATTTACAAGCCACAAGAGTTTGAGTAGAATGATAGTTAATTTGTCACAGGGTGAAAAAGTAGAAATTTGGGGTTTTGGAATGGGGGTTCAAGAATTAAGATGGAGGAATATGGGCACGGCCTGTCTTTCTCCTTCTTCTTCTTGTCCTTCATCTTCTGCTGTGATGGTGACACTGTTTGATTGGTTTAGAGACAGACTGTCTAACATAAGTGATAGGCATTGGAAAATTATTGTAAATAAAGTACACATAGTTCTTAGTATAAAAAGCTAACATCACCCCAAGGGCAGTCACTGTGCCACAACCCAACGTGCTGGACAGATCTCAGCAGGTCAGAGAAGGAATGTAATAGATAAGAGAAAATAAACAACCTTGAAAAGCAGAACTGACAAATCTCAACTTCTTCAACAGGCGCAAAGGGAAAAAAGACTTTTTAATACCTTAGGAGCCATTTCAATCACACAAAACCCAAGATCTCTGATGCCTCACCTTGAAGTATTCGGCCTCACACGTGGAGTTTTTGGCAATATGGGAGTCACATTCCTCACGCGCGTTGGCAAATTCAACCCCATCAGAGCAGGACTGCTTCTCCAGCTGGCTGCGGCAGCACTGCACCTGGGTCATGCTGCAGCAGCAGGGAGGAAAGGGGAGAAAAATGTCACATATGGGGCAGGAGCACATGATGCAACATTTGAGAATTAGTACTTATACTATCTATGTGGAAAGAGGTTTCTGTGGGAGCAATGTTAAACATAAAGATATTCTCTGGGAGGAGGCAGATTGTCTGTGTGACATGGTTAATACAGTTTCACTGCTGATCTACCTTGCAGTCTGTCCTAGCACCTTTTTTAAACTTCAACCACACCTGCCTCAGGACTCAAGGAACTCGGGGCTGCATTCTGGCATGTTTGTGACAGCTGGTGGCTGGTGGATGGAAGGGAGAAGTTATTGCATTTGGAGGGTCCCTCGTGGCAGGAAGGAATGATGAATCTGACTCCATGTTCTCAGAAGGCTAATTTATTATTTTATGACACTACAATATATTAAAGAATACTAAACTGTCCTATACTAAAGAATACAGAAGGGATACTTCCAGAATGCTAAAAAGATAGTAATGAAAACACGTGACTCCTTCCAGAGCCCCGACACAGATTGGCCAAAGAGTGAAAACAACTCGCACCAGAAATCCAATGAAACAGTCACCTGTTGGATAAACAATCTCCAAACACATTCCAAAGGAGCAAATCAGAGGAGAAGCAAATCAGATAATTATTGTTTTCCTTTTTCTCTGAGGCTTCTCAACTTCCAGGAGAAAAATCCTGGGCAAAGGGATTTTTCAGAGAATGTGAATATGACAAGAAGTCAGGCCCTGAATCTTGTGAAAACCTGCAATCCCAGTCTAGCCCTGCCCCAATTCAACAGGTATGGCATGAGGAAGGAAGATGAGACCATTGTTCTGTGGGACACCTGGAGATCATGGAGAGAAATGAAGAAATCAAGGGAAGTCACACTGAGAAACTGCAGAGTGTATTGCAAGCAAGGGGAAAAGAAAGACAAGGGAAAGAAAAGTATTACAGGGCAGGGAGATGTGGAGAGGAGACAGAATTAAATTGTGCAGGAAACTTAGTTTTGTTACACTGCTCATTAAATCACTCTATTTTATCTCAATGCCAGTGAAAAAACTGGAAACTTGTTCCTGCAGGGGAAAACAATCTGCATGAGGAGGCTTTAAAGTCCTGCAGTCTGATTGCTGCTGTCACATGAATACAAAGGCCAGGAAAGATCTTTCTCCACTCTGCCTTTATGTGTAACTCTGCTTTGCTGCGTAGTTTTGTGGATAAAGCTCTTCCACCACTACTTTCTGTTACAGACACTGGGAAACAGAAAAAATATCCTGTACTCCTGAAAATCCCCTGTTCCACTGCCAAAAAATTTGATAATATCAGGAAGAGGAGTGGGTTAGTGGAACTACTGAACTACAGGCTTTTCCCACCATCACCTGAGATAAATGGCTTACCATTCATCCCCTCTGAAGGAGCTTTCCTGCCCTCCAGGACCATGGAATGACCTTTCAGCTCCCAGGGACTCCCTCTGCTCTAAGGCCAGGCAAAAGCAGGGGACATGTGAGTACCGGGCTCAGATCATGGATCTCTGTGCATGTGGGTGAGGCCAGCTTGTCCAGATACATTCCTGAAGATCCCAATTCCTATTTATTGGATTGTGCATGGATCACTTACAATCCAAGCCACTCTAGAATTATACAGTTCCATCATTAGTAATGGTCTGACTGTGCAGTTCCCACATGGACAAAAACAGCCATCATATTTCAATGCATAGGAATTAGAAGCCAGGATAAATTCATGAACAAACTATTCAAAAATGGACTCTAAAATCATAGCAAGAAGTTAAGCCCAGGACAGTAACTTTATTTGGCAGGATATTTGAAGTTTTTGATATCTGATTTAGTTCCAGTTTGGAAGAATATGTAGCTTTTTTGTTGCTGAGATTCCCTCTGAAGCAGAATTTCCATTCCCTGCCCAGCTCTGGGGTGGTCTGACTTTCAGGGCTTTGGAAGCCTCTAAAAACTGAACTCCAAGCCCAAGAGTGTGGGAGCAGAGACTTTCCAGCCTCTTTACCCCTTCAGATTCTCTTGAGGAGCTAGATATGTCAGCCACAGACAAGCAAACAAATAAACAAACAACAGCAGTCTTTCAGTAGGTCTGTTTGATTCCTGGTGTGGCTTTGTTTTTTCCAAACACCAGCCAACTCTTTGAAATCTCTGAAAAACAGGCAATTTCAACCAAAACAAGAAAGTTTGTTAAAATGTTTCCCACAGCTGTATTCATAAGTCATGTGGTCCACCCCAACTGTAATAAGGAATTAAACATCAACTGGATGCTAGATTAAAATACCATTTGTTCATTCTGAGAACCACAACAACAATAAAATCACACTTCATTGCCCAAATCCTACAGCCCAGTTGCACTGGTAGCAAATATTGCTGGAGACTCCAGACACCAGTGTGGCAGAAACAGAGGCAGAAATCCTTGAAAGATGGTCACAGGTGTCTCTCTGGATGACAGACTCAGCTAAAACCTGCTCCCTTTCTGCTCCCCAGCAAGGGGAAGGAGCCAACAGAATATTTAGACTTGTCTCTTGGTGTTATACCTTCAGGTGTACCATTAGTAGTCTGGAGACCATTAAAATATTGGTCCCTAAAAATAAAGTAAAGTAGCCACCTTTCTATGAATCTGGTTTTTTTAATTAGGAGTAATACTTCAAAAAGACAAGAGATGTTTTTTCTTTATCTGCCTTATTCTTTTCAGTTAAAAGAGAGCAGTAAAATTTTTCAGAAAATAAACAGGTACTCACAATATGGCAGATAAAGAAAATATTGAACTAAATATTGAACTTTTAGGAGCATGAGGCCTCATAAGTGATGTTCATTCAGGATGTTTCAGGTAAAATCATGCATCTCTAAAAGAGGAGTTTTATTCATGGCTCACTAGTGAACAAAAATCACCAAGACATTTTAAAAAATCCTTATTCATTGTTTCAGATGTTGATCTAAAAGTTATTTCACTACTAGATAATTTGATTATAAATCAAGTTAAGAAATCATGTTTTATATTTTCACTTTTACTTTCTGTTAAAACTTAACCAACTTGGCTGCTTTTCATGGAGTTAATTTCCAAATGAAAATCTACACACCCACTTACATCCACAATATTTTCACATTTATTATTCTCCTGTGTAGAGGATGCATTACTAAACCAGCACAGATTTCATAATAATCTTTTTTAAATTTCTCTTCTTTTCATAAAAACATTAAACTTTAACTTTTTTTCTGAAAACAATGTTTTGTCAATCTGCTGTTATTACCCTCTGTCTCTCTCATTCTGCTTCTTTCAAGCTATGTCAGTGCTGTTCATGTGCACAGTGGAAGGTCTTGGACAAAATATCAAAATGAAAAAGAATGATTTTGCAAAAACAAACTAGGTCTTCCAGCCTTGGATTCCTCAATGTGCATTCTTGCAACACTAGTAAATAATGCTATTCCTGGTGTAATTCCAGAAAGGCTACACATTGTCAAAGGCATGCAAATACCATATGGAGACAGACTGTTTCTGGCAAGGGAATTAAGTTCACTTGCTAAGAGCTCTGTGCAGGGAAAACTCTTCACTTAGAAAGGAAGAAGACTTATTGGACAGGTTGAGTTCCAAAATTAACTGGCAGCTCTTTCCAGCTGCCTTGAGTTTAACCACACCACAAGAAAATGAATGAATGGGAAAAGACCCACTGCGATGACAGCCAGAGATATTACTCATTAAAATTCTACACTTGTATTAACTGAGCCACAGAGACACAGAGATAAACACTGACATTGTCCAGAGAGATAATGCAGCGAGATAAAATCATGTGTGGGGCAAGAAACCACAGTGAGAGATTGCAGACTTTGGGCCCAGAGCCTTGTTTCAGCTGAAAGCTGGAGTAAGAGCAAACAAGGGGATCTTTGGAAGTTGTGAACTTCACACAGGGTCTGGCTCACCTTGTGTAGGACAAAAAAGTGAGTATGGCTCTAGTGTGAGCCACAGCACACTCAGTGAGTGACAGTGACACAGATGGCTCCCTCAGGAACCACAAGGGACTCGGGTAGAAGAGCCTTACAAATGTGCTGGAGCCCAGAGCTGTCACCTTGTGATGTGGCACATACGAGAATGACAGGGCTGGAAAACAATTCTTTCTGTGGAAAACATTTTCCCCTTGAGGGTGGTGGGATTGTGGCACAGGGGGTCCAGAGAAGCTGAGGCTGGCCTACCCCTGGCAGTGCCCAAGGCCAGGTTGGGAAAGAGAAGACTGTGGGGTGACATAATTGCCCCTTCCAGCACATATAGCAAGCCCAGAAGAAAGATGGAGAGAGACTATTTACAAGGCCTTGGAGTGAAAGGACAAATGGGGAATGGCTTCAAAACGACAGAGAGTAGGTTTAGATTGGATGTCAGGAAGAAATTCTCTGCTGTGAGGTTGGTGAGGCCCTGGCACAGGGTGCCCAGAGCAGCTGTGGCTGCCCCATCCCTGGAAGTGCCCAAGGCCAGGTTGGACAGGGCTTGGAGCAATCTGGGATAATGAAAGCTGTCCCTGCCACGGAAGGATTTGGAACTGGATGGTCTCTAAGGTCCCTTCCAACCCAAACCATTCCACGGTTCTTTGATTACTATGGATGTAATTTAAATGGTTGGGAAATGGCCTAGGGGACGCAATTCCAACTCAATGAAGCAGCTGGTTCCTCACACAAGAGACTCTAGCAGTGGGCTTCCTTTGAGGGAGGGACTCAATCTGAAACACCACTGTTATTACTATTCTAAACAGATGATTCAAAACAAGAAGTGCTCACACCTCTCACAGAATATATGCCTTTTATTTTATAAGTATAACTTTCTTAACTACATCTCAGTCATGCACATAAGCTAGATGAATCATTAGTGAGTTTGTTCTCCAGTTCCTATGAAGTCCTACTAAGTCTCCAAAATTAAAATCTTTTGAAGAATAAATTATTTGCAACAGAATCTCAATTCATATAAATCAAATTATTATTATATCATCAAGATACTCAGACCTAGATTGTTCAATAAACTTGGTTTCCTGTTTTTCCTGCCTCTGTTTTGTCTGTAATTCTTATGACTCCTCAACTATTTCCTAAATTGGCATTTATTTCCTATCTGTCAATTCTTCTGCGTAAGAGGCTGCTTTGGATGCCAGTATAAATGCAAAAGTCAGAAAGCACAGAAAGATTTCCCTGGAAGACACTTTCTGTAATAAAGATCAACTCAACCCTTCTATAATTATTACCAAGGCTAAATCACACTGCAATCCATTTGAGTAGGGAGGAGCAAAGTTTTAAACACAAATTTCTCTGTGAAGCTGCCTCTCAAACTACCAGTTGCTTGCCCCAGTAATTAATTGTAACAAGTGCATGTAGCAGCAAAAATAACGCAAATTATATCGACATAAAAACTACAAATGCCACAATAACATAAGAGATGCAGTAGAATCAAAATCTTAACATTTGCTTTCATTATTTCATTTAGTAGATTGCCAAATAGAAATATCCTATCAATTCACAGCAGAACTGAGAAATCTGTGTATTAACTGAGAGGTTCTATTTTCTACAGTTAGATCCACAACCAGCTTGGTGACATCAGTGCAGCCATTCTGAGGTGTCCTCTGAGGGGGAAAATGTCTGAGTAAGAGACACTAAGTACCACATGGATCAGGGTGGGTGAATCTAAGCTAGACTTACACCAAAAATTAAAAGGACTGGATTGGATGAGAAGTAGGCAGTCAGGAAGAATTCCCCAAGGCTGCATATGGAGTTGAAAAGCTGGGATATAAGAGTTGGATGCTTCATTTTGTAAGTTGGCTTTAATACCTGCCATTTCTGTGGTTTCACATTAGAGTACAGACTGTGTTTTAATATGTAATATGTAACTGTGTTTTAATACATAACATGTAAGTGTGTACCTGCATTCTCTAGACTCGGATATTAAAGGCAGAGAGGCACATATCCTGTTTGTGATTGCCCATTCAACACCCTTGTCACAGCATTCTTCCACTGACAGATCTGCAGAGATGAGGAAAGAGAGAAAAACACAATATATTTAATACAATTTTAAGAAGTGGTGTTGCATTTGCCAGTTAAAAAAGACCCAACCAAACACAAGCAAGGCAGTTTTTCCCTCCCTGACTTACAGACAGGACAGGGCACCCATACAAAAAGCATCCATGGCCAAAGCAAGCCCCTGTCAGCACCTTGCAATAAAGCCCAGTCCTGCAGGTTTTCCTTTCTTGGTGAAGCAAACTGCATTTTCTCCTAACATTCCACACAAAGACACAGCTTAGCGACTGATACACAGGGAGAAACCAGTTCAGATAGTCCTGCCAAACAAAAGAATCTTTGGGATTGCACTCCTTTATTATAAAAAGCAGAAACAGAAATAAACAACATTTTAAAATCCTGAAAAATACTGGCTAAATCAAATACCTGATGTGAAAAACAAATGAAACAAATTACAAGCAAATTTGCAGAACTATTTTTTTTCCTGAGGTTATTATCCAGTTAGTCTGTTTTCAATTTTTTACTCAGAAGTATGTCAATGCAAAAGTACTGCAGAGAGGAACAAAAAGGTGTATGGTATTTTGATCACTTAACACATGAAAGAAAAATTAATCCTGTTACCAACTTATACCAACACTGAAACTGAGGGGAACCACCCCAAAGACAATTATTTGTGTAGAGAATATTTTTGCAAGCTTCTAATTTAATAAAACTGAATACTGTTAATGAAGTGACAAGCACTACAGGTTTGCTTCGTGTTCCAAGTGCAAAAGTTCACTGCACAGCAGGTGTATCAGAACTTGGAATAAAACAGGAGTCACACTTTTCTATTAATTGTCTTGTGGTCTGAACACTGAACAGCTCCTTGTGTAACAAATATGAAAAATATGTAAAAAAACATCTGGTTATCCAGAGGGACAGCTTTCCAATGATTTCTCTCTGTTTCCTCAGTTTTTTAACTGAGGGCCCTGACAGGTTTCATCCATGAGTGCTAAGGGAGAGCGGTGATGGCATTACCAGGTTATAAATGATGATTTTGGAGCTCAGGGTGAATGAGAGGAATTCCTGAAGGATCAAGGAGAACAAGTGTCTCCCTGACCTCAAGAGGGACAAGAGAGAAGATCTGGGAAACTACAAGCTGGTCAACCTCTTACCAGAAACAGAATCTCTTATAGAATCACAGAATCATTCAGGTTGGAAAAGATCTCTGAGATCATCAAGGAATTCACATTCCTTGAAGGGGAAGGCAGATAAAAACACAGGGAGGTCAATTCCCTTCAGTAATTCAGGGGTTTTTTTTTGCAGGAAACAACCTATATTCCTAGTGATTATAATTCGAAGCAAAAATGAAAGAGTTAAGTGAGATTTCAGGATGCATCAGTCATTTTGAGGTAGGTACTCTTAAGGCAGTTATCAACTCTATAGTGCAAAGCTCTGGATTTCTGGCAGGATTCTGGCTTTCCCTGCTTAGGAAACCAAAATGAAAAATGTGTAAAGAAAGATTAGGAGGATGATGAGGGTAATCAAAGTCCTGCTAAATGAGGAGAAACAGACCATTTTAGGCATAGGTAAGTAAAACCTGTGAAAGGGCACAGTTCCTGTCAACAAAAATTGCAGTATTACAGTATTATTACAGTAAACAACAATTAAAATTATTGGATCAAGTAAAGCAAACATGTTTTATTAAGAAAATCATTATACTTAGAATTGCTTTTAAGTGTCGATTTGCAACAGGGCTCTGTATTCTATGACCCAGGTCATTCTTCTAGTCTTACCCAAAATAATGGTCAAAATTCTGTCATTACTAAGTCAAGGCAATATTTCTCTTGAATCCCTCAGCATGTCCAGAATTCATGCCAGTGACTGAAAGCTAAGTGCAATTTATAATGCTTTGGATTAAACTAGTCTAGTAAATAAAAGTCTGCCTGAAATCCATGAATTTGTGTCTAAGCTCTTCTTTGAGCACAGGGACCCTGTCTGGGGCCTTCCAGCTGACAGACATCATATGCATCAGATTTCATACAAAGCACTACAAATAACCTCCTTTTTAGTGCTGCTGTCTGCAATCAATCTTAAGTGTGTTGAAAAATGATACACATTTCACTGAAATGCAGAGCTGGCTGCAGGTTTCTGCAGGGCTTTGTGCAAATGAGTCTTCAGCCAAGTTCCTCCTCAGAAGGACAATCCCTGGCTCTGGACACCAGCTCTTCTCTCCAAGCCCTGGCAGCACACCTCTACTCCAACCAAATAACCCAAGGATTTAAAGCAGGCCAAGCTAAGCAAGCTTCTCTGAAGGAGTGCATCCAAGCAAAGAGGGATCATGGAGAGTTTGTGGAAGGAGCTCTGTGATCCAGGCCCATTGTTTTGGTGACATCACAATTCATATCCTCTAAAGATCCTGCCAGACATCTCCTGAGAATAGAGGGAAGTGAAAAACAACCAGTAAAAAATAAAGCACTCCACCCTCAAGGCCACTCTTCTAAAACGTAACAATTAAACAGTGAAAAACATTTTCTCTTGGCTTTGCAGTTTGGTTTGAAAATGGAAATCCCTGCTCTTTCAAAATCTCAAAGCGTGAGTCTCACATATCAGGTGTCAGCCTCTGATTGCACTGGCAGTGATTCTATTTGGGCATTAAGAGTTGCTAATAAGTGTTTAGAAGCAGGACAGAATTACCACCCCCCAGCTGCAGTTCTGTTGCTGATTCCACTGTACACACGTGCACGGTCATGTTGCTCCCAGTTGGAAATCCTTGTGCAAAAAGGTCATTCTGAGGCTGTTTGTGCCTTCTTGCACCTTCTCCAGGGGACCAGGAGCACAGAGGGACTGTGGCCACTCTGCAGCCTCTCCTAACTTTGAGTTGGTATTGCAGGGTGGGCAAAGAACCAGGCAGTGGGAAGCAGAAGGTAGAAACTACTCTGACTATGACATCTCAAGGAATCTCACTGAAAAAAATGTGTTGTTTTTTTTTTTCTTGACTGTAACCACATCTCTTACTTCAGCTGATGGGCTCCTGGCACACCTCAGACCTGCAATGATCAAGTAGGAAGAACAGCGCTGCTCCACTGAACCTGGTGCTCCTTCAGCAAATTTTGCCAAGTGCACCATGCTTCAAGCAAACCAGCCAGAGAAATCTCAGGCATCCTAAAGACAATGCTGTTATGGGAAATGCTGGTGCCATCATCTGTGCTCAGATTAAATGTGCCCTTTTGTTGTCATCTTATTGCAGGGGTTCTATGCTGTTGTCTCCTTATCACAAAAGTTTCATACCTTGTTGGTGTTTCTGGTGGGCAGCTCCTCAAAGCACTGACTCTTTATTTGGAGGGAGAAACCCTACAGCAAAGTTGTAACATGCAAGAAAACAGTGTCAGATCCATTTTGTAAAATTGAGGAATGCTGATTCAACTTTCTGGTATCACGAGACAGAAAAATATGAGTAGAAACCAGAGCTCTGTTAATAGGGGGGAGCATGTTAACTTCCTTTTCATCAGATACAGTAATTTTGCATGCTTACTGATTTGTTCAGAAAATCCCAGGTTTATTTTGGATAAAATCCAGTGCAGCTTTATCACCACTTTTATCACCAATTCCTATACAAAGGTATGTGCAGCAGGGCATCCAAAAGAACTTGAGCTCTGTTAGTATGGTAACAGCATGGATGCCTGTCCTAGTGGACACCTGGAGTATGTTGGATTGTGAGAGAGATTTCAGGAGTTGGATTGTGAGAGAGATTTCAGGAGTTGGATTGTGAGAGAGATTTCAGGAGTCTTGGGAAGGAGACAGCAGAAACACAGCTGGAACTAAATTTCTCTAATTTTACAAAAGATGTCATGAAGAAAATCTATCAGATAGGGCATGATTAAGGTCAAGAATATTCAAACATTATGTGTGCATGATGCATTCACATGCTGGTTCAGAGCTATGTTTACACAGACATGATGTGCACAAGAAAATGTTGTTTTAAGAAAAGGATTTTTTAAGAGGATTGCCATAACTTGTGGAGAGTTCAAAGCAAGAAATGAGGTTGATATCTGCATGACCTTAGACTTCTGTGATGCAGTAATTGCTTATTCAGCTGCTGCAGTGAATATTTTTTGCAAAAGAAAGATAAGCTGAAGAATGCAAAAAAAGCATGATTCCTGGAATGAGAGCCCCTGAATTGTCTCTTGTGCAAATGAAAAGCAGGAGTAAAAAGAACTGGATAAATTTCATAGCAGTAGCATTCCAGCTACATCAAAAAGGGAGATTTTTTTTTAGGTAACAATCTTCAACAGCAGATATTCTCCACTGTTGCCTCTATTGGAAAGGCCTTCATATATTCCAGGACTGGGTGGCTGTTCATTACTGATTTGTGGAACAGTTATCAACCTGATGGTGAAACCAAACTGAAGAGACATCTGAGCCCAGTCAGGATTGCCTGTTCTTCAGGGCAGTCAATGATGTGACCCTCAAACTCCCTGATTTCCCAGCCCACATCACAACCTGTAGTTTGATATAGATTAGGAAGTGAGTCCAGGTCAAGGGGTCACAATCACACCTTCTTATTAAGACGTTTATAATCCTTTAAGCACATGAATTGATTATGTTTACAAAATGCGGTGCAGATCTTGCCTCTCGCTCAATTTAGTCTGTAAGAGGCTCAGCACTGTGGAATGTGAGGAAAAAAACATGATCATCACTTCTCAGCACACGAGGATACAGGCAACAGATAGACTCTGTGAGAGCTCAGCACTGATCCAACATGTTTCAGTAATAATATGTCATGCAGAATTTTTGGAACTTGTGAGCACAGCAGGCACATACTGGTTTGGGTTTCCAGTAAGAAAACCACTTTCAGCAGTCACTGAGTACCTTTCTGATAAAACCTCTCTTGTCCTGTCCAGAAAACCCTCTCACTAGTGATGCTCATCCATCTAACTGCCAGCTGGAAAAAACTCCAAATCTGCTCACAGAATTTGATCCTCAGAACGACAGGCTGGCCAGCCATCATACTCAGAGTCACATTCTTTGTCTTCCAATCTCCCTTTACATCTGCATTCTCACAAAATTACATCAACTGCATATCTGTTTAACCAAGGCTCCCATTTGCTCAACATTCAGGGCAAACAGAGTGTGCTTGGCCTGCTCTGCTACACCAAATTAATTCCTCCTGAGCAGTGACACTGGGCTGTTATCAGGTGGACAAACTCAGCTGCTTCTCGAGCAGGGACAGCAGTGCTGGCAGCTGGGATGTGTACTCTTGATTTTTTTTCCTTCTTCTTACATTAAACTGTGGAAATGCTGTCTTTGGCAATGCAAACACACTCTGGCTGGCCTCTTAAGGTATGGAGTAGACCTGGAGACATGTTTAGACAAGAGGGAAGCCAGCTGATTTCAAAGGTCCAACTGGCAATAGACTAACATGACAAATACAGCTTTTCTCATCTTCATTGCGTGTAAACCTAGGGAATGGGCTCACAGATCAGGGGAAAGGGTGAAGGAGACCTGAAACCACGAAAGTGAGAGATGTACAACAGAAAATCTGCCCCCATGATTCCCTGAAACAAATAGTTTGAACCAGAAGGAGCAAAGCAGGAGAACATTGCCATTCTTCATCTGAGACAAGGTGAGTGTGTGATGGATCTCTTCAGAATGGAGTGGGAATGAAGATGCACCTATTCCATTTTATATGAAAAGAAAGAAGCAAAGTGAATAGAAGCTTTTTTTTTTTTTTTTTTTTTTTTCTGCAGAGAAGTGCTGGTTCACCTTAAGATTGGGCACACAGAGCAGGGGAATCAAATGTTCATCCAATACCCCAAAACACTGATGGGGTGCAATGAACAGCCACAGCTGAACTGTGGCCCTAGATCTGTGGACAGTAAGATACTCTTGGTCATTCTACTCAGTTGTTCTTACAGGCTTCCTTAAAGAGTAAGACAGCCTGAACTTCATAATAAAAGCATAAAACTTGGAGCCAGGACACCCTCTCCCCTCACACCCACAGCAGCAGGGCCCAGGAGGAATTCTCCAGTGCATTTGTTGTAGGATTCAAGGATGTGTTCCTCACCAGTGTCCCTGTCCTGTCCTGCTCAGTCCCTCAAAGAGGATTTGTGACTTTGGGCTCCTCTCCTCTAAGTGTGAGGGGTAATACTGGAGCTTTATGGGCTGATAGACAATCACTCACAATTCACATACAGCTAAAAAATACTACATCCTCTCTAAGCATGCTTAAAGGGTTTGAACCTTTACTTTCAGATGGATTCTTAGCTGAGGGTGATTATTTCAGGACAGCTGAAATCACTGAAGAAACCCAGTTAACATAGTAACTAAAGCAGCAGCACCCTAGAGGAAATGCCTGGTATGTTAGTCTGTTTTGTGGTTGGTTTGAAAAGAGCCAACACTTTACTGGAAATTATTTAGGTCTGGGGAACACTCATTTATAGGGAATGTGAGTCTGGTAGCACCAGCAATGGCCATCACACAACTAGGGGGATTTTTCAGACACAGTCAAACCTCATTTTATGAGATATCTGTGTGCTGTTTATAAAACAAGTTGTTAAAACCTTCCATGGCAATAGGTGGTGATGAGGGCAGGCCTGACAGAGGCAAAGCTATGGTGCAACATCCATTATGTCCTTAGTGGGGAAAGCAGAGTTTTATCATTCTTTGGGTCTAAAAAAAATCTTCTTAAAAGTAGGCAGCTGGCTACTAAAAATTAGAAAAGACACCTCCATCTATTGTAGGAATAAGGCATCTTAGATATATATATATATATATATATATATACATACACACATATATATATCTCAAAATATCAGAAAAGATAATGATATCTTAGAAGGCCTCAGCAGGTTATCTTGTCTTACTCACTACTTTCAGGGAGACCTGATAAAATTCAGTCACTTGTGGGCAGAGCTCTTTGTAGTTGTTTAAAATCAGTATCAAGTGAGGTTGATTCCCAAACTTGTCCAGGCAATGCCCAAACTTGTCCAGGCAATGTGCTCCTGTGCTCCAAGATCTCATACATTCAACAAGAACTGAATTTTTTTTTTATAATTTATTACCTCACTGTTCACTCCAAAAGCTCATTTCAATTCATTCTTTTGTCACTATCTCTTAAGCACTCAACTTTTTGTGGACCTGAAGACTGCTGCTCCCTGAGGATGCCTTTCCTGGGAGCAAATTAATACCTATTTTTTCATCCTTCTGGATGGGCTCTTTTTTGGGCTTCCATGAGGAGGCTGAAGACTAAAAGACATTAAGACTAAAAGAATAAAGAATTTTCTGAAAATGTCAAGAAGACATGCAAGTGTTGAGAGAAACCTGGAGTCCACTGAATCAGCATTGTGTAAACAGCTTAGAATGTGTAGTTTCTGTCCCAGACTTTACATCCTCACAAGAACATGAAAAAAGATGGTGCATTCACAAGATGACATGATGACATGGAAGGACATACAAAAAAAGACTTATAATAGAAAGAATTGCAACTGCTCTGCCTGACAAATGCATGCTAAACTTTGCCCTCCACTTTTCCCCCTGTAAGAAAATAATGGAAACAATGAAATAACCTCACAGGAAAAGTGCCAAATAGGGCATTCTCATTTAAGAGCAAATTTTAATCTTCTCTTGATTTCTCATTTCAAATAATGAAAAATGGTGTGATTAGAAATTTTTACTTAGGATACTAAAATTAACCTATTGCTGGTCCTGTTCATTTATATAAAGGCCATGACCTCAAATGCACTGCAGTAAAATGACAGTCTTTAGGTACACCTTAAACAGTTTTGAGTCCAAGTATATGTATATATCTAAAATAAAGCTACTTAAATGAGGATACGAGAACATGACAGAGCAGCACATCTCAGAATATTGAACATATATGCTCATGCATTTTTATTGCCATAAAATTATTTCTATTTCTATTGCTATTGCTGTAAAATTATTACAGGAAAAACCTTTTCACACTGGGATTTCTGTATTTTCATCTGACTAGTAAATTAATAATAATAACTATGCTTTTATTTACTGCTAAAGTAAAATGTATCTTCTCTGTAGGCAGCATGTTTATTGCTGAATATGAAAAATGATGGACAATGATGAAAGGTTCTGATATTCTAGTATTGCCATATTTAAAGAACAGTCAGGAAACACTAAGCAGATGGGATAAAATTTATAGCACAATGGGTCAGGGTTCAAGTGAGGAAGGAACCACAGACTTAACAAAGCAGGAAGAAAATACAGATCCTTTTTTTGCATATATATATAGCAATGCTTTAGGAAGGTTTCATTTTAGAGAAAACATTACCAGAACTCTTACATGAGACTTTCCTCATTCTGCAATTATCTATACTGAGCCACAAATCAACATCTAGCTCTCCCAGATTCTCTTACTAAGCATTTATATTAAAAGTATTCAGTACCTGAAATTTAGTCAGTGACCAGAGCAAAGCTGGAAGGTGGCAGTATTTCCAATAAGTGTAGTGCAAGTAGCATTTACACATTAAATCATTCCAAAGCTTCATAAAATCCTTGGAAATACTCTAAAAAGCTGGAATATAGCATATGAAGTATTTCTACGTCTGTACACTTCAGTACTGATAAAAAAGATCTTTTCTGGTATTGCTTTCTTTATTACTAAGATTAAAGTCTCAATCCAGATTTTGACTAGACTGAAAACCAAGCAATTTATTGGGGAACATAGTGCATGCTTGTGCAGCATTGTTCATTTGTGGTGCTACTACCACCCAGAAATCAATACTTCCTATAGATATTTCCTATACCTGTGTACTCAGTACCCAAAAGTGCATCACCTTTCTTTGAATGAAAATGTAACAGTATTTTAACTAACTGAAAAGAGTATGAATGAAAATCCCTGAAAATCTTGGAATTTATTTGCTTCTTAAGATACAGCAGCACATGCTTCAAATTCAAAAGGGAGTTTATCAAAACTTTTAAGTCTGAAGTAGTTTATAATAGGTACAAATCAGAGACAAAGTACTTCTTAGTGCTGAGGGAAATAGAAATGTTGCATGCTTTAAAATGTGAACAGAAGAAACTTAATGAATTGCCTTAGCCAAATATTTGTTGGTATACTGAGGAGAGTGCAAGCATGGGAGATGCTCAAGACATGCTGCATCCTGTTGATCAGAGAAGAATTTCAACACAGTTTGTTCTGGGCTGTCCTCTGTCTCACCAGAGGACAAGTCTGATAAAGATGCAGGTGACTGTCACAATTTCCCCCTCACTGTACACTCTGTCATGTAAATCACCCAGTATATCATCCTAGCAGGTCCTTGTCTACTCCTTCTCCACTTACTTGACATCATTCTGAGCATTTTTAAGCTAATTTTTATCACAAAATATCATGGCCAGTAATTCTAGCCGTTTTTCTGGAACTCTTCACTGATCTGTACTGACTTTTTCTCTTCTTTTTAGGCTTTTTCTGTTGTGTCTTCTTCCTATGTTTTTTCTCTTGCTCCTGACAACTCCTTAATGGATTTCTTTGCAGACAAGTTTTCTATTCTTTCTTACCCTGCAATCTTCTCAACCTTCTGCTTCCACTTCTACATCTTATCTTGGAGCAATGCTATTCAACCTCCCAATTGAATTGTGTGATGACTTAACTACTAAAATCTCACTCCTGGCCTATCTGCTTCCATCAAATTACACAAAAACACGAGTGCCTCACATTTCCAGAGTGCTCACAAAACTTCTGCCTGTTTTGGCTACAATTACCTTCTTGTTATTTTTTATCTTCATTAATTTTCTTTGTTTCCTGTGTAACAGTCATCCATCACTTTCTGCTACATTTTCACAAAAGCTTTCATTCTTTTATCTCTTTCCTATTAACCCACTCTGTGTTACCATTGAAATTCTTGCCTGTGCCCTGAAGTTGTTTTATTTGGATTTTAGCTCTCTCTTTCTTGACCTTCTCTGTTTCATTCCCTTTTATTCTCAACAGATATTTTACAAATCAAGTAAACCCAGATTTTCTGCTTACTGAATTCCTTTTACCACCTACTTCTTTAGAAGTATCCATAACTCAAAAAGCCAAACTCAAAATCTTTCATGGTCCCAGTTAACTATTTCAGTCAAGTCCCAGAGGGCTAAAGCCCATCTTTCATTTCAGAAAATAGGAATAGAAGTATTGAAGAACAAGTTGGTCTTAACACAACTATTTATTGAAAACACATGCAAAGTTGATATGAAACTTGCAGAATGGGCTGAAGTAGGACAACAAATTTTACAACTTTTGAAAATGCATTGACCTACTCTCAGATAATGCCTGAAACCTAACAGAACAATATAAATATACTGCAGTAACTTGATAAGCTGGTTTATGGGGGTTTCTCTTGGATTTCACTAACACGTCTGCTTTCAATTACACAGATGAAAAACAAAGAGCTTTAACATCTTGCTCTTCTCCTGATTGGAATAAAATGTCACCTCTGAAAATGGCCTCTTAAAACAAAACTCAACTAAAAACTCAACTAAAAACTAGTTTAGAGGTACCACTAATGTTTTAGAACTGGTGTTATGTGATTTTTTTGGGGCAGACTTATCTATGGTAACACACAAGAAAGCACAGATTCAGCCTTTTATGTGTCCTACCTCCACCCATACACTCCTTATAAATGTACTGTTATAAAAATACATGTAAAAATCACAATCTTAAAATAAAACTCCTTCCACAAAGTCAGTGGAACATTTTTTTTATTACAACAGTAAGCTTCCCCTGAATAGACATGCTTCCAGATGTTTAGTGAGTTAAAACTGTGCCTGCAGTACCAAGATGTGCCAAAGAGAGAGCTGCAGGATGAACTATTAATACCCTGACTGGCCATGGTGATGGAATTAATCTTCTTAGTTTTATGGTAGTTGATAGGCATTAAATAATGCAATGTTTACAGTAAAAAAAAAAAAAAAAAAAAAAAAAAAAGTTGTATCATGAAATGTTTTAAGGTTTTAACATCCTTAATCTTGCAATGATGTACATATCCTATATTAGTGTGCACTGGGCAGGTCCCCGAAGGCAGTCCCTTCAGCTCCTTCAGAATGAACACTTTAAGAGCCACTGATGATTTGATGATTCATTAGTGAGGAAAAGCAACTAAGAAAACTGATTGCAACAAATTCAGAAGAAAACTGTATTTCATAAATACGCTATCCTAGTAACTTGGCAGTTGTATCACTACAGCACATGGGAGCTCCTCTCTGCTCCAAGGCCTCTCATTCCAGACCTGCAGGGAGCACAGGCTCTGCCCCAAAGACTTCAACAACATGACTCCACCATGTAATTACTTCATTTACCTCTAAAACACAGATTATTATTCAATATTCATTAATTATTTCACCCAAGCGAAGTCTACTTTTTAAATACTGATCTCCTAAGCAAGGATCCTCACCTGCTTTCAGACATTTAAATCTACTTTTATCCAGGTTACTGTTAAGTTTTAAGAAATAGGAATTCTCAGTCAAATTAGAGTATGGATTCTAATCTGGAAATCAAACCCTGATATATATTTTACTGCTAATTTTTGTGTTAAAAAAACTTTTTTAAAACGGAGCTTATACATCTAATGACTTCCCAGTTTTCTAAAAAGTTATCCAGTAACTAAGGTTAAATGTACAGAGGTTACAAACTGAAATTATTCATGTTCCACAATAATGTTGGATACTTAAAATTACTATGCCTGCTCACAGGCACATCAAAGCCACAGTTTTGCTGAAGTACTTTGTTGCCTAAGGCAAAGTAGGAGCTATTTTGATTCTGGAGGTGAACGCTGGTCTTCTGACCATCTTGTTCTGTCCCTCTTTAAAATGAGCTCTACAATTCTTTATCAGAGCAGGTATTTTGACAGATAACTGTGATGAGTGCCCTGCTATATGAAAATCCAAGACTCAAGACACTGTGATATTAACAAATTGTTTGTTTCACTGGCTTTTGTCGGCCTAGGCCAGTGACCATGTGTTTCCAAGGTCTTGCCCGGAGTGTAATGAAACCTCAATGGACCCCTTGGGGTTACTCTAATGGAATAAAGTCACTTACCTGTGAGCTGTGATAGAGTCATTATCACCATAGGACAAATACTTTCTTTGTCACCTCCTACAAATTAAGATTTGCATGAGACTTCTACAACGATTTAATAAATTCACATCCTCTCTTCAGACAGCACTAAGAGATCAGGAATAAAAGTGTGCAGTACGGAAAAGGAGCCATGGCTCAGATCCAGATCCCAAAACCAACCAACCAATGCTTTCAATACCAACCACATCACACGGTACCATTCGCACACGCTCCACGTTTTGTCTCCAAAAACCTGCATCCTTGGCTATTCCTGCCTCTCCTCTGGGATCCCAGTAAGCTGCTGGCTCGGTTTCCCGTGCTTGCTTTCGGCTGGAGCTGTGTCCGGCAGGTCAGAGCTGCTGCCGCCGCTTTCGGACCCTTCGCTCCCGCTGGGGACCGGGGGCACCGCGCGGCGTCCGCCCCGACATGTCGCGACATTCCTGCGATATCCACCGAGCCGCTCCGGATCCCGGGCGGGGTGGGGGTGTCCGTGGGGCGAACCCATCGCCCTCTCCCACAGAGAGCTCAACACCCGCGGCACAGCCCAGCCCGTCCCGTCCCGTCCCGTCCCGTCCTGTCCGGCGGAGCCTGCCCGGGGGCAGCGGCGGGGCCGGGGCTCACCACGCCTTTCTGCTCACTTGGACGTGGCAGCGGCGCTTTAAAGCCTGCCCGGGACGTGCAGGGACACGGGGGAGAAGGGGCTCCATGGCCCCGTAGCCATGCCCGGGTCCCTGCCCGCTCTTACCTTGTCCCCGGAGCGAGGGCGGCAGCAGCGCCAGGAGCAGGAGCAGCCGCAGGGCCCCGTCCATCGGCGGGCAGCGCTGGCCCCGAGCGGGTCTCGGCTCTCCTCAGGCGGCCGGGGCGCTCTCCCTTCTCCCTTCCCGCTTGCTGCTGCTGCTGCTGTCCCAGCCGCCCCAGACCGGTTGGGAAGGAGCTCGCAGGAACCCCCCACTCGGTGGGCTTTACAAAGATTTAATTCAGTGCCTGCCCGCTTAATGATCCAGCCTGCAGGACAGAGCCGGGGCCGCAGCTCTGAGGCACCGGAGGCTGCCTGGTGCTGCCGATGGCCCGCCGCCCCCACACGCCCTCGCTGTGACTCCCCGGAGCTCGGCGAGCGGCAGATCCTCAGCCTGAACCTCAGCCCGAACCGTCTCTGATCCCGTGAAACAGAAGTGCAGCGACTTCTGTCGTCTCCAAGTAGAGGAAAGCCACAAACAAAGGCAAGGCAAAGCAAAATAAAACAAAAGAAACCACCTAGCAGAGGTTTAACGTCTAAAGGGGGAATATTCAACTTCCCCTCCCCTTCTAGGTCCTTACCCCAGTACAGCTTTTGTCAATCAGATATGGTTTTTAAGAGGAGAGAGATTCTAGAATCTTTCAATGAAATTCAGTGGGGAAAATAAAAATCCCTTCTTCCCTCCCCCTACTCTTGAGAAGTCAGGATGAGAATTTCAACCCAAATGAGGCAGCTCTGATTTCTCTCCCCTCCCTTCTTCTTCATCTTCCTTTTTTTTTAACCTCCTTATCTTATTTAAACAGGAACACAAACACTGATAGTGGTCAAAGGACCCAGTTGGCAATGCTGTTGCTGAGATCTTTGAGATAATGAGAGGGGTAATATTTGCAGGCAAATGGAGATGGAAACACACAGAGAGTTCAACACCCCTGTATACTTTGCCCTCGATTTTACACAAAAAAAGAGTTGGGAGTCATTGTGTGTTTGCTTGAAGGTTCCTCGTGTAACTACTCAATAATGCAACTTTTGAGTGTCTCTCCTCAAAATGTCCAAATGGAAAAAGTGTTTAAGGCAGTAAGAGGTGAATATGTGTTTTCTTCCTCACCAAGTTATTTGCACTTTTCTAACACAAGAACATAAATACCACCATAAGGCCGAGAGTCCAACTATCCCAACAGCCTGTCTTCAGCCACAGTTGTAAAGTAGTGGAAGAGCATGAGTAAGAAAAACACACAGTAATTGTCACAATTACTGTCCCAGTCTTCCGTTCCTTTGAGTTTGAGTTTGGTCCTCAGGGAAATGTGTATTTAGTAGCCTTCAGTGAATTCCTACTCCAGGTATTTATCATGTCTCCCCACGAGTTCTTGTAAAACTTTATCATCCAAAATACCCTTTGGCAACTGATTTCATGGACTCAACAGTGACTGTGTGAAGGGCCATTTCCTTTTGTTCCTTCTGAACCTGGTTCCAAAACCCTTCTGGTGCTGCCTCCCACACATGATGCAGAAAGAGTTATCCAAGAACTGACCTCCATCCACACTCAAAATGTCCACATTGTCTTCTTTTAACTGCTGGGGTTTTTTGTTTGGGGTTTCTTTGGGGTTTTGTTTTGGTTTGGTTTTTTGTGTGTGTTTTTGGTTTGGTTTTTTTTGTTGTTGTTGTTTCAGGGTGGTTTTTTTTGTTTGTTGGTTTGTTTTTGAGGGTTTGTTTTTGTTTTTGTTTTGTTGTTGGTGGTTTTGGTGGGTTTTTTGGGTTGGTTTTCTCCTTGTTTTATTGGGAAGGGGCAGCTGGAAAAGGGAAAGAGGAATGGATGACTGATTTTATTTGAGAGGGGGGATTTTAACTGGGGGATTTTCTACCATAAGCATGTCTATTTCTCTCTCTTCGTTAAATGCCCTGACTCAGTTTAAAAGGATTTTACATCAGCTACAGTGGGACCTTGCCAGTGTTTCATTCCAACCTCCAAGCTACCATTTTTCATGTATCTGACAGCTGGGAGAGACACCTCACAAAGATTACACCTTGTCTAAAATTCATGCCAGTTTACTGAACCAGAGAAATCCCCTCTGTAATAACTCTGGGTTCTGTTCAATATTGCCTTTTTTCACTCTACATTAAAACCTCCCCTAATTGATTAAAGGTGGGTAGAAAGAACTTCACCCAGCATGCCTAAAACAGTGTAAAGTCATACATAATAGCCTGTCCACACATGGAGTTCCCCTGATTAACACCATGTGTGGACATTTTTACCCCAGAGTAAGAATTCCTTGTTCCTGTTTAGTTCACCACCACAAACTATACCAGAAATGAGGCAAATTTAAATAAAAGTTTAAAGGAATTGGAGAAAACATCATGGCTGTGGCCATCTGCAGATCTGACAATAGGTTTTTCCTTGGTTTGGGGTGGGGGTTTTTTGCTTAATACACATTTCTACTATAAATTGGCACTCTCACCTACAGTCAGAGTGAGAGGCCTCGAGTACATGTGATTCCAATTACTCACCCCAAGCTTTGTAATGAGCTGAGCCATGCACTGCAGGCTCAATCCAGAGGTCCTGGGAGTCAGTGGAAAGCAAGGGCTTATGAGAGGGAACATTTTGCATAACCACATTTTTTTTTCTCTTATATCTGTTTGTGAAAGCTGAGTAATCTTTTGTGTACCTCTAAAACAAACAAATTCTTTAATGAGGATTTTGTTTCTACTTGAGAAGAATAAAAATCATTTTCAGAAGCTCAGATTAACGAGTAATGACAGCGTAACAAATCACTGCACAAGTCATTTCCAAGGGTCCTGTTGAGAGTAGATACATGCAAGCAGATTGACAAAGAATTTAGAATTATTTTATCAAATCCAGCCATCTATGGCAGCAGGTTCTAAGCTCCCTTTTGGCTCCTTAGGAATTCTTGAGATGGTCTGATTAAGTGTCTATAAGGGCATCAACCTCTGTCTAATGAACAAAGCTGACACGAAGTCCCAGCTGTTGTGCCTTCCAGCTCATCTCTTTTACTGCAGCTCCCAGAACCTGATTTTTTTACCTCCCCACTTATCTGTTCCAGAAATTGAGTGAAAGAGAGGGAAATGAAATTGCACTGTCTTCCCTGTTTTCAGGAACAATGTTGCAAGGAAGTTAATAGAACTCACCTAGAAATTAAATGTAGCTGTAGATTTGTAAATGTAAGGGGGCCCTAGGGCAAAAAAATGAAGCCACATATTGGCTCTTATGTGCTGCATTAAAGATGCATAAAAAGGTCTCTTTTCCTACTTAACAGGAAGAATACATCACAGATTGGTACAGACACACAAGGATTAAGAGGATTCATGTGGATCTTACCATCTTGCATGGTAAATATAAGACCTCAAACTCTGGAGAGAGAACATTTGTTCTCTGTTGGAGTACAAATGACCACTCAGCTTGGCGCCCAACACTAGTATGAGCATGGTACAACTGACATTCAGCTTCTTTCCTGCCTGGAGCAGGAAAAGAAAAGGAAACTTAGCACAGTTTTCGGAGATGGTTGCACAGTAATTTTTGGTTATTTTTTGAAATTGCTATAGTCATTATAAACGAAAATTACTTGCTTATTTTGAGTCAAAGTCAATGTAGTTTACTTTTTAATAGTTCTCTGGGCTTGTATTCATGTTGAAGTTGTCACTTTGTGCATCACCACAGATCACCAAAGCCCCTTGGGCAGTATCACTTGTGGCATTTTCAATATCCTTGTCTGGAATTAATTTGGAATAAATCAGGATGCAGGCACATCCCCATCCTCAAATCCCAAGCTACAAAACATCCATACCAAATGGCTCCCAGCCTAGGTAAACAAAAGGAAATGGGAGGTCTGTGAGCCTCTGTGAGCCTCCAAGTCCAAAATTTCACCTCCAAGAAGGCCCACCCAGACACCACCACAAGGCTTGTTAGAGCATCTTGTAGCTAAAGGCAGAGCTGGAATTCCTTTTAGAATAGTTACTGTGTCATTCATAACAATCCTAAATTTAGACTCTTTTTCATATAAATTGTATTAAATATAAATAAAAATACACAAATAAGTAATAATAAATATTTATATAATATAAATATATAATATAGAATATATAATGTATAATATATGATATATAATATATTATGTATAATATATTATACATATTATATGCCTTTTATATAGTATATAATATATATTATTTATATATTTATATTATTGATAAAATATATATTATATTGTATATATTATAATATATAATATTACATATATATATTTAAGTAATTCTATATATTAATATACGTCTATGTATAATTACATGGATGCCAGTACTCCAAGCTGCTATGTCATTTGCATATGCAAGAAATACAGGTACAAGGGAATCTACCTGGGCTCTATGTTTCAAATCCCTAAAGACTGTCAGAATAGGCTTGGCTTACCTTCAAGAGCTTTCCCTGTCACAGACAAAACCTCTTTTCACTCTTTGCATGGATCAGTTAGATATTCCAGGCTGGGACTCATAACCCTGAGTACTTTTCAACAATATTGCTTCTAAGCATGTTGAGGTTTTGCCCATTTTGGAGTTTGTATCCTTTTTTTTACAGGTTGCCTACAATTTCTTTTCTCTCCTGTCTGATTTAGGGAAATAGTTATAGCACTCTTGGACACACAGAACACACCCTGGTTGTCCATTAATACGTATGGGGACTGCTTCTAAGGCAAGAGGGGAGTTTATCTGGCCATAAAAGAATGCTTTGATGATCCATGTCATTTCCCTTGTGGCATTATTTGTAGAATTCAGGAATAACTCAATCTGACATTCATGGGGCATTTCCTGCCTCTCCTTCTAGAAATGCATCCTCCCAGCCTCTCAGATCTCACTTCCCATAAATCTTCTTCCCCCTTCTAAACTTTCTCCTGTCCCCACACACTGAACTAGCTGCATGTGTGGATGTGCAAGGTGTTTTCCATGACCTGAGCCCTAGGAAGGCTGGGATCCTTTGGATAAGCTGGAGAACAGTGTGAGTCATGCTCACACAGGTACAAGGGGACAACAGCATCTGCTTTAGACTCTGATTGGAGCCTCCACAAATCCAACAACAGCAGAGATCAGTTGCTATTTAGCTGCAGTCTAAATAAAATCTCATTATAAAAGGAGGGCAAAATCCATCAGTAAAGTAAATGGCTGTTCTGGTAAAGGCCATTTCCCCTCCTGATAACCTTGGTAAATCTGAACTCCATCCCTTGTCAAACAAAAGTAATATCTGAGTATGTGACTCAATGATCTTTGGGCACCAGAAAATATACAAATGAATATAAGATATTTCAGTCTTGAATAAATAAAATCCCAGAGTCAGTTGTACCCACTAGCTTCAAACCAGGAGTAGTTTTCTATGTTTCCTCATGGTCACTGAAGACCTGCATCATTCAGTGCTGTTTTTTCATTGTTTTATGAATTTCCTGTATTATTACAAGTCTTTTTGCATAGTTCTAATAAACAAGAACCCATCCTACCCAACCACAAACAATTCCAGCTTGCTAGAAAACCTTTATCTTACCAGTAGAAACTGATTTAAAACATTATAATATAATCAGGCAGTCAGTGGAAAGAGTATGAACACTGATAAAACTCTGCAACAAACTCATGTGTACTCATTTCCTCCTTCTTTCACAGACAGCCTGTTTCTTTTCCTCAGCCTCAATTTCCTTATCAGAGGTTCTCAAACTTTATTTGCTCATGTGCCATATCTTTTCGACTTCACAGCCTTGGGCTGAGTATCTCTGTCCCAGGCACCCAAGATCAGTCTCGGTGGCCTGATTCTACAAACAAATGTTATAATACTGTTTACAGGGAGTGTGGCTTGCATTTACAAAATGCTGACACAATTCTGAGCAGTGTCTATGAAAGGGTACCTTAATAAACATGAATTTAAAAGTTATTGTAGTGCAGCAAACTGTTTAGAATAAAAATATGATAAACTTACCATATTTTCTGGCACAATTCCACAGAAACTGTTTGCTACCTGGTGTGCGTGAAATTTGTACACACTGGGTTTTAATTGGGAGGGTGAATGCATCAGAAGATCCATGTACAGCTGCAAAATGTAAACATTGAATGAGCTTCATGTTCCATGCTGGGTGTGCCCTGTGGTTCTCAGTTTCATTTGTTTGTGCTCCAGCATTAGCCACAGCCTATGGGGATGGGGAGGCTGGCTCAGTCTTTGGAGAGCTATAGTATACTCCAAGTTTTGGATAATATTGAGCTTAATATTGAGCTTTTCTGTCTGTCAGGGACTACTCTGTCATTCCTTTCTTAGCTCCTGGCTGAGTTCTGGAAGCAGAGTAAGCAACAAAGTTGAGTTTCTGGCTAAAAGAACTTGAAACAACTAACTCTTTCTTTTCCAGACTACTCTTTCCTCACACTCTTATTTATTTTGACTTTGATCTCACAACTGTTCTTTGATATAGTCCTAGAGTTTGGGATTGGGTCATTGAGATATTCCTGCAAGGGGGAAGAACAGTCCCAAGTCAATGTATGAAAATAGGACGTGGCATACAGACAGACAGCAGCAACTCACACTAAAAGGAGGTAGGAAAACCATCCAGGTTGCTCACAAAAATGAACCCCCACACCCTGAAAGTCCTAAATATTTAGGATTAATTATCCAGGAGAAATGTGGCCTGCATAACAGCAAGTTTGAGCAGACTTTAACAGACATTCTGTTTCTAGCTCGTTCTCTCTGGCTTCTGAGATATCTTTTGGCCAAATACCTGACCTTTTGGTGCCTCATGTTGTCTATAGGGATAACCTGATTTGCAAAATGTTTTGAGTTTCATAAAATTAAACAAGGTGCATGAGAATTAGATATTAGAAACTAGCAGCTTTAAGCCATTAGCTTCTCGAGATTGTGGCATGAAGTATTTTGGGCCAATTTTAATTTAACTTCTATTTCCCCTGTTTCAAAGCAGCATCCTATATAGTCTATATTACAGTAACATTAGTGTAATAACTCTCATATTTTCTCTAAACTCAGAAATGAACAGACAGGCACATTTCCAGCTGAATAGCAGATATAGACATTTACTGGATAGTTATTTGTATTTCTGAAATACTCCATGAACACACAGGCTGCCATTATGAAGATCTAATGTCAATAATAGTTGCATTGCAAGTCAGAAAACAGGGTTCTTTCAAATAGGTGTATTTGGGGGCTATATAAATGGTGTCTTACCTCCCCTGCAGCAAATAGGTGGTGTGAAAAGCACTTGCAGAATCATTTACATGCATCCAGAAAAAGAAATGCCTTTATTCATCTCTGTTTATTAATATACTGTATTTAATAGCTCTGCTAAAGACAAGTGAAAGCTTGGCTCTATGGAAATCATTGGCAAAATTCCACTCACTCCAGTGGGGCCAGTGCTGTTAACTCTTCCCTACAAGGAAAATCCAGATTGCCTAGGAAGCTGGCCTGCCTCTGCGAAGACCTCAGTCCAGGCTGCTTACAAGTTGAGCTGACTTTGTACAATTACGAAAGCTGTTATTCTTGAGAATTTGCCAAATCCACAAGACAAAACTAGCATAATAAATTATCCCCAAACTTTTACCCTGGAGTAAAACAAAACTTCTCATTTTATAAATGAAAGCACCTATGTAGACTTCCATATTCCAGTGGTTTCACTGACAGTTTTACAGAAATGAAAAAATTTATTATTATTTCCAAAAATAAACTCATGCTTATTAAATGAACACTGATGAAACATTCTGTCTCCAAGTTTGACATCTCATTATAAATCCACTAAAATATATAAAATTTGTTGAAATATAAGTATATTGTTTTCTATCTTCTGAGACTATCAGAATTAAGGATGATTTATAGTCTGTGAGGAAAGGCTAAGTGAATTGAGATTGTTCTGCCTGGAAAAGAGAAGGCTCTGAGGTGACATAACTGCCCCTTCCAGTACCTAAAGGAAGCCCAGAAGAAAGGTGGAGAGAGAGTGTTAACAAGGGCTTGGAGTGACAGGACAAAGGGGAATGGTTTCAAACTAACAGAGAGTAGGTTTGGATTGGATATCAGGAAGAAATTCTCTGCTGTGAGGGTGGGCAGGCCCTGGCACAGGGTGCCCAGAGAAGCTCTGGCTGCTCCATCCCTAGAAGTGTTCAAGACTAAGTTGGACAGGGCTTGGAGCAACCTGGGATAGTGGAAGGTGTCCCTGCCCCTGGCAGGGAGTGAAAAGGGATGGGCTGTAAGTTCCCTTCCAACACAGATATTCTATAATTTAAATATATGTCTGTTCCAGACCATTTACTACACCAAAACATTCCGTTTCCTTATTCCCATCAAAATACAAAGATGACTTTGTGAATAGGAAAAAACCACAAGGAACTTAATTTAATATGGAACAGAAAATTCAGCAACATTGTGATAGTGCAACAAAACCCCTAAAAATCCAGCTGTGTAGCGTTCTCTCTATAAGTTATACCAGGATTATCCATATTTAGAGCTCTCTGTTAAACACACAGAAAGCAGATCCATGTTAGGGGTCATTGACTAACTCTCTGTGTTCCCTTGCAAAGTCTTTGTAGCTGCTTTTCTTTTGGACTCTGTAAAGTTTCACAGTAGATGTTCGAGTACTGTTTTTCTGATCATAGCTGGAAGAAATTGGTCTGTTTGCTCTGAAGCAGCAAAGCTAAGAATAGCTTTAACTTTACGAAGAACTGCCACTGAAGAAACTGGTAATATTTCTGTTGGAGTGGTTCTCATGGGATGGTATGTAGCCTGATTTCAATACAGCCAAACACTTCATCTTTATTTAACAGGCTTATTAACTTCACTGGGATTACTCACACACCTTAATTTATATTTGCCCTTAAATTCTTTATTGAACTGGGTTATATAAAGCGTCCTAAATAAAAAGTCCACTCATGTTTTTCATTTTCAAAGCTGCATGCTAAGAACTGTAGTTTTTCACTATGATTTCTGTAGCCAGCATTTGCCAGACTCCATTATGGGTCAAAAGAATCTTTTTCACACACATGCTGTTCATGCCTCCTTCTGTATTTTCTGACAGCTCACAGAATCTGATGTCCTTTTCACTTCACTGCCTGTCACAGTGAGCTGTTTCCTTTCTTAGTAGAGCCAGCCTTACTAGAAATGTCTGTAAATTCTCTTCTGGTTTGCTGTTCTGTTTCTAGTAAAAAAAAAATTAATTCATGCTGGAGTTTTCACTGCCAGATTTCTCTTCATTCCTCAGCTGAGGATGAGAACCCAAATAGTAATGTCAGTGTTGCTTTCATATGTCAGTCATATGTAGATTTTCAAAAGAAAAAGAAAAAAGAAAATTTCCCCTTATATTCTGAGTTTGTTTGTTCTGTGAAGGAGGCAATGACTGATCTTTTTAAAGAGCTAGTGATCTTGGCATTCAGTTTTTCTTCAGAATTTACTTTCACAGAGAACACACACACACACAAGAATGTGTCTGTATCTCAGGCAAGTGTACCCCATATTCATTTTCTTCATGAGTGAAGATCCAGGAGTAGGAACTTTCAGGAGATTACAGACAAACCCATTACCACATTGTCTCAACCCCCTGGCTGTTGTTCATTGTGTTTTAGGTAAAAGTCATCTCTTCCAGGCATGGGTCTACATAGTGGAATCACTCCTTTATTTGCTTACATGGATTTTAGCTGGCCACTCCTAGAGGATCTAGAACTGTGGAATGACATTTGTAAAACCAGACCCCTAGATATTGCCTTCATATAAACAGCAACTAGCAGTAGTAATAATCTATGAAATATTAATAAAAGCCTAAAGAATTCATCTCTTCTCTCTTCCTACATTCCTGGGCTCCTCCTCATAGAATATAATTAATATTTACCTTAGACATCAGATAAAATACTGGAGCTTTAAGCTGTCAGAGCTGCTAATACCTTCTCATCAGATTGATGGCTTTTGAGATGAAAGATTAACTAGAGATCTTTCCTGCTAGAAAGACAAGTTTGTTATTAAGAGCACTGCCAGGATAGAAATGAGACTTAATTATGTATGTGACTTCAAAAAGCCCTAACTATTTTACCAGCAGGATGGCAAGGTCAGAAAGTACTCATGAGAAAGATTTTATCACTCTATATAATACTTTCAGAATTATATTATTTTTCAAGCTTATTGTGAATATTCACAGCATTTTCTAATGCTTACCTACAGTGTGATGTCCCACATTGCCCTTCCATCCAGACATATGAAGAGAGAGGAATGTCAAAATATTTCTTCTCACATTTTCTTAACTGGAAGGTCCTAGAGAAAACTTCTGTCCTGTCTATGAAGCTTCCATTTAAGACATGGCTAAGGAACAACAATTTGTACTTTTCTTCCACCGTGGATCTCTGCATCCCCATGGATCCCCAGAGGCTGTGGGTGGATCTCTGCATTCCCCTGTGGATCCCCAGGGGCTGTGGGTGGATCTCTGCATCCCCATGGATCCCCAGAGGCTGTGGGTGGATCTCTGCATTCCCCTGGATCCCCAGGGGCTGTGGGTGGATCTCTGCATTTCCCTGGATCACCAGGGGCTGTGGGTGGATCTCTGCATTCCCCTGTGGATCCCCAGGGGCTGTGGGTGGATCTCTGCATTCCCCTGGATCCCCAGGGGCTGTGGGTGGATCTCTGCATTTCCCTGGATCACCAGGGGCTGTGGGTGGATCTCTGCATTCCCCTGTGGATCCCCAGGGGCTGTGGGTGGATCTCTGCATTCCCCTGGATCCCCAGGGGCTGTGGGTGGATCTCTGCATTTCCCTGTGGATCCCCAGGGCCTGCAGGGGCTCAGTTACTTCACCCAGGTCTCACCACAGCTGCAGAGGAATCTCAGCCCTGGCCCCTGGAGCACCTCCTGTCCCTCCTTCCTCACTGACCCTGGTGTCTCCAGGTTGTTTCACACTCACCTCCTCCTCTTCTCTATCTGGAATTAAAGCTGCCCCACTATCTTTGTTTTGATTTTCTTCTCAAATCTGTTATCCCAGAGGCATTACCATCATCTCTAATTGGCCCAGCCTTGGCCAGTGGTGTGTCCATCTTCAGAACCATCAGAGATTGGCACTGCTGGACATGGTGGAAGCTTCCAGCAGCTTCTCACAGGAGC